>NC_089219.1:50229261-50592320 GCF_963924675.1 Phocoena phocoena
AGCCACCATTTCCCCTCAGATTCTGTGAGTTCTCCTGTTTCCGTGAGGTTGCCTGAGCCCGACGAGATCTGAATGTCGTTTGCCAACTTCCTCACAGCCTCTGGGGCAGGGGTGGATCTGCGGGAAAACATTTTGCCTGAACTCTGGCTCGGACTCCTGCAACATCTGTGGAAAACAAGGGAGTTTACCACACAGCCCTCTCCCAATCACACACTCATTTCATGCTTAGCTCCCCAGAGCGACCTTTCTCAAGAAAAATACCATTTAAAACTTTTTCTCCACCTCTTTCCCTCTTTCTGAGAGGGGGAGTTCTGAGGCCAATGATGGAGAAAGAGTCTTTGGTTTCTCCCCTGTAAACTGTTGTTCTAATAGCCTGGGCCAAAGCAGGCAGAAGGGACCTCTGAGTGTACCGTGGTGTGACCTCCACGAGGTCACAAGGCAGCAGTGGCTCCTTGACAGCTTTCCCTGTCACCAGAGGACAGGAGAGCCCTGTTTTCTCAGGAACTCTGGAAGAGGAGGATGAAGAGAAGAAGATGATGATAGGAGAGAGACAAAGACAAAGAGACAAAGAGAGACAGAAAGAAGGAGAGAGAGAGAGAGAAAGAGGCACTACAATGCCAAAAGGAATTTTCCATCCCTTTGAGATCCAAAGCCCTATGACTCAAGGTGTGGTCCACAGACCAGCAGCATCACCATCACCCATGAGCTTGAGCTTGTCTGAAATGCAGAATCCCAGACCCCACTCCAGACTGAACAAATCAAAACCTACATTTCATCAAGACTCTCCAGTGGTTTGGAGACACATTAAAGTTTAAGAAGCACTGCCTGACATAAGATTGCCTCCAAGCTTCTAGCTATGTTCCATGGAAGTCCAAATACCTAGTGAACATTCTATGGAAGTCCAAATTCCTCCCCAAATTGTCTGTGAATTCCCAGGGAGCTCACTCTCTGAGAGTCACCTTTGGTAACTCTGGAATAATTGTTATTTCCTTGCATAAGACAGTTTATAGCTTCTTTTGCCCTCTGACATATATCAAACCAGATTGGAAACTGAGTCCCTTTCTCAGTTTCCACTAAAAAGCAACTCATACAGAGCATTTGTGTGAATGTGTAGGAGATTTTCCCCAAATGTGTTAAGTAGTGGGGATGGGGTAAAACAACAACTGTAACCACTTTATACTGAACGCTAGACATCTCTGATCTTTGACTACACAACACTGGGAATTCTTCACTGGCCCCTCATCCCAGGTGTTCCCTACTTCACCTCATCTCCCCGGATCATCTCTTTCTATCTCTCCTCCCTGGTCCCAATCTTCTCTTCTCTCCCCATCCCTTTCAGGAGCTAAGCTTCCCTTATGTTCTCATATGGAGCAATAATGACATCCCTTCCGTTGTCTTCATACTATGCTCCTAAGATTCCCCATCTCTCCTACATGTCTCAAAACACCCATCTTTATAGTAGCACTATTCACAATGCCAAGAGGTGGAAGCGACCCATCGACAGATGAGTGGATAAACAACATCTGGTATATGCACACAATGCAATATTATTCAACCTTAAAAGGGAAGGCAATTCCAACACATGCTACAACAGGGACGAGACTTGGGAACATTATGCTAATAAAATAAGCCAGTCACAAGAAGACAAATACTGTATGACTCTACTTACATGAAATATCTAGAGTAGTCAATTCATAGAAACAGAAAGTAGAATGGTGGTTGCCAGAAGCCGGAGGGAAGGGGAAAATTGGGAGGAGTTGATTAATGAGTACCAAGTTTCAGTCTCACAAGATGAAAACTTTCTGGAGATGGGCTGCACAGCAACGTGAATATATTTAGCGTTACTGAACTGTACACTTAGAAATGGTTAAGATGGTAAATTTTGTCATTTTTTTCCGCAATTAAAAATTAAAACAAACAAACAAACAACAAAACCTCTGGGCAAAGAATGTATCCTTCTGAATCTTAGTTTCCTCACTGGATATTGGGGATGAATATATGTGCTCTCCTCTAAATACACCTCACAGGACTTTTGAAGCTCATGTAAATTGATGACTTTGAAAGAAAAAAAAAAAAAGACAATTCTTTTCCCAAGAGGAATTCTGGTACCAGGGGTTTAGTTCACTTTCCTTTGTAGCCTGTATATCTCTCATTTCCCTCCCCTGTCCTTCCTAGGCTCCACCCCTCCCCTAACCCTGCTCCTCTTCCTCTACCACTTACCCTCATGGTGTGCCTTAGCGTTCATTTCCTTCCTTCTTTTATGCTTCTGATGCCTCTGGGATTTCACTGACTTCCAAGGCTTCAAGTAGCTCCATGGGTAGATGAACACCAATCTATAACTCCTGTCCAGATCTCCTTCCTAATTCAAACTAGTTTATCCTATTGTCTACTGGACTTCTCCCTTGCGCACCTCAACTTGGCATGTTCAAAGCCAAACAAGCCACCATTCCCCACCAACCATCTCCTCCATGGTTCCTACTCTTATTTAAAGGTCTAAAAGCCATCTCCCCGGTTGCAAAAAAAAAGAAAAAATCTTGGAATCACCCAATGACTACCCCCCTCTCCTTTCTACCCTCACTCCTTAAAGGGCTACTCAAGGGAGAGGGTCTCAGATGAATAATTTCTCAAAGGTTCATTTGTCTCTTAGGTTGCTGCCAGAGGACACTGCAGGGTGGCTGTGCTCTGATCTGCATGTCTTCCTCATTCTATGATCCAAGCCAAAGAGACATGCCATTCTTATGGCAGAGGGGAAAAAAGACATGGCTGAAATTTGCAATGACTCTTAATATTTCTGCTTGGTCTTGGCCTAAATCACTTCCACTTTTGTTCTATCAGCTAAATCAAGTCATATGCCCACATCTGATGTTAGTAATATATTTCCTTATTGCACTGAAAACAAAGAAAATAAGACATGCAATGATGAGGAGGTAAATTTCAAATAAATAAAAGGCAATTCTCTTACCATGGCAGGAGACAGACTCATTAAACTCATTGACCCAACTGGGGAATAGGCTTGAAAATCTGTAGTGCTTTAATGAAACCTGGTCTAAGGCAACTTCAGACAATTCTCAAGCCCTCTCATTCCAGGGGAATCATGATAACCCACACTCTTCAGTGCCTATTGACAATACAATCTTTTGTTTTTAATCTTAGCTTTGAGGGTGGCATGACTCAATCAGATATGAAATGGGAGAGGGCAAGGAAACTGAGAATGACTGTATGGTCCTATATCATGGGACCTCATGTCATGTTACAGATAGAACATGGGAGCTCCAGGAGATAATGTAACATGCCTTCACTCCAACAACCTGGAAGTTGGAGAGTTAGAGAGTTGGACTTCAAATACAAGTCTCTCTAACCCCGAAGTCCCTGCTTTCCTCCCCATACCTTGAGATGCCTTACAGAATTAGATAGCTATTACTGCTTAACAAATGACCCAAAGTCAATAATTTGAAACTTATTATCTCACAGTTTCTGCGGGCCAGGAATTAAAGACCAGCTTATCTGGGTGGTTCAGGCTCTGTCATGAGGTGACAGTCAAGATGTCAGCTGGGGCTACAGCTATCTACAGGTTTCACTGGGGCTGAAGGATATGTTTCCAATTGCCATGGCTGGAAATTTGGTGCTGGTTGTAGATCCTCTCCATGTAGACCTCTCCATAGGTTGCTTAAGTGTCCTTACAGCACGGTGACTGACTTCCCCCAGAGCAAGCAATGTGAGAGAGAGAGCATGCCACGGAAGCTATCCTAGCCTCAGAAGTCACATAAAATCACTTCCGCCACATTTCATTAATTAGAATAAGACTGCCCTACATTCAAGGGAGGGAAATTAGGCTTCACCTTTTGAAGAGACGAGAATGATGGACATATTTTAGACCACTACACTTAGCAAATGAGGAAGAATTTGCAGCTCTGGTGTGAGTTGCCTAGGCTTTGTTTAAAATGAATTAGAGGCTTCCAACTTCTCTCAGGTTAAAGATAAAAATCCTCAACAAGACAGCAAGGCCAAGCATGCCCTACACACTACATGCCCCCAGCCTCAAACCAGGTCTTTCCCCTTTATGTTACACACCTGGAGTGCTTTCATTTCTTCTTAAATACTGCACTCCCACCTGCCTGAAAGCCTCTCAGAGATGTTCCCTCAGTCCTCTGTGCCCTCCCCCAACCTCCTCTTGCCTTGCCAACATTCACTCATCCTTCAGGTCCTGGTTCAAAGGTCACTTCTTCATCAAATTTCCCTGATCCCTCAGACCACATCAGGTCTGGTCAGAAGCTTTTATGAATCCTTGAGGTTTTTTTTTTAATGATACTTTTTATTTGCAGTTATGTATGGATGTGGTCATTTGATCCACATCTCTCTTTTCCACTAATGTTCAGTTTGTATTGAGATTAATTTTTTATTCACTGTTGCATCCCCGGCACTTTTCACAGTGTCAGGAACGTAAGGTGTACTCAATTACAAATGTGTTGAATAATAAGTGCCCAGACAATGATCTTCTCGTAGCAGAAGGTGTGCAAACAGAGGTGAAACCACCTTGTTATACGTGTGTTTGAGGGGAGCTTCAAGCGTCAGATCAGAGCTGACTGGATGACTTTTAAGGTTCTTTTCCTTCAGGGGAGTCTTTGAGATTCTGTGATTCTAGGGTTTCCACTCACTGGGAGACAACTCTGCCTCCCTGGATGACTCAACTATGGCCCAGGTCTCAGGTCTCCTGGCTCCTAAGACACACCCTCTCAAGGGGCAGCTAACTCCAGGCTCATGTGGCAGCCTGGTACTCATATCAATCACAAGGAAAGGTTATGCTGGAAACCTTGGGAGCAGCTGCCTGTGGGCTCTAGCAATTGGACCCTCCGTGGTTCCTTTAAGAAGTTTTACAAGGTTAAGCTTTGCTCTAAAAATAAGCCCACAAGGCTTTTTAAAAAGCTTCTAAAAGCATAGGTCTACAACAGCCATTTTTGAAAGGCCAGTGAGCCTTTAAAAGCTTCAAAAGCCACTACTTGGCCTGCCTGCCACAGAGGAGAAAGTTCAATATGCAGTGTGTTTAAAAACAGACCTGCTTTTAAGTCTTCTAGAATCTGCAACTGAAACATTCTGCTCCTATCAAAGGGGTTCAAGAAGGAGATCAGTATGTGTGAGGCTTGTTTCCCCAGAGGCCAGGTTCTTTGCACAGTAATCAAGTGCCCCAAATAACCACAAAACTGCAATTAGTTGCCTATAGAGAGATTAGTTCAGGTTTTTCTTTCCTGTTCCCTCTCTCCTCCTTTAGGTCTCTTCATATTATGGGGTACTGTGGATTATTCTGTTAAGTGCATACAAACACACACACACACACACACACACACACACACACACACACACATAGGATCCATGGTGTGTCAAAAAAATGTGCACCCAGATGGAGTGCCTATCAGATGATTGGCAGCAAATGAGGAAGGGCACTTATTTGTTAAATTGTTCTTAAATGCAATGTGTGGCACATAAAAGGTAGGCAGTTATATTTATAGGTATTGAATACCTATATTCAGGTGGGAAGGCAGAGGTTAGAGATGAGTGGAGAGCAGTAGAAAGAATATCTCAATGAATCAGAAATATGTTCTCCCCCAGTATGGAGATTCCTCAGAAAACTAAATATAGAGTTGCCATATGATCCAGCAATCCCACTCCTGGGCATATATCTGGACAAAACTCTAGCAGCACTATTCACAGTAGCCAAGACATGGAAACAACCTAAATGTCCATCGACAGATGAATGGATAAAGGAGATGTGGTATGTGTGTGTGTGTGTGTGTGTGTGTGTGTGTGTGTATACACACATACACAACGGCATACTACTCAGCCATAAAAAAGAATGAAATGATGCCATCTGCACTACATGGATGGACCTAGAGATTATCATACTAAGCGAAGTAAGTCAGAAAGAGAAAGACAAATACCATATGATATCACTTATATGTGGAATCTAAAATATGACACAAATGAACCTATCTATGAAACAGAAACAGACTCACAGACAAAGAGAACAGGCTTTTGGTTGCCAAAGGGGAGGGGGACCTGGGAGGGCTGGAGTGGGAGTTTGGGGTTAGTAGATGCACACTATTATATATAGAATGGATAAACACCAAGGTCCTACTGTACAGCACAGGGGACTATATTCAATGTCCTGTATTAAACCATAATGGAAAAGAATACAAAAAGGAATTTATATATACATATATATATATATATATATGAATCACTTTGCTGTACACCAGAAACTAATGCAACATTGCAAATCAATTATACTTCAACAAAAAAAAGAAAAAGAAAAAAATGTTCTCCCCAAAGACATTTTACAATTTGCAGGGAGATTGGAGAGGGGTACGGGTTACGATGAACCATATTTAAGCTCTTTGAATCCTTCAAGCCTCAGTAAGGAATTCCCTATTGACCCCTCTACATAATGAGGAACCTGAGAAGTTAAGATGATCCCACAGATCTACCAGCCTCTGTGCACAAATGTTCTTCATTCTGGTATAAAGGGACAGTACGCCTGCTCTAGACATAGACTACTGAGGTTTGAATCCTGGCCTCACCACTCACCAATTGTAAATCTTTGGGCAGTTTTCTTCACCTCACAGACCTTCAGTTCCTTTATCTGCAAAACAAAGATAATATCTAACATAGAGGGTGATTAAAGAGATAAATTGCAATAATCTGTGTGAAACTGTTATCAGCACACCTGGAATATAGTAAGCATGTAAAATACGTTACCTCATATGAGAGGATAATTACTTTATCCTGAGTAATAAAGCATTTCTTCCCTGTTTGGGGGCAGAAAGGAATGAGCAGAGAGCTCATTTGGAAGGATTACTGCATTTAGGAGTCAGAGATGGCTACAGAACTGAAATGTCTCAGGTGCATTCTGGATTACCACGGAGAGCAGAGATTCTTAGACTTGAGCATATGCACCAGAATCTTCTTGAAGACTTGATAAAACACAGCAGGCTGGGCTCACCCCCAAAGTTTCTGATTTAGTGGGTCTGGGGTAGGACCTCAGAATTTGCATTTCTAACAAGTCCCCAGGTGAGACTAATGCTGCTGGTCCAGGGACCACTCTTTGAGAACCACTGTCCTAGAGCTTAACGAGTGGTAAGTAGTAATTTAACAATGATCCTCCCCAGCACTGAGTACATTCATTTTATGTCTTGTCTCAAGCAATCCTCCCAAAAGAACTCCAAAGTAACTACTTACTCACTTCCTTTTTAGAAATAAAGAAACTAACATGGGAGTTTGGATAACATGGGAGTTTGGCCCTTTATGACACACTCCAGTGGCAGAGCTGGATTGGAAATCCAAGTCTGATTGCCCCAAAGTCTGTGCTCTTAATCCCCATTTAGCAAGTGAGTAAACTGAGTCATGGAGCAGTTAAATCTTGCCTAGATCCCCCATATAAAAGGTAGCTGAATTCACTTCCATATCTAGATCTGTCTGACCTCAAAGTCCAAGGCCTTAACTCAAGCTTCTGTGCGAAGCAGGGTATGTTAAAGGCTGTCTCTATTCCAGCATGGAGCCCAGGACCTCTTCCTTGGTGCACGATTTTCCTTTGTCCTTTCCTTTTTGCTTGACTTCTCTGGGTAATTGCCTCCTTCCTCCAGGCCCTTGACTGGGTAGGCAGTCTTCGTGGGGATCGAATGACCACAGAAGGAAAATAACTTAGAACAGGCGATTTTTCATTCTTCCTCAGCTGGTGTTTTCCCGTCAGAGCCTGGAAAGAAATGTGGCCTCTGCACACTTTAAATTGGACCATCAATTATTTGTGTCCTGAATATGTAGAGCTCATTAGGGCTGCGTTGGCCACAGTAGAGCACCTGGGCTGAGAAAAGTAAACTTTCCTCAGCTATTTCAATCCATGCTGCCCCTCCAGAGTGGAGCCTGGCCTGGGACTGCCAGTCACTAATGTGACCAATTATTTCTGTCCTCAGTTACTAGGTCATAAATCCTGCCCTGGCACCAAGTCCCTGGTTTCTGGTGGAAGAATGTTGGGTTTTAGGAACGACTCTAACTTCTGGCTGTGGAGTGGTGTGATACTGTGGTTAGGACTCTTGGACTTGAAGCCAGAGTGTTGCTGGGACCTCATTATGGCCTGTCAATAACCAGCTGTCACATTCCTGCTCTACTTGTCAGCTATCAAATGGGTCCAGTGCCTCCCAAGTTTGCTCGTGACACTGTGTTTGAGAAAAGAGGTCAGGCATCTATAAGGGACCACCGGGAATATCTAGGTTTATCTGAAATCTCTGATGTGGTTTCCTAAGAGGAAGGTGCAGAGTCAATCCCAGGCTTCTTCCCGTTCTAGGGCCTTTGCACTTACTCTTACCTGCCCAGAATGTTCTTCCTTCTGCTGTTTGCATACCTGGATTATTCTCACTCTTCAGTTATCTCCTCAAACTTCCCCTCTTCAAAGAGGTTTTCCCCAGCTCCTACCTAAAGTCCCCCTTTCCTTTCTGTGCTCCAGTTACTCTCTGAAACATTACCGTCTTTTCAACCTCTTCAGCATGGAACACAATCTATACTTACCTTGTTTATTTCTTTGATTGCATGTTTGTTACCCAATGATGTCACATGCTGCCAGGTTAAGCTGTCTTTGTGCAACATTCTGAATGAGAATTTGCTGTCCCCTCTGTGAACTCCACTACCCCGAGATTAGGAAGCTTGCTCTTTAAAAACTCTGACAATTGCTCATCAGGGCAATTTGGGTTTTTCAAACCAAGCAACCAAAACAAAGTGCAGAAGTAAATTGAGTGCTGAGGGTGACACCTGATTGAAAAATGTTTGTATTCATTAACTTAGTTTTATTGTTTTTATTGATAGTCATTAGATGTTATAAATTTGATCTGTTTTTAAAAAGGCAGGGAAAACAAAATGGAAAAAGACAAAAGACAATCCCTGCTTTGAAGGAATTCAGTTAAACGGAGAGATACACAGAGTAGCAGACCATTGCACAGCCATTTGCTAAGTTTGCCAGTCGAGGTAATAAAACCACATGGAGGCTTGTGAGGTGAAGAAGGGCAGAAAAAACCAGCACGAGTAAAGCCAGGGCTAAGAAACAGGACAACATGTTCAGGGACTTAAAAGTAGCTCAGTGAAGGCAGAATGTGAGCAGAGGGGAGTGAAGGACTCATAAATACCTCTAGTGCTGCCCCACCCCATCCTGACTCTGGGTTATGGCTGTGTGATTATTTGTCTGTCTGTGTATCTGTCTGTAATCTGAATCCCAGATTCCAAGCACGGTGGTACTTGGTGGTCCCTAGTACCAAGCACAGTGCCTTCCCAAAATCAATACTCACTTATCATTTTCTGAATGAGCCTTGAATAAATGGCCAGGTTTCCAGGGCAGTAGAGGTGGCAGGTGGCAGACATATTTGCAAAGTTGCAGACAGGGCTGAGCAAACTGGGGAGAGACAAAGGGAGCCTGGACATTGGTTGATGTGTAGGTATTTCACAAAGGTTTTGGCCAGCAATTTGGCCAAACTAGCATTGAACCATGGGAAGAATAATTCTAGTTTTATAAGCCATAACCAAATGTCATTAAAATATGGTAGATAATTAATACCCAATAAAGGAAAATTAGAGTTATTATTTTATAATTTCCCCCAAATCTTATTATACATAAGCAGTATCTAGGTTCAGTTGTCTACTTCAACTTAATGGTTTTGCTAATAAATGACTAAAGGAAAAAAAGATCCTTTGGTAATGAAGTTTAAAATGCAGGATTTGAAATCAAATGGATTTCCTTTCTGACCAAAGCTTTACCACATTCCACATGACCTTAGACAATTAACTTAATGTCTCTGAACTTCAGATGTCCTTCCCATAAAACAAGGCTAAAATTGCAAGCCTTATTGTGGCAATTAAATAATGTGTTTCAATTATCTACTGCTGCCTATCAAACCACCCCAAATTTAATAGCTTAAAACAAAAACTTGTGATGACACCTTACAGTTCTCTGAGTTGCCTGAGCTTGGCCAGGTAGCTTTTGCTTAGAGCCTCTCATGAGTTGTAGTCAGATGTTGGCTGGGGCTAGAGTCATCTGAAGGTTTGACTGGACTGGATGTCCAAGATGGCGCACTCATAAGGCTGGCAGCTGCTGTCACCTGGGAGCTCAGCTAAGGCCTGCTGATTAAAACACCTAAACATGTGCTTTCCATGTGACACGGAACAGGAACACAAACAACAGCACAGCAACAGGGCTGGGTTCCAAGAGGGAGCATCCCTAGAACCAGCACTACCAAAGCACCTTGTGACCTTTTCCTGGCAGTCCCAGATCATCATTTCAGGTGTTCTCTGTTGGCCAAGTAAGTCACTGAAGCCAGACTAGATTCAAGGAGAAGATAGAAGTGGACTTCACCTCTTGATGTGAGGAGCAGAATGCATGTACACAGAGGGAAGGAATTGGGGGCAGCCACCTTTGGAGACTATCAGGCACACGGTACATGGCGTAGCTTAGTCATGGACGAACATCTGTTCTCTCCTCACCATCTTCAATTTAACTCATTACATTTTCAAAATCCTTTTGATATATACTTTTAGAAAGTCAGAGCTAGGCAAAATGGCACTTTAAAGATGATCTAGGGCTTCCCTGGTGGCGCAGTGGTTGAGAGTCCGCCTGCCGATGCAGGGGATGTGGGTTCGTGCCCCGGTCCGGGAGGATCCCACATGCTGTGGAGCGGCTGGGCCCGTGAGCCATGGCTGCTGAGCCTGCACATCCGGAGCCTGTGCTCTGCAACGGGAGAGGCTACAACAGTGAGAGATCCGCGTACCGCAAAAAAAAAAAAAAAAAAAAAAAAAAAGATGATCTAAGAGATTCTTCTCTTATTCTACAGACAGGAAAACTGAAGCCCAAAGAAAGGTAATACTCAATCCATGGCCTCTGTCCTTAGGCTGTGTCCCAGGTTCTCAACAAAATAGATCCTTAGTAAGTGTTTGCTCATGAAGCAAGTGGCTCTCCACACCATATTACTGTTTATAAAGTATTTCCACATAGACCCTCAAAGGCAAAGTGAGGTAGTGGGACGGTACCAGATTTTGGAATAAACAGATCTGTGTTAGAATTCTAGCTCTTCTACTCCCTTTATGATTCTCAGTGAATTGCTGAATATCTCTGAGCTTCAGATCCCCTTAATCTAGAGATAGTCTAATGAAGCATGGGTTTCTAAGACACTGTGAGTGCTGAGGTCATTAATTCAAGTAGCTGATACAAACCAAGTGCTCAGTGTTTGGCAGCCGTGTTTGTTTCTTATTAGGTTTCACAAAAACCCTGTGAGGAAGGCATTGTAGTCCCACTTTACAGATTGGGAAACTGGACCTTGAAAACAGTGCTTTGCTTAGCACAAACAGCTAGCAAATGGCAGCTCTGGGACCTGAAAATCAGGTCAACCTCGGAAGCACCTTCCTACCCATTACCCCCACCCTCACTGCCCACACATCTATCCTTTGTAGTCTGCTCGAAGAAGCAGAGGGGAGATCCTGGGTACCAACAATTTATGAAATTAATGACTACTTAGGACTTTTTTCCATTAGGGGAGGGAAATTTGCAGATCATAGTCTGCTCATATTTTAGCACTTTTTCTAGCACTTTACAGAGTTTATTTTATTTTATTTTTTAAAATTAATTAATTTATTTATTTTTGGTTGCGTTGGGTCTTCGTTGCTGCGCGTGGGCTTTCTCTAGTTGCAGCGAGCGGGGGCTACTCTTCGTTGCAGTCCGCGGGCTTTTCATTGCGGTGGCTTCTCTTGTTGCGGAGCACGGGCTCTAGGTGCACAGGCTTCAGTAGTTGTGGCATGCGGGTTCAGTAGCGTGGCTCACGGGCTCTAGAGCAGTAGTTGTGGCACATGGGCTTAGCTGCTCTGCGGCATGTGAGATCTTTCCGGACCAGGGTTCGAACCCATGACCCCTGCATTGGCAGGCAGATTCTTAACCACTGCGTCACCAGGGAAGTCCTAGAGTTTTTAAACTTTTCATATTTCTTTGATATTCAATAGCACATGAGATAGGAAAGGCCAAGATGATCATGTCTGTTACATAGATGATAAAATCAAAGCTTACTTTCAGCAAAATGCCCATGGCTTCCCTTCATACTCTAGCAACAGGAGGCTGATCACACTGTTTGCCACAAGGCAGATAAATTAGAGGGAATAAAGAAGATAAAAAGAAAACTTGGAATCAGAAGATTGTGAATATAGCTTTTTGATCCTCATTCAACTGGTGTCATATCGCCATTTGAAAGGCCAAAGGTAAACCTTGTCAAAAACTGTGACATTCCTGGAAGGGCATCATAAGCAGAAGAAAATTAGAACAAGAGTAAGACAGAAACCATAGGGGAAGGGAAAGGGAACCAGATACCCAATGGACAGACTCGGGCTGGCCCCTAAAGAAATCTTCACTTCCTGATCCACTGGACAGGGAAGGATTATAGCCCTGTCCAGCTCCTCCCCACCCACCCCCATCCACTCACCCACCCCGTTTAATTGTTGACTCCACTCTCCATGCAGATATTGACATTTGTGTCAGCTCAACTCAGGGCCAGTCCCCGGGATGAAGGCTACACCCCTCTGTGCATGGCACACGTTTTAAAAAGGTTATTTGAAAATATGTGTTCTAGATCCCATGAGAGAGTGACTTGAGAGGAGAAGAATTATTTTATTGTTTTCTGGGTTGCTTTCCTCCCCAACTATCACCCTTTCCCCTACTATGAAGAAAACTCACTTGAGAATCTTCCCTCTCCCCTCTCCTTCCCTCTCCAGAGCAAGATCAGAATTGGCAACATACTCTCATTTCCAAATGATAACAAAGTGGAATGATGGCTGGGGAGGGGGATCTCTGGCCTGGCAGAAACCCAGCTTGTGTACAGTGTTTCTGTTCCCTGTCACCAGGCAGTCAGAAGACTCAGGTTGGAGGACCAGCTCTACCCCTTTACCAGCTGTTGGCTGGGGACAAATGACATACTGCCTCTGAACTTCACTTTACTCAACTGTAAAATGGGGATACTCCCCAGAAGAGTGAGGAGACTCTTCTGTAAGATGACTCCAGGAAACATGTTTCATAAAATGTTCTTCATGTAAAGCTGTTACAGTGAACTTGGCAGGTCCCCTCTCCTTCAACTCCAGAGCTTTCTTTCTCCTCTCACTGCAAATTTATACCCAGATATGCCCATGGAAGAAATGTACTGTCCCAAAGACAATAACATCTTGAAAATGGGATTAGAAGGGATAAGGGGAGGGGAGAACAAGCCTTTCAAATGACAGCAAGTGGGAAGTCTTGAACTGCTTTTTCTTCTTCTTAAAATTACAGATTACATAAGGGTAAACCTGTTGAAAAGAACATTGTTCTGGAATCCTGGAAAATGAGCTCTGCTGGAATTTACCACATGACCTTGGGCAAGTCACTCTGCTCTGTGAACCTCACTCTTCTACAAAGGGGGTCCCTAAAGAGGAGTGTTACATAAAATACACTCTAGACACAGACAGACCTGGCTTCAAATCTCAGTTCCTGTGGTTTACCAGCCATATGACCTTGACCTCTCTAAGTCTCAGCTTCCTTGTCTCCTAAGCAAGGTTATTAAAAGTACCTATCTAATATGGTTATCCTGAGGATTAAACAAAGTAAACTACATAAGAGATTTAGTAGCTTGCTTGGTTGATAGTAAGTACTGAAGAAAAGGAAGTTATTATATTATTAGAACTATCACTATTATTATTAGTGTTATTGTTACTGTAAAACTCTTTGGATTTCAAGTAAGTAAAGCTCTATCCCTAAGTTCTCTGCACTCTCTAAGCTGAGGTCAGTCTCAGCAGGGGTATATTTTGAATGGCCCTTTCTCTCCAGGGCTCACAGCAATACCCCAAAGAGACGGTGTCCATCCTGTCTGGCACACAACTTGGGAAGGGAAATTAGGCCCTCCTGTGCCCTCTCTCTGGAGTCTTATATTTTCTTTCTGGCCCTGCCCTGCCTGGCCCAGGTCTGATAGCTGGAGTTGCTGTGCTCTGGGCTCCCACTAGTCAAGCAGCCAGTGGGGAGAGGAAACCAGAATAAACATGTTTTGCAAGAGCACAGTCACTTTAAGTGAAAGCAATTCTAAGTAAGGACAATACAGAGCCTTGGCCTCCTGTTGGCAGCTTCCTCCACAGAGGGGTTTGCCGTGAAAAACCAAAGGTTAGACTGATAAGCTGGGGGTGCCTGCAACCTGGCTTGCAGGAAACTCATGACAGGACCTCCCCATTCATCATCTGAACCCATCACAGGCCAGAGGGTGTGGGACCAGGGGTGGGGAATCCAAAGACGCAACTGGAATCCAGTCTCAGCTCCTCTATTGTGACTTATGGCCTGTCCTTTCACCTTGCTGAATCTCAGCTGCCCCATCTATATATATTTTTAAAAAGGAATAAAATCTGCTCTGGGCTCCCATGAAAACTTTAAAAATGTAGTTATAAACTTTAAAGTGATTTGCAAAACTCCGAAGTTTATCAGAAGTAGGTTTTAATCTCAGCTCCATTGTCTGCTAGCCATGTGACCCTGGGGAAGTTAATTTGTTTGTTTGAAACTCAATTTTCTACTTTGTGTGTTTCATACTTGTCCTGGTCTAGTGATCCCAGAGGTCATCAAAGCAGCAAAGTATGCTAAGTTGGTGTAGTTTCTTGTTGCTTAAAAGGTCCAGAGATCTGAAATCCAAAATTAGGGTGTCTCTCTAGAAGTTCCAGGGGAAAATCTATTCCTTGCCTCTTCCAGCTTCTGATGGCTGCCACAATTCCTTGGCCCATGGCTGCATCACCTCAGTTTCTAGCCCTGTGATCATATTGCCTTCCCCTCTTCTGTGCGGTCAAATCCTCCTCTATATTCCTCTCATAAGAACACTTGTGATTGCATTTAGGGTCCCCCTGGATAATCCAAAATAATCTCCTCATCTCAAAAATTTTAATTTAATCACATCTATAATGTCTTTGCTACATGAAGTAACATTTACAGATACTAGGGATTAGGGCCTGATACCTTTGAGTTCTATTATTCAGCTACACGTAGGGATATTTAAGTAGTAGTATTCCTACTACGCTTATTAACTTCATTATTAAAGAGATGGAGGGTGTCAAAAGGATTTCACCATTAAAAAATATCTTGTGATTGAAGCTGAGGATTAGGGACTCTTGAGGTGTACCAGAAATAATGTTGAAATTCTTCATATTTCTATGCTCTGCATAGAAGCCCATCTTAGTTATCTCTTTAACCCAAGCAAGTGACTGAGCAGAGACACTCAGTACAAACTTGATGAATGGATGAATGAATGCATGGAAATACTTGCATAAATTCGAATTTCATTTGAGTATAGAAGAGTATTTGTGTATGTAGACTAAAATCAGATGACCTGAGTGAAACCATGGCCTTCTCACTTATTAGCCATGAGATTTTGGGCAAGTTACCTAGCCTGTCCAAGAAGCTTCAGTGTTCTCAGATATAAAATAAACATAATTAAAGTATCTACCACATAGGGTTTTGCAAGGAATAAATGAGATCCATATAAAGGAATTTTCATCGTGCCTGGCATATGATAAACACTTGTATAATATACACATTAGCTATTATTAACTTTTTTTAAACATCTTTATTGGAGTATAGTTGCTTTACAATGTTGTGTTGCTTTCTGCTGTATAACAAAGTGAATCAGTTATACACATATATATATCCCCATATCCCCTCCCTCTTGCGTCTCCCTCCCACCCTCCCTATCTCACCCCTCTAGGTGGTCACAGAGCACGGAGCTGATCTCCCTGTGCTATGGCTGCTTCCCACTAGCTATCTATTTTACATTTGGTAGTGTATATATGTCAATGCTACTCTCTCACTTCATCTCAGTTTACCATTCCCCCTCCCCGGCTCCTCAAGTCCATTCTCTACGTCTCTGTCTTTATTCATGTCCTGCCCATGGGTCCATCAGAAACATTTTTTTTTAGATTCCATATAAGGTATCACCTCACACTGGTCAGAATGGCCATCATCAAAAACCTACAAATAATAAATGCTGGAGAGGGTGTGGAAAAAAGGGAACCCTCTTGCACTGTTGGTGGGAATGTAAATTGATACAGCCACTATGGAGAACAGTACGGAGGTTCCTGAAAAAAATAAAAATAGATCTACCATATGACCCAGAGATCCCACTACTTTGCATATACCCTATTGCTAACTTTTAAAAGTTTCCAAGTTTAATTCATTCAATATATCCTTTGTATATGCCAAGAATTGAGTAGTTTCGGGGGAAGGGAGAGATGGTTAGTTTAGAGAGAAATAGAGGAACTAGAAATACATCTTCAGACTTACACTAAAGAATTCTAATTGTTTTACTCATCTTCAACCCAGATTACCATGAGGACCAGGACTGGGCTTTGCCTCTAGGTTTTATTCCTTAGTAAAACAAAACAAAACAAAACTTAGATCAACTGAGGTCTTTCTTTCTTTTAAAAATTCCTTCAACAAGTATTTTCTGAGCACCTATGACTTAGAACCTTCCTGAACTCCTTTCCACTGGGGGCAGGGACTGAACCAGCAGTCGAGAGTTTCATGGTCCAAGGCAACAGCCTAGAGTATGGCATGGCTCTAAGCCACAGCTGTGGCTCAAATGATCGGATGGAATTGGGTAGGGACAAGACTGGCGATTGAAAGAATAATATCTTCATCAGGGAGAACTGGAAGAGATACCAAAACATAGATACCAAGGCCCAAGAGATCAGAAGGCCTGGGGACTGATAAGGAGTTGGGTGAGAAGAAACGCCTAGAATATATGTTGTTGCTGTGCTTGGCTTTTATGTGTTGCTTTGTTTGGAAGAGCAGACTGCATTTAAAGGACTTATTTTCAAAGGCTGTAGGCTCTACCAAGAAAACAGATATGTATACAACAAATTTAAGATGGACTGTGAAAAATGCAGCTTTAGAAGTGTGACAGGGCAGGGAGATGAAAGCAAAAAATCCAGCTCAAGGACAATGGAAGGGGATGAAACTGGGAAAGTGTTCCAAAGAAAGTGACATGACATTTCAATGGGTTTCATGCTGTTTCCTGTAACCCCTAGCCCTTTCAAAACATACTTTGAAGAATCAAACACAAGAGACCAGTAGAGATTATCTGGTTTAGACCTCTGCTTTCAAGGGCCTGTTTACCCCTATTTTATAGATAAAGGTGCTGAGGCCCAAAGAAACACAGGAAATGTTGGTGGAGAGAAAATGATAACATAGATCTTTCTGCTTTTTAATATTCTCTACTTCTAGACAGGGTAGATAAGGAGGAAATACAATTTTTTTTAATTGTAATTGCTAGATCCCTTGTATCAGCTAAAAGTATGAACAGTTGAGAATGACAAAACTCCAAACAACAATGGGTTAAATAGACAGAAACATACTCCTGTCTTGTGTCAAAGAAATCTAGAGATACTTGTACACAAACGTCTATAGCAACACTATTCACAGTAGTCAAAAAGTGGAAACAACCCAAATGTCCATTAACAGATGAACAGATAAACAAATGTGGTATATACATATAAGGAACTATCATTCATCCATTAAAAGGAACAGAATACTGATATATAATCCATCCGATGTGCATGAATCTCAAAAACATTACGCTAAATGAAAGAAACCAGACACAAATGGTCACATATACTACGATTCTATGTATATGAAATGTCCATAATAGGCAAATCCATAGAGACTGAAAGCAGACTCATGGTTTCCAGTGACTGAGGGAAGGAGGGAATGGACAGTGACTGCTTAACGGGTACAGTGTTTCCTTTTGGGGTGATTAATATATCTTGGAACTAGATAGATGTGATCATATCATAACCTAGTGAATATACTAAGTGCCACTGAATTGTACACTTTAAAATGGTTAATGGCCAATTTTATGTTACATAAATTTTACCTCAAAAGAAATCCAGAGGTGGGAAATTCAGAACTGGTAGGCAACTTTACGACAACTCCAGGGATCTACACTCTTTCTATCTTACAGTTCTGCCAGCTACAGCCTTAACTTTTACCTCATGGTCCAAAATGGCTGCTCAAACTTCAGTAATCACAACTGCATTTCAGCTATCAGGAAGGAGAAAAGAAAAAGAAGAAGTGAAATAGGGAAGGACCCTGAAGAATGACATATACATTGAGATTTGAAGAATGTACAGGAATCAGCCAGAGGAAGAGCTTTCCAGAAGAAGGACTCAGAGGGTACAAGTCTCGGGAAAGTTTGGTGGAGAAGTCCAGCACAGCTGGCACATGGGGAGTGAGGAGGAGAATCTTGGAGCATGGACTGGATTTCCTAGCCCACTATAGGCCGTCTAGCTCTGGAAATCTGCTATCTTTCCTCTTGCCACCACAGTTCTGGTTCATTTTACCATACCATATTCCTGAGCCTTAAGGAAATTGATTCCATAAAAATAAATGAGAGAAGAGTCTAGAGATGGCCTTTGGTATGCATAAAAGCACACATTTTATCTTCCAGTCAAGGACTTTTTGAAGTTATTTACCTCTCAAAGACAGCTGCCAAGGACCCCATGACTCAAGGGTTCTCTCCCGCCTCCTGAAGGCATGTTTTACTGCTGTCCTTCTAGAGGTCCTCTCCATTGTCTCCCTCCTTCTATGACCTCATTCTCAGTGCCAGTGAGAGCCAAGGTAAATTGTGCAGACTTACAGCCAGGGCCAGCTGCTGAGATGTGATCTGGTTATTTGTCTCTGCAGGTCCCAGGGGAGAGGCCTTTGGTAGAACGAAGAGGAGGAAGCCCTTGCCTTAGGTCACCAGTGTCCACGTCTCTCTGTTTTGGCTTTGAATGGAGCTGGGATTGTATGTGCCAAGGGGCACAGCTGGGGCCAATCTGCCCTGGATGACCCTCTCACACCTAAAGAGAGAAAACAGGAAACTGCTGTGCTCAGCTAGGGCTCCAGGACACTTTGGTGTGTCCTAAAGATGCCACGGTTTGTTGTGATGACAAGAATGGCAGAGCTGGAGGACCTGAGTCCTGGATGGGTGACAGGATGTTCCCAAGGGCAGAATTTGAAGAGTTAACCTGGTCAGCTCAAGGGTTACAGGTTATCTCATTAAAAGTCTTTTGGTGTTAACCCAAGAAAACTCCCTGCAAATTGCTAGATTTTTGACCAGGAAAGTTGGGGACAGAGAGGAGACATGAATGCAAAGATTAATAGGGAATGAGAACTTGAATACTGCTGCGTATATGAATGAACTCTTAGCCGGGAATAACTGCTGCCCATTGATTCCTAACCACGTGCTTCACTCTAAGTGCATTCATCACACATTTAAACTCATTTGATCACTGCTCCAATGCTGTAAGGTGATATGATTCTCTCCATTTCACAGGTGAGAAGCTGAGGCTCTAAGAAGTGACATCACTTGCCCAAAGTCACCCAGCTATTAAGAAATAGGGTATGATCTCAAGGTCCCAGATCTTAGTTAATATCCTTCACTGTTTCTCTTTAAACTCTACTAACCAGCATTTCCCTATTCAGGCAGATATGGTGTTTCACAACACAGGAAAAGATGTGAAGAAATCGCCAAGCTCCTCTTGGATTAAAAGCAGAAACAAGGTAGCTGAAGATGTGAGATGCCTGGCTGAAGGCTGGCGATGGACAAAGGGTGGAGGAGAAGCAGGGCCCTCTACTTCCTGCCATCTTGCACTAATCTGCAAAACTCCTGATATAAACTGGGTAGTTTCCATTCACCCTTGCAAATCCCCTTTCCACCTCAGTTTCTCTGGGCCCCAGAAGCCTGGTCTCCACGGTCCCCATCAACCCTCTGGCTTCCACTTGGGTTTGGCCAATGGGAGGCAACCTCAAGAGATTTGAGAGCAAGTGAGAAAGGTCAGAGTATTTATTCCCTGCTCCCTCCTGTGAGGCCACAGGTTGGCAGTGGTTGTGCTCCTCTACCAAAGGCCTCAATTCCCATCAGGTAGCTCACTGCTGAAGCTACCGCACAGCTCCTACTCTCTCTAAGGGCCCCATTACCCTTGTTTGTTTCCTTTAATTTCATTCATACCTTTGTTAATAGTTCCTTTGTTAAACTGTCCTCAATAACCCCATTCCAATGAGTCATCTGTTTCGCATTAGGACCCAGGGTAATTCAGTATGAGAGTTTTAGGTCTGGAAGGCATGTCAAGTGTCTACTACTAACCTGCTGTATAAAAAAAAAAATAAAATTCAAAAAAATAAAATAAAATAAAACCAAAAGAAAAAAAAGAGTCTGCTACTCCGGTGGTTTTCAGTTTTTCTATTGTTACCTGCAGAGATCTAGTCAGAACCATAATTATAAAACTGATGAAGTTCTGGAAGGTCATGGAACCCTGCCGGCTTCGCAACCCACCCACTCCTCTTCTCTGCCTGCCTCCAACCGCTGCTTGAAATGTTAGGGCTGTAGGGAGCCCACATCGGAACCAGCTGACCTAATCCAAACCCCTCACTCACACCAGGAGAGAGGCAGTTGGCAAAGTTTCCAAAGTGTCCTTCGTTGGCCCGAGTGGGTCTGATTTATGCCCTGGGCCTTCAACAACAGTTTGCCTCTATATCTTCCAAAGTCTAAAGTCCCGTAAATCTTCCTGGGGAGTGACAACTCGACTGCCGGCCCCTGTTATACAAATACACAGAAATGTCATTAAGGCGACCAAGAGCCCCAGTGGCTTTGGCAGAGGTCTTTTCTGCCAGGCTCAATTTACCTAAAATCAATATTTGAACAAGGACAAAACCACATGTCTTCAAAACGAAATTAAAGGGGTCTAATACCAGGTCTGGAGATGTGGTTACATCACGCATACTCCAGCAGGCTCTCTGGGGGCTCTGCCATTGGGCTTGACCCAGCTGCGCAGGCTCCCACCCCTCTGCAGTCACTGGACTTACCTGTCCTGAGTGTGTGACTTCACCAGACAGATGACACCGAGGGACAGACTGAGCAAGAAACAGGAACTTAGGAGGAGACGGGGAAGATGGTGGAAGAGTAAGACGCGGAGATCACCTTCCTCCCCACAGATACACCAGAAATACATCTACACGTGGAACAACTCCTACAGAACACCTACTGAACGCTGGCAGAAGACCTCAGACCTCCCAAAAGGCAAGAAACTCCCCACGTACCTGGCTAGGGTAAAACAAAAAAGAATAAACAGAGACAAAAGAATAGGGATGGAACCTGCACCAGTGGGAGGGAGCTGTGAAGGAGGAAAGGTTTCCACACACTAGAAGCCCCTTCACGGGTGGAGACTGCGGGTGGTGGAGGGGGAAAGCTTCGGAGCCGCGGAGAAGAGCACAGCAACAGGGGTGCGGATGGCAAAGCAGAGAGATTCCCGCTCAGAGGATCGGTGCCGACCAGCACTCACCAGCCCAAGAGGCTTGTCTGCTCACCCGCCGGGGCGGGTGGGGCTGGGAGCTAAGGCTTGGGCTTCGGTCTGAGCGCAGCGAGAGGACTGGTGGCGTGAACACAGCCTGAAGGGGTTAGTGCACCACGGCTAGCCAGGAGGGAGTCGGGGGAAAAGTCTGGACCTGCAGAAGAGGCAAGAGACTTTTTCTTCCCTCTTTGTTTCCTGGTGCACGAGGAGAGGGGATTAAGAGCGCCTCTTAAAGGAGCTCCAGAGACGGGCGCAAGCCGTGACTAAAAGCGCAGACCCCAGAGACGGGCATGAGACGCTAAGGCTGCTGCTGCCGCCACCAAGAAGCCTGTTTGCGAGCAGAGGTCACTATCCACACCTCCCCTCCCAGGAGCCTGTGCAGCCCGCCACTGCCAGGGTCCCGGGATCCAGGGACAACTTCCCCGGGAGAACGCATGGCGCGCCTCAGGCTGGTGCAACGTCAGGCAGGCCTCTGCCGCCGCAGGCTCGCCCCGCACTCCGTACACCTCCCTCACCCCCGGCCTGAGTGAGCCGGAGTCCCCGAATCAGCGACTCCTTTAACCCCGTCCTGTCTGCGCGAAGAACAGACGCCCTCCGGCGACCTACACGCAGAGGCGGGGCCAAATCCAAAGCTGAACCCTGGGAGCTGTGCGAACAAAGAAGAGAAAGGGAAATCTCTCCCAGCAGCCTCAGGAGCAGTGGATTAAATCTCCACAATCAACTTGATGTACCGTGCATCTGTGGAATACCTGAATAGACAACGAATCATCCCAAATTGAGGAGGTGGACTTTGAGAGCAAGATTTATTATTTTTTCCCCTTTTCCTCTTTTTGTGAGTGTGTATGTGTATGCTTCTGTGTGAGATTTTGTCTGTATAGCTTTGCTGTCACCATTTGTCCTAGGGTTCTATCTGTCCTTTTTGTTTGTTTTTATTTTTTAAAAAAATTTTTTTTCTTAATAATTATTTTTTATTTTAATAACTATATTTTATGTTACCTTACTTCATTTTCTTTTATCTTCTTTCTTTCTTCCTTCCTTCCTTCCTTCCTTCCTTTCTTTCTTTCTTTCTTTCTTTCATTCTTTCTTTCTTTCCTTCTTTCTTTCTACTTTTTCTCCCTTTTATTCTGAGCCGTGTGGATGAAAGGCTCTTGGTGCTGCAGCCAGGAGTCAGTGCTGTGCCTCTGACGTGGGAGAGCCAACTTCAGGACACTGGCCCACAAGAGACATCCCAGCTCCACGTTAATATCAAACAGCAAAAATCTCCCAGATATCTCCATCTCAATACCAACACCCAGCTTCACTCAACGACCAGCAAGCTACAATGCTGGACACCCTATGCCAAACAACTAGCAAGACAGGAACACAACCCCACCCATTAGCAGAGAGGCTGCATAAAATCATAATAAGGCCACAAATACCCCAAAACACACCACGAGACATGGACCTGACCACCAGAAAGACAAGATCCAGCCTCATCCACCAGAACACAGGCACTAGTCCCCTCCACCAGGAAGCCTACACAAACCACTGAACAAACTTTAGCCACTGGGGACGGACACCACAAACAACGGGAACTACGAACCTGCAGCCTGTGAAAAGGAGACCCCAAACACAGTAAGATAAGCAAAATGAGAAGACAGAAAAACATACAGCAGATGAAGGAGCAAGATAAAAACCCACTAGACCTAACAAATGAAGAGGAAATAGGCAGTCTACCTGAAAAAGTACTCAGAATAATGATAGTAAAGATGATCCAAAATCTTGGAAATAGAATAGAGAAAATGCAAGAAACATTTAACAAGGACCTGTAAGAACTAAAGATGAAACAAGCAATGACGAACACCACAGTAAATGAAATTAAAAGTACTCTAGAAGGGATCAATAGGAGAATAACTGAGTCAGAAGAATGGATAAGTGACCTGGAAGATAAAATAGTGGAAATAACTACTGCAGAGCAGAATAAAGAAAAAAGAATGAGAAGAACTGAGGACAGTCTCAGAGACCTCTGGGACAACATTAAACACACCAACATTTGAATTATAGGGGTTCCAGAAGAAGAGAAAAAGAAAGGGACTGAGAAAATATTTGAAGAGATTATAGTTGAAAACTTCCCTAATATGGGAATGGAAATAGTTAATCAAGTCCAGGAAGCACAGAGAGTCCCATACAGGATAAATCCAAGGAGAAATACGCCAAGACACATATTAATCAAACTGTCAAAAATTAAATACAAAGAGAGCATATTAAAAGCAGCAAGGGAAAAACAACAAATAACACACAAGGGAATCCCCATAAGGTTAACAGCTGATCTTTCAGCAGAAACTCTGCAAGCCAGAAGGGACTGGCAGGACATATTTAAAGTGATGAAGGAGAAAAACCTGCAACCAAGATTACTCTACCCAGCAAGGATCTCATTCAGATTTGATGGAGAAATTAAAACTGTTACGGACAAGCAAAAGCTGAGAGAGTTCAGCACCATCAAACCAGCTTTACAACAAATGCTAAAGGATCTTCTCTAGGCAAGAAACACAAGAGAAGAAAAAAACCTATAATAACAAACCCAAAACAATTAAGAAAATGGGAATAGGAACATACATATCGATAATTACCTTAAATGTAAATGGATTAAATGCTCCCACAAAAAGACACAGACTGGCTGCATGGATACAAAAACAAGACCCATATATATTCTGTCTACAAGAGACCCACTTCAGACCTACAGACACATATAGACTGAAAGTGAGGGTATGGAAAAAGATATTCCATGCAAATGGAAACCAAAAGAAAGCTGGAGTAGCAATTCTCATATCAGACAAAATAGACTTTAAAATAAAGACTATTAGAAGAGACAAAGAAGGACACTACATAATAATCAAGGGATCGATCCAAGAAGAAGATATAACAATTGTAAATATTTATGCACCCAACATAGGAGCACCTCAATACATAAGGCAAACTCTAACAGCCATAAAAGGGGAAATCAACAGTAACACATTCATAGTAGGGGACTTTAACACCCCACTTTCACCAATGGACAGATCATCCAAAATGAAAATAAATAAGGAAACACAAGCTTTAAATGATACATTCAACAAGATAGACTTAATTGATAGTTATAGGACATTCCATCCAAAAACAATAGAATACACATTTTTCTCAAGTGATCATGGAACATTCTCCAGGATAGATCATATCTTGGGTCACAAATCAAGCCTTGGTAAATTTAAGAAAATTGAAATTGTATCAAGTATCTTTTCCGACCACAAAGCCATGAGACTAGATATCAATTACAGGAAAAGATCTGTAAAAAATACAAACACATGGAGGCTAAACAATACACTACTTAATAACGAAGTGATCACTGAAGAAATCAAAGAGGAAATCAAAAAATACCTAGAAACAAATGACAATGGAGACACGACGATGCAAAACCTATGGGATGTAGCAAAAGCGGTTCTAAGAGGGAAGTTTATAGCAATACAATCCTACCTTAAGAAACAGGAAACATCTCGAATAAACAACCTAACCTTGCACCTAAAGCAATTAGAGAAAGAAGAACAAAAAAACCCCAATGTTAGCAGAAGGAAAGAAATCATAAAGATCAGATCAGAAATAAATGAAAAAGAAATGAAGGAAACTATAGGAAAGATCAATAAAACTAAAGCTGGTTCTTTGAGAAGATAAACAAAATTGATAAACCATTAGCCAGACACATCAAGAAAAAAAAGGGAGAAGACTCAAATCAATAGATTAGAAATGAAAAAGGAGAAGTAACAACTGACACTGCAGAAATACAAAAGATCATGAGAGATTACTACAAGCGACTCTATGCCAATAAAATGGACAACCTGGAAGAAATGGACAAATTCTTAGAAATGCACAACCTGCCAAGACTGAATCAGGAAGAAATAGAAAATATGAACAGACCAATCACAAGCACTGAAATTGAAACTGTGATTTAAAATCTTCCAACAAACAAAAGCCCAGGACCAGATGGCTTCACAGGCAAATTCTATCAAACATTTAGAGAAGAGCTAACACCTATCCTTCTGAAGTTCTTCCAAAATATAGCAGAGGGAGGAACACTCCGAAACTCATTCTACGAGCCCACCATCACCCTGATACCAAAACCAGACAAGGATGTCCCAAAGAAAGAAAACTACAGGCCAATATCACTGATGAACATAGATGCAAAAACCCTCAGCAAAATACTGGCAAACAGAATCCAACAGCACATTAAAAGGATGATACACCATGATTAAGTGGGGTTTATTCCAGGAGTGCAAGGATTCTTCAATATACGCAAATCAATCAACGTGATACACCATATTAACAAATTGAAAGAGAAAAACCGTATGGTCATCTCAATAGATGCAGAGAAAGCTTTCAACAAAATTCAACACCCATTTATGATAAAAACCCTCCAGAAAGTAGGCATAGAGGGAACCTTCTTCAACGTAATAAAGCCATATATGACAAACCCACAGCCAACATCGTCCTCAATGTTGAAAAACTGAAAGCATTTCCACTAAGATCAGGAACAAGAAAAGGTTGCCCACTCTCACCACTCTTATTCAACATAGTTTTGGAAGTTTTAGCCACAGCAATCAGAGAAGAAAAGGAAATAAAAGGAATCCAAATTGGAAAAGAAGAAGTAAAGCTTTCACTGTTTGCAGATGACATGACACTATACATAGAGAATCCTAAAGATGCTACCAGAAAACTACTAGAGCTAATCAATGAATTTGGTAAAGTAGCAGGATACAAAATTAATGCACAGAAATCTCTGCCATTCCTATACACTAATGATGAAAAATCTGAAAGTGAAATCAAGAAAACACTCCCATTTACCACTGCAACAAAAAGAATAATATATCTAGGAATAAACCTACCTAAGGAGACAAAAGACCTGTATGCAGAAAATTATAAGACACGGATGAAAGAAATTAAAGATAATACAAATAGATGGAGAGATATACCATGTTCTAGGATTGGAAGAATCAACATTGTGAAAATGACTCTACTACCCAAAGCAATCTACAGAATCAATGCAATCCCTATCAAACTACCACTGGCATTTTTCATAGAACTAGAACACAAAATTTCACAATTTGTATGGAAACACAAAAGACCCCGAATAGCCAAAGCAATCCTGAGAGCGAAAAACGGAGCTGGAGGAATCAGGCTCCCAGACTTCACACTATACTACAAAGCTACGGTAATCAAGACACTATGGTACTGGCACAGAAACAGCAATATAGATCAATGGAACAGGATAGAAAGCTCAGAGATAAACCCACGCACATATGGTCGCCTTATCTTTGATAAAGGAGGCAGGAATGTACAGTGGAGAAAGGACAGCCTCTTCAATAAGTGGTGCTAGGAAAACTGGACAGGTACATGTAAAAGTATGAGATTAGATCACTCCCTAACACCATACACAAAAATAAACTCAAAATGGATTAAAGACCTAAATGTAGGGCCAGAAACTATCAAACTCTTAGAGGAAAACATAAGCAGAACACTCTATGACATAAATCACAGCAAGATCCTTTCTGAACCACCTCCTAGTGAAATGGAAGTATAAACAAAAATAAACAAAAGGGACCTAATGAAACTTCAAAGCTTTTGAACAGCAAAGGAAACCATAAACAAGACCAAAAGACAGCCCTCAGAATGGGAGAAAATATTTGCAAATGAAGCAACTGACAAAGGATTAGTCTCCAATATTTACAAGCAGCTCATGCAGCTCAATAACAAAAAAAACAAACAACCCAATCCAAAAATGGGCAGAAGACCTAAATAGACATTTCTCCAAAGAAGATATACGGACTGCCAACAAACACATGAAAGAATGCTCAACATCATTAATCATTAGAGAAATGCAAATCAAAACTACAATGAGATATCATCTCACACCAGTCAGAATGGCCATCATCAAAAAATCTAGAAACAATAAATGCTGGAGAGGGTGTGGAGAAAAGGGAACACTCTTGCACTGCTGGTGGGAATATGAATTGGTTCAGCCACTATGGAGAACAGTATGGAGGTTCCTTAAAAAACTACAAACGGAACTACCATGTGACCCAGCAATCCCACTACTGGACATATACCCTGAGAAAACCATAATTCAGAAAGAGTCATGTACCAAAATGTTCATTGCAGCTCTATTTACAATAGCCCGGAGATGGAAACAACCTAAGTGTCCATCATCGGGTGAATGGATAAAGAAGATGTGGCACATATACACAATGGAATATTACTCAGCCATAAAAAGAAACGAAATTGAGCTATTTGTAGTGAAGTGGATGGACCTAGAGTCTGTCATACAGAGTGAAGTAAGTCAGAAAGAGAAAGACAAATACCATATGCTAACACATATATATGGAATTTAAGAAAAAAAATGTCATGAAGAACCTAGCGGTAAGAGAGGAATAAAGACACGCACCTACTAGAGAATGGACTTGAGGATATGGGGAGGGGGAAGGGTAAGCTGTGACAAAGTGAGAGAGTGGCATGGACATATATACACTACCAAACGTAAAATAGATAGCTAGTGGGAAGCAGCCGCATAGCACAGGGAGATCAGCTAGGTGCTTTGTGACCACCTAGAGGGGTGGGATACGGAGGGTGGGAGAAAGGGAGAGCAAGAGGGAAGAGATATGGGAACATATGTATGTATATATATATAACTGATTCACTTTGTTATAGAGCAGAAACTAAGACACCATTGTAAAGCAATTATACTCCAATAGAGGTGTAAAAAAAAGAAAACAAAAGAAATAGGAACTTCGAGGAAGTTAGGTGTGTTCCTTTGTGCACACCTCAAGCAGTGATTCCGGATCTGTACCAGGCTCTCCACAAAGGTCTGGGAGCCCAAGAGTGTGCAAAGTCATGAGTCTCTGCTCCCAGGGAACTCACACTACAGCGTGGGAGGAACAGGAGATGATGGGTAAGTTGTTTTTTAATTGAGGTATAGTTGATTTACAATGTTGTGTTAATTTCTGCTGTACAGCAAAGAGACTCAGCTATACCTATATATACATTCTTTTTTATATTCTTTTCCATTATGGTTTATTACAGGATAGATAAACCGAAGTCATTTCAATACCGAAGGACGAGTACCAGGGATGCAGGGAAGTTCAGGATGCCTTTGGAGGCAAACGGCAGGGACAGGTAACCCAGGGGCTGATTAGGGGGCGTGTCAGAGAAGCCTTCCAACAGCAGATATGCTAAAAGGTGCTCTATCTAACCTATTATTCTGGCTTTGTATGTGTGAGGCCCAGGAAAGGAAGGCGGTCAAGGAGAGGAGAGAAAACCCTGCCTTCTCCCAGGAGGGGCAAGTGTGAGAGGAAGAATTTGAGCTTTTCTCCCTGTCGGCAAGCTGAGGACAGTAATGGAGCACGCCCAGCTCGGCCTTTCTGGGCCCTCTCTATTTTAGAAACAGTCTGCCACAGACACCCCTCACCATCCTTTCCCCAGATTCTCTGCAAGAGTGTATGGTAAGGATGGGCAGGGTTTTTGCAGCGGGGCCAGCCCACTGGAACCTGTTGCTGTGTAGGTATATCTTCCTCAGAGGGCAGCAACAAGGCCTTTGGCTGCACAGCTGAAGCCACGTTTTCTGGGTAATAAAGCTTTCAGTAACTTTGCTCTCCATCTGCCTCTTGTGTCCTGAGTCTCTCTTAAAAGGGAAGTGTTCACAACAGTTTCCTTCCAAAACAAATAACATGCAAATTGGTTCAGGGTATATTATTAGATACAACTATGGGACACAAAATTTTTTTTTCGTATTGTACTTAGAAAAATAAGATATAATACGGTAGTATATGAAGCATGGTTATATTTATGGGTGGTGATACAAGGTTTTCTTATTTTTTTTAAGGTAGTTTCTTTTTAAAAAAATCAGTATGTGCTATTTTTCATCTTAAGGGAGGAAATAGGTAAGTGTAATGAAATGGCCTTTCAAATTTGATAAAAATATAAGAGGAACTTGTAAATCCTGAAAAAGACATTGAGGATCCTGGATGGAGCAGTCCCAAGTGGCTGTCAGAGCAGGCCCGGCCTGTGCTCATTCTCTTTTAACTTCTTAAGGAACTTTGTGTTCAGTGTGCAGGGCTGGAGTTCCTCTCCTCCTGAGGGTAGTATTCCAGGCAGGAGCCTGTGACCTGTCTGTGCTCATCACTTGCCAGGACCCACATGCTGTATGACACGTCTTTCCCTGGGGAGTGAGCTCTGTCACGTCTCTGTGCAGGTGTGCATACCCCATACCTTCGGCTGGAAATACCTTTCCCCTAAGGCACATGATGAAGACATGATCTTCAGTGTCCCCTTCCCCAGGACATCTTCCCTGTTTTGTCTCCATTTTCCCTAGGCAAACTGGACATGTTCTACTTTAGAATTTAGCTGTGAAAGTACCTGGCACTTTGCATTGGAACTGCCTGTTTACTTACTGTCTCTCAGCGTCAGATCTGCATTCTGTTCACTCCCTGGCTTCTTTAACTATTCATTTCCTTCAACCAGAACACTGATTATGCTCTACGACAGGCCAAGTACTGGGCACTGGGGGTACAAAAAGGAAAAGACAAAGATTCCGGCTTCAAATGGCTTATTGTCTAATAGAAAAGAATTAATATTTCTCTTCCACAGAGTAAAGTAGAGCTTGGTGGTGAAGGGAAGGTAGAATTTAGCCAAGCAGATGGCAAAAATTTTTAAAAGAAAGAAAGATCAAGGGAGAGTAAATAGCAGCCAAGACCCAGAAGCCTGAAATGGTCCATTTTATGTAGGAACTTATAGGTAATTCAGTATGGTTGGGATAGTAAGTGCAGCAAGGATGGGACAGAGGGGGCCGGGTGAGGTGGGAAGAGAGTGCAGAGAGGCCATAAAGTGAGGGGTAGGCCTGAGCCAGGATGTCGAGGGCTGTGTGTGTCGTGTTAGGGAGCTTGTACTTTATTCATTAAGGGATCGAGTGCTGTCGGAGGCTTGGCGGGTCCTAGTCAGATTAGTGAGTCAGGAACATTGTTCACCACTGTTTTTCCAGTGCCATGAAGAACAGAATCTTAAGAAACATTTGATGCTGAATCAGAACATCCTTGCCTGTCCTCAGACACTCCAGGATCTGAAAGGCCAGGCCATTCTGCCATGGGGAGGAGCAGCCACCTTCTCCTGGTGGGATCAGAACTACAACAGTCCTGGCTTTAACAACTTGAACTCCATTCACGATGGTGCTTAATTCACACCCACCCCCAGGTCTCTCTACTATTACCTACACTGTGTACACGTCAGGGTGGGCACAGCAGACACCCTTTCTCTCCCTCCCCTACTTGGTCCATCAACCACCAAGACCTGTGATTTCCAACTCACTTTATCTCCCAGATCAGCCCTTTGCTCAGCATCAGGCTAAACCTGCCAGAATTTAGGCCTCTGTGATAGGCAGCTTCTGAAGTGGGTCCCAGTGCTCCCCTGTATTAGTTGGTAGTGCTGACCTAACAAAGTAACACACAAATGTGGAATTTATTGTCTCACAGTTCTGTAGGCTAGAAGTCTGAGATCAAGGTGTTGGCAGGGTTGGTTCCTTCTGAGTCCTGTGAGGAGAGTCTGTTCCAGGCTGCTCCCCTTGTAGATAGCTGTCCTAAAGTTCACATGGTGGTCTCCCTGTAAGCATCTCTGTCTCCAAATTTCCCCTTTTTATAAGGACACCAGTCATATTGGATTAGGGCCCACCCTAGTAGTTTCATTTTAACTTGATTACCTTTGTAAAGACTCTCTCCAAATAAGGTCACACTCTGAAGTACTAAGGGTTAGGACTTCAACACATAAATTTTGGGGTGGGAGTGGCAAAATTCAACCCACAGCCTCCCCCAGTAGTTAGGTCCTCATGTAATCCCCTCCCCTTGAGTGTGGGCCTTTATGCCCCTGCCGTGCTTACTACCAGTGACTGCAGGTGTGTGATTCCAGGTGAAGCATTTTTCTGCAGCTCAGGCTGACCCTGGGGGATCTGACCACACTCCTGACAGCTGGGAGGCATGTCTCTTTGTCTGTTACAATGAGTGGGCACATCACTCAGGTAGGAGGAGCATAGGGAAGACTTCTAGGGGGAGGTGACACTGAATTCTGAAGGATTTTGCCTAAAGGGAGAGCAAAGGGCATTCGAAGTTGAGAGTTAAAATCAGGAGAAACAGGAAAGGAGTAGGAAGGAAAAAAGACAAGAAGTAAATGAGAGGAATGGCTACACCAGCACTTCTCCACCTTCATGGACCTTCTCTTGTTGTCATGATCCTGGCAGGATAAAAGGCTCACCTTTCACATCACACCCCCTCCTCATTAAACTCACAACCATCAGAACCTCCTAAGTGCTCCCTCAGGGATTTTTGTCCATACAACTCAGGCTTCATGGGTGTTGTGTCTTGAACAATGCAGCAAGCTGGGCAGGCAGGGAGGAGGCTGGTTTTAGGATAGACCTTTTATGGGTACACAGGTGCATCTACAAATTCTAGGGGGAGGTTCAATCTGGTGAGTGGAACAATTAGACCATGAGAGACTGTGGTGACAGCAGCAGGTTATAGTCTAGAAAAGCAAATCACAGGGCCTGGCATTTAGTAGATTCTCCATAAATATCTGTTGATGAGTTGTTCTGCTCTGTGACTTCCCTGACAAGAAGAGGGGTACACTGACAAGTGCATGAGTCTAGGGATATGGAACCCTGAGTTAGGAGATACTAGGAAGTCTGGAACAGTGACCAGCATCAGGTAGGATTCTGCAAATAACTGAATCCCAATCAGTATTTCAGCTCAGGGCCCTGGGATTCAAGACAGCGACCATGCAGGGGAGCAAGCAGAAATATGGTCAGCACTGCAGTACCAGGGTCCATGGCCAAACCAGGGCATTTCACTTTTTTATTCATCAACACATCCTGTCCTTCATTTGTTCATTCACCCAACTATCCATCCATTCTTTTCTACATGAAATCTTTCCATAAAAGTTAGCATTTGACTTCCCTCTCACTTCCTTCTTTTCATGCCATAAATCCTTTGCAGAGAAGTGATTGTTAGTAAGACAGAATAAAGACAGAAAGGTGTGTCAGCACAAAAATACATCGAAGATTTCCTAAGAAATTTGGTCAATATTAGGAATCAAAATGCTGATTTGGCTTTGAACATTGATGTTCCACTCTGAAGAATTGGAAGACCCTCAAGCTTTATAGATTTACTGCTGCCCCTTCGGGTTGAAGCTGAGATTCTGAGCAGAGGAGGAGGATGTATAGGCAGGAAGTGGGTGTAAGAAAAGAAGATAGACAAGGAAGGAAGAAAGGCCCTGGATCTCAAATATCTGTATCCGGTGGACTCTGGCATGGGGGATGGCAACATGAGAAAATAAACGTTTCAGATCGTCTTTATGTGTACTCAGAAATAAAAAGGATTTTCATTTTGATGATAAGAAATACCCACAAGTTATCCTGGTATTTTGTTCAAACTAGGACCAATCTTTCCTAGGCCCTGGGGCCACCAACATTTATTAAGATACAGTCCCTGCTCTGGGAGTTCCTCACATTCTAAGGGAGATGGCAGACAAGCAGACAGAGCAACGTGATGGAGGATAGTTCTGTTGATAAGATGGGCATTGCATCCAGATTTGGACTTTCAAGAAGACTTCCCACAGGATGTGTGGTGGCTGAGAGGCTGAATTTTGAAAGAAAGGCTGGAGTTATTCAGACAAAGAAGTAACAAGAGTTGTAGGCAGTAGGAAGAGAACCAGGGCATGAAATGCTGGTGGTGGTGGTTAGAGAAGAGGTATGAGCAGAAGGAGCAAGGTGGTAGGGCAAGAACTAGGTCAGGAGGGATCTTGTATGCCAGGATAAGAGTTTAAACTTTATTCTGACTGCTGCTGAGAGCCATTTGAGGAATATTCCGCAGAACTGTGATCTTAAGTCACTGAGATGGAACTACTGGAATTTCTTGGATGCCTCCAACTGTTTACCTCTGGGTCCTAGGCTCTCATGTCTGGCCTGAAATTCATGCAGCCTTTGGCTTCATCCTGTGCCTTGGGAGCAAGGACTGACACCCCTGGCCCAGAGGATGGGCTCATTTCCATGACGTTGGGCCACTGGGTGGAGCCTCACTAGGTGGGGCCTTCCAGAAATGAGCTGTACACCCATGATGTCAGAGGGGTGGCACATGGGGAATGGAGTGGGGTGTAACCGCTGCTATCACTGTCCTCCTTCTTTCCTCCTGAGAAATTACAAATCCCTCCCCAGGATGCTGATCAAAGAGTCCTTGCACTTCTGGAGAAATTCAACCTTTTGTAAAATCCAAATTACTTCTGGAAACTGTAGGATTGTGAAAAGACCTCAAGCTTTGTAGTGAAGTTGATCTAGATTTGGATCCTGGCTCTGTTACAAGCTGTGAGACCTTAAGCAAATTAATTACTTTCTCTGAGTCTTAGTTCTTTATCTATGAGGTGGAGATAACAATGCCTCTCTCACAGGGTTATTAGCAGCATCACAGAAGAAAATATTTGTAATTCTCTTTGGCAGCATTATATTAGCTCTGCCTCCAGAGAACTTTCTTCTTGTGGAGTTTTGCTCTTTTATTGGTCATCCAGGGCTCACTCAGTTCAGCTGTTCTGCCCTAGTAAAAGAATTACGGAAGTATTATTTGAAAACACAGATGCCATTGGCCAAACTGAAATATTTGGCTCATCTTGAATTCGTTAGTAAATTACGCTAAGTCAGGCAACCACAAATTTATGAAGTGGGAGAGCAAAGAACTTCTGAATCAAGGTACAAGTCCTGAGCTCCTTTTTCTGTCTATGCCCTTGGCCAAGTCTCCCCTGTGGAAAATGAGGTCCTTTCTGGTCCCTTCCAGTCTTGATGGTCTCCAGAACAAGCTAATAAATGATGGGACTCCAATGAGTCATGCTTATGGGGGAAACAGGAGATGAAGCACCAAGAGTGTCCCTCTTTCTTTGTTTATGTAAGTTCTGTGCATTTCCATGCAGGCCTGCAGCTAAGAAGAAATTCTTCCATGGGAAAAGAGTTAAGAAGTTCATGCTCCAAGGATGAATCATTAAATATTCCAAGAATGTCAGAGAGAAATAATGACCTACCCCAGGGGACCCCCAGGGGGAGTGAGAGAGGTGAGCAACTGAAGTTGCCACACTCTGAGCCTGGTGCTTTCTCCAGTCTGATTTTAAAGAGATTAACATGATGCAATGCCAGGATGGGACTTCTCTCCACCTGTCTCTATCCCTGTCCTCTGGATACAGAAGTCCTTTCCAGGGCAAACCCATTGACGCTATCCTTGGAATCAGACATCTGGATTCAAAACCCAATTCCGCCACTTACTGTGTGATTTTGGCCAAGTGAATTCATCTCTGAGCTTCAATTTCTTTACCTGTCCAAAAGAAATACACATATCTATGCCCCAAGATTTTTTAAAGGACTGAATGAAATAACATAATAAAGCCTTTAGCCTAGTATCCTAGGAGAGACTCCATCAATGGCAGTTAATATCTTAAGAAAAGGCAGCTGGGTGGAGTGGCCACACGCTGCGTGCATGGCTCAGGCCCTCTCTGAATCACCCTGGGTCTCAATGGATGAATACAAATTATGAGGTTGATTTGGTTTCCAAGCATAGATCTAGAGGTCTCTAAAGTATGGGGAGGGGAAGCAGAGACTTCTTCCAGCAACATAAAGGGAGAAAGAGAGCTTCCAAGAAGCCGAGTGGCCAGAGGAGCAGGCCTGGCTATCTGCCTGAACGTGGACCTGCAGCTGGGCCGATACTGGGAGGGTGGGGCTCTGAGGGGTGTGGTAAGTCCGATGGGATTCATTCAGTAATCGTTCAACAATTCTCTGCTGGGCACCTACTATGTGTTAGTCCCTGGTTCTGGAAACTAGAGACACAGAAGAGAACAAGTCATTGCCTCTGCCTTCTTAAAGCTGACATGTTAATGGAGGAACAGAAGTTAAACAAAAATAATTAACTGATATCTTTCAGGTAGTATGTATTTCCCTGATTCAGACAAATTAATCTCAGGTTTCTGAAGGGAGGCAGAAGGGCTGGCAGGGGCCCACAGGTTGGCAGCAGCCTCTGTCGCCAGGTGGGCAATGTCCCCAGATGGCAGCAGGAGAGATTCACCGTTACTGGGGTTGAAAGCACAACCCCAGTTCGGAAGTCAGACAGCCAAGGATGACACCTCACTCCACCAATTTCAAACTCTGGGTCTTGGGCGCATTACTTAACCTCTGGGAGCTTTAGTCTCCTGCTCTATAAAAGAGGTGGAAACACAAGTACCTTTGGGGTTGCTATGAGTTTTAAATGAGATGATAGATACAAGGGCTTAGCAAGCACCTAGCTCAGAGTAAATGCTCAATAAAGGTGAACCATTAATTAGACTGTTATTATCCTATTAATTAGCATGACAAGAATGTATGGGTTCATCTGAAATGGATTCCTACAAAAAACAGCAATGGGGTGCATGCACAAGGAACCCCATGATTTACGGCAGGAGCTCTGTCCTGGATCCAGCAATGAGTGGGAGAAAGCAGAGGGCACTTGGGGTGAACATGAAGGGGGAAAGAAAGTGGGACTCCAGTGGTCAATGCCAAGTATGGAACCTAGGCACATTTGGCAGCGGAGCAAAAATAAAGAAGAATTTGCAGACAACCTGAGGTAAAAAGAGAAAGTCAAGATTCAAGCCAAAGAGTAGCTAGTAATATCTCATTTTGACTGAACACTTCCATGTGCCAAGCCCTGTGTGTTTGCTATACCATTTAATAATTCAGCAGTTCTCTGTGGTAGGTATTATTATCCTTTATTTTACAGATGAGGAAACTAAGACTCAAAGAGATTGTAACTTACCGAAAGTCAACCAGCCAGCAAATGTCCTTAAACCTGGATTTGAATCCAGAGGTATCTAATGCCAAAGCCCATGTTCTCAGACATAAGGCCATTCTGTTTTTCCCAAACCCACTTGGCCTGCTTTAATCAGGATGGTTACCTTCATTCAACTGACAAACATTTATTAAGCGTCCACATTGTGCTAGCCATATGCCATGGACTGACCTGAGCTAAAGTCCTCAATAACTCTTAGTAGTATGCAAAGAAGGATGTGCAATTGAAGGAGCCCTGCTTGGAAAATGGACAGATCTTTGTGACTAGTAAAGGGACAGTTTCTGACAGCTCGATTCCTCAAAAGGACCTCAAAGGCCACCTAGCTCATGTTCTGGCATGTTGTATTGCACTGAAAATGGTGTTGCAGAATGAATCTGGGTCTCTGAGTCAGAAGACCTGTTGCAGGTCTTGGACATGTCATTTAGCCTACCAGAGTCTCAGTGTCCTCCATTGCAAAACCAGAATTTAAGACTAGAAGCCTAAACAAACCCTGGGATGACAGAAGTACTTTTGGCCTTGAATTAAAATCTTTGGGCTTCAAGGGAGAGCAGCCAAATGGTGGAATAGAAAGATGCTGAGCTTACCTCTTCTCATGAACACACCAAAATCACAACTATTTGCAGAGCAACCATTGATGAAAAAGACTGGAATCTACTAGAAAAGATCTTCTACAGCTAAAGACATAAAGAAGGAACCACAACAAGATGGGTAGGAGGGGCAGACTCATGATACAGTCAAGTCCCATACTCCCAGGTGGGTGACCCACAAACTGGAGAATAATTATATCACAGACGTTCTCCCAGAGGAGTGAGTTCTGAGCCCCATGCCAGGCTCTCCAGCCCAGGGCTCCTGTACTGGGAAGATGAGTCTCCAGGGCATTTGGCTTTGAACTCTAGTGGGCCTTAGTTTCAGGAGTCCCACAGGACTGGGGTAAATAGAGACTTCACTCTTAAGGGCACATACAAAATCTCACACACTCTGGGACCCAGGGCGAAAGCAGTAATTTGATAGGAGCCTGGGCCAGACCTACCTGCTGGTCTTGGAGTCTCTTGGAGAGGTGGGGGTCAGCTATGGCTCACCCTCGGGACATAGACACTGGTGGCAGCCATTCCTGGGAGCTCATTCTATCATGTGGATGATGGTGCTGGTGGGCACCATTGTGGAATCCTCCCTTAGATCATTCATGCCAAGACCCAGCTCCAACCCAACAGCCTGTAAGTGCCAGTGCTGGGACTCCTCAGGCTAAGCAACTAACTGGGCAGGGACACAGCCTCACCCATCAGCAGACAGGCTGCCTAAAGATCTTCTGAGCCCACACCTGCCTCTGGACATGGCTCTGCCCACCAGAGGTCCCAGGACCCAACTCCACCCACCACTGGGCAGCCACCGGCTCCAGAATCTCCTGAGCCCTGGCTCTGTCCTCCAGGAAGCCTGCTCCAGCCTCTAGACCAGCCTCACTCACCAGAGGGCAGACACCAAATGCAAGGAAACCACAATCTGGCAGCCTGTGGACCCAGCCTGCTGACAGCAGAGCAGACCCTGACCTGGAACCAGCTGGGCCACGACCCTGCCCACTAGCAGGCCAACACAAGCTTTGAGACACCCCAAACCCCATATCCAACTGCATCAAGAGCCAGCCCCACACCCCCACCAGATCTGACACCAGGGATTCCTGGGCCCTGCAACCAGACTCATAGACCTGGCTCTGCCTGACAGCAGATCTGTCCGGCATTAACTCTAGGACCTGGTTTCACCCACCAGTGGGTGGGCAACAGCTGCAGAGTTTTCTGAACCCTGACTCCACCCACCAGTGAGCCAGCACTAGCCCCGGCGCCTCCTGGGGTTCTGCAGTCAGCCACCTTGCGACCTGGCCCTGCCAACAAGCAGCTGGCAGCCTCTGCGTAAAGCAAGGCCTGGCAACCAACCAGACTGGAGGCCAACCAAGCCTACCAGACTGTTTACATAGTCAGCCCAACACAACAGAAGGACCCATGAAGCCCTCATGGGGGAACCCCTGGAGCACATAGCTTGGGTAACAAGAGGGGAGCACACTGCTGAGACGCATAGGATATCTCCTACGGAAGACCACCTCTCCAAACCTGGGAAATGTAGTTAACCTACCAGATACCTAAAAATACAAACAGCAACTTAGGCAAAATGAGGTGACAGAGTAACATGTTCCAGATGAAGGAACAAGACAAAATGCCAGAAGAAGAAGTATGTGAAGTGGAGACAGACAATCTACCCAAGAAAGAGTTCAGGGTAGTAATCATAAAGATGATCAAAGAACTCAGGAGAAGAACAGATGCACAGAATGAGAATTTAGAATTTTTTAGCAAAGAGTTAGAAAAGATAAAGAACAACCAAACAGAGATGAAGAATAAAATAACTAAAAGGAAAAATACACTAGAAGGAATCAACAGTATACTAAATGATACAGAGGAATGGATCAGGGAGCTGGAAGACAGAGTAGTGGAAATCACTGCTGCTCTACAGAAGAAAAGAAAAAAGAATGAAAAGAAATGAGGACAGCTTAAGTGACCTCTGGGACAACATTAAGCAGACTAATAGTCATATTGTATGGGGTTGCAGAAGGAGAAGAGAGAGAAACAGGCTGAGAACATATTTTAATAGGTAATAACTAAAAACTTCCTGGGAATTCCCTGGCAGTCCTGTGGTTAGGACTCAACACTCTCACTGTCAGGGGCTTGGGTTCAATCTCTGGTTGGGGAACTAAGATCTCGCAAGCTGTGTGACAGGGCAAAACAAAAAACAACAAAACAAAACAAATAGCTGAAAACTTCCCTAACCTGGGGAAGGAAACAGTCATCCAAGTCTAGGAAGTGCAGAGAGTCCCCTACAGGATTAACCCAAAGAGGAACACACAAAGACATAATGTAATCAAAATGTCAAAACTTAAAGGTAAAAAGAGAATCTTAAAAGCAGCAAGGGAAAAGCAACAAATAACATCCAAGGGAACTCCCAGAAGACAATCAGCTGACTTTTCAGCAGAAACTGTGCAGGCCAGAAGGGAGTGGCATGATATATTCAAAGTGATGGAAGGGGAAAACCTACAATCTAGAATACTCTACCCAGCAAGGCTCTCATTCAGATTCGATAGAGAGATCAAAAGCTTTACAGACAAGCAAAAGCTAAAAGAGTTCAGCACCACCAAAGCAACTTTACAAGAAATAGTAAAGGAACTTCTCTAAGTGAAAAAGAAAAGGCCACAACTAGAAACATGAAAATTACAAAATGAAAAAGCTCATCAGTAAAGGCAAACATACAGTAAAGATATCAAATTGTTTACATACAAAGCTAATAGAAAGGTTAAAAAACAAAAGTAGAAAAATAATCTATATCCACAATAATCAGTTAAGGGATACACAAGTTACATGTAAAATATGATATCAAAAGAAGTGATCATGAGGGGAGGAGAGTACAAATGCAGGGTTTTTAAAATGCATTTGAAATTAAGAGATCAGCAACTTAAAACAATCATGTATCTATATAGATGGCTACAGAAAAACCTCATGCTAACCACAAACCAGAAACCTATAATAGACATACACACAAAAAAGAAAAAGGAATCCAGATATAACACTAAAGATAGTCATCAAATCATGAGAGAAGAGAACAAAATAAGAAAGGAAAAAAAGTTCTACAAAAACAACCTCAAAACAATTAACAAAATGGTGATAAAAACATACATATCAATGATTACATCAAATGTAAATGGACTAAATGCTCTAATCAAAAGACATAGAGTCGCTGAATGGATACAAAAATAAGACATGTGTATATGCTGCCTACAGGAGAGTCATTTCAGATCTACAGACATACACAGACTGAAAGTGAGGAGATGGAAAAAGGTATTCCATGCAAATGGAAGTCAAAAGAAAGCCCGAGTTGTGATACTTATATCAGACAAAATAGAATTTAAAATAGAGACTGCTACAAGAGACAAAGAAGGACACTACATAATGATCAAGGGATCAATCCAGGAAGAAGATATATAATTGTAAATATATAAGCACCCAACACAGGAGCACCTCAATATATAAGGCAAATATTAGCAGACATAAAGGGAGACATCAACAGTAACAAAATAACAGTAGGAGACTTTTAACACTTCACTTACATCAATAGACAGATCATACGGATAGAAAGTTAATAGGAAAACACTGACCTTAAATGACACATTAGATCAGACTGAGATTGACTTAATTAATATATATAGCTATACACACAAAAAAAGAAAAAGGAATCCAGATATTCCATCTGAAAGCAGCAGAATACACATTCTTTTCAAGTGCACAGGGAACATTCTCCAGAATAGATCACATGCTAAGCTGCAAAACAAGCCTTGGTAAATTTTAAAAAATTGAAATAAAATCAAACATCTTTTCTGACCACAATGCTATGAGACTAGAAATCAACTACAAGAAAAAAAAATGCAACAAACACAAACATGTGGAGGCTAAACAGTATGCTACTAAATAATCAATGGATCAATGAAGAAACTAAAGAGGAAATCAAAAAACACTTGGAGACAAAGGAAAACAAAAACACAATAATCCAAAATCCATGGGATGCATCAAAAGCAGTTCTAAGAGGGAAGTTTATAGAGATACAAGCTTACCTCAGAAAACAAAAATCTCAAATAACAACCTAACCTTACACCTAAAGAACTAGAGAAACTCAAAGTTAGTAAGAGAAAAGAAATCATAAAGATCAGAGTAGAAATAAGTGAAATAGAGAATAAAAAAAAAAAAGAAAATATCAATGAAACTAAGAGCTAGTTCCTTGAAGAGATAAACAAAAGTGATAAGCCTTTATCCAGACTCAAGAAAAAAAGGGAGAGGGCACAAATCAATAAAATCAGAAATGTAAAAGGAAAAGTTACAACCCACACTACAGAAATACAGAAGACCATGAGACTACTATGAACAACTATATGCCAATAAAATGAACAGTCTAGACGACATGGACAAATTCTTAGAAATGTACAATCTAAAATATGAACATACCAATTATCAATAATGAAATTGAATCGGTAATAAAAAAGACTCACAACACAAAGGTCCAGAACCAGATGGCTTCACAGATGAATTCTACCAAACATTTAGAGAAGTGTTAACACCCATCCTTCTCAAACTCTTCCAAAAAATTGCAGAGGAAGGAACACTCCCAAACTCATTCTACAAGGCCACAAACACCCTGATACCAAAACCAGACAGAGATACTACAAAAAAAGAAAAGTACAGACCAATATCACTGATCAACATAGATGCAAAACTCCTCAACAAAATACTAGCAAACAGAATCCAACAACACATTAAAAGGATCATACACCATGATCAAGTGGGATTTATCCCAGGGATACAGGATTTTTCAATATCCACAAATCATTCAGTATGAAGCACCACATTAACAAATTGAAAAATAAAAACCATATGATCATCTCAACAAATACAGAAAAAGCTTTTGACAAAATTCAACATCCATTTATGATAAAATTATCCAGAAATCAGGTATAGAGGGAACATACCTCAACACAATAAAGGCCATATATGACAAACCCACAGCTAACATCATACTTAATGATGAAAAGCTGAAAGCACTTCCTCTAAGATCAGGCACAAGACAAGGATGCCCACTCTCACCACTTTTGTTCAACATATTATTGCAAGTTCTAGCCACAACAATCAGACAAGAAAAAGAAATAAAAAGGAATCCAACTTGGAAAGGAAGAAGTAAAACTGTCACTGTTTGCAGATGACATGATACTATACATAGAAAATCCTAAATACACTACCAGAAAACTAGTAGAGGTCATTAATGAATTATGTAAAATTGTTGGATACAAAATTAATACACAGAAATCTGTTGCATTGCTATACACTAACAACAAATTATTGAAAAGAGAAATTAAGGAAACAATCCCATTTACAATCACACCAAAAAGAATAAAATACCTATGAATAAACCTACCTAAGGAGGTAAACGACCTACAGTACAAACAGATGGAAAGATGTACCATGTTCTTGGATTGGAAGAATTGTTATTGTTAAAATGACCATACTACAGATTCAATGCAATCTACAGATTCAAGGCAATCTACAGATTCAATGCAATAGCTATCAAAACACCAAGGGTATTTTTAACAGAACTAGAACAAATAATTTTAAAATTTGAATGGAAACAAAAGACCCTGAATAGCCAAAACAACCTTGAGAAATAAGAACAGAGCTGGAGGAATCATGCTTCTGGACTTCAGACTATACTACAAAGCTACAGTAATCAAAACAGTATGATATTGGCACAAGAACAGATACATAGATCAATAGAACAGAATAGAAAGCCCAGAAATAAACCCACACACTTATGGTCAATTAATCTATGACAAAGGAGGCAAGAATATACAATGGAGAAAAGATAGTCTTTTCAAGTGGTGTTGGGAAAACTGGACAGCTACATGTAAAGGAATGAAATTAGAACATTCTCTAACACCATATACAAAAATAAACTCAAAATGGATTAAAGACCTAACTGTAAGACTGGAAATCATACAATTCCTAGAGGGAAACATAGGCAGAACACTGACAGAAACCGTAGCAAATTTTTTTTGGATCTGTCCTTTAAAGCAAAGGAAATAAAAGCAAAAATAAACAAATGGGACCTAATGAAGCTTAAACTTTGCAGAGCAAAGAAAAACATAGACAAAATGAAAAGACAATCTACTGAATGGCAGAAAATATTTGCAGATGATATGACCAATAAGGGGATAATATCCAAAATATATAAACAGCTAATACAACTCAACATCAAAAAAACAAACAACCTGATTAAAAAATGGGCAGAAGACCTGAAAAGACTTTTTTTCCAAAGAGGACATGTAGATGGCCAATGGGCACATGAAAAAGATGGCCAACATCACTAATCATCAGGGAAATGCAAATCAAAACCACAATGAGATATCACTTCACATCTGTCAGAATGGCTATCATCAAAAAACCCACAAATAACAAATGTTTTGAAGAAAAGGGAATCCCAAACACTGTTGATGGGAATGTAAATTGGTCCAGCCACTATGGAAAACAGTATGAAGGTTTCTCAAAAAACTAAAAACAGAACTACCATATGACCCAGCAATTCCACTCCTGGGTATATATCTGAAAAAAACAAAAACACTAATTCAAAAAAATACATGAACCCCAATGTTCATAGCAGCATTATTTACAATTGCCAAGATATGGAAGCAACCTAAGTGTCCATCAGCAGATGAATGGATAAAGAAGCTGTATATACAATGGATATATATATACAACAGAATACTACTCAGCCATAAAAAAAAATGAAATTTTGCCATTTGCAACAACATGGATGGACTTGGAGAGTATTAGGCTAAGTATAAGTCAGACAGAGAAAGATAAATTCTACGTGATATCACTTATATGTGGAATCTGAAACATACAACAAACTAGTGAATATAACAAAAAAGAAAGAGACCCACAGATATAGAGAACAAACTAGCAGCTACTAGTAGGGGGAGGGAAAGGGGGAGGGGCTATACAGGTATAGGGGATTAAGAGGTACAAACTATTATGTATAAAATAAGTTACAAGGATATATTGTACAACACAGGGAATACAGTCAATATTTTATAAAAACTATAAATGAAGTATAACCTTTAAAAATTGTGAATCACTAATTGTATACCTGTAATATATATAATATTGTACAGCAACCACACTTCAATAAAAAAATAAGTAAAATAAAATAAAATCATTGAGCTCAAATCCCACCTCTACTGCAAGTCTACTCTGTGAATTTTGGTATACCCACACCATCCTACATCCTGGGTTTCTCTGTTAAACAGAGGTAATTGATTAATCCACATTCAGTGAATCTTTCAAGTGGTGGCTGTTTCCTCCCCCACATTCTTGCATCATGGGGATGAGACTGGAGATTGATTAGATGTCTTCCTTCTTACACCCAGCCCATTGTCCCACGCCCCTCCAAAAACTTACCAGCTTAGGAGCTCATCAGACACCTGACAGCTGGGAGAATGAGTGCCTGATCTGGGGGTACAGCACTACAGTTGTACCACTCAGCTCTATTTGCTTTGAATAATAAGTTCAACTTAACTGAATAGCTCCTCTCGGAGCCTGTTTTCTTTTCCCAGTGAAACTTATGAGAGGAAAATTAGTGGGATGAACTAGTCCCTGCCACTGCACTTGGTCTCCTGGGGGCAACAGATTTGCCCTGGTCATCATGTCCTTCCTGTCCATTTACTATTAAAATTGGTCACTGGAGTACCAGAAAATGCCCCCGTGATCCCCCTGGGTGTCAAACCAATCCCTCCATGCCCCCATTGTATAATAGCAGCCCCACCTCCTACTGGGTCATCATCCTGCCGATGATCAGAATCAATGAACTCTAAGTGGTGATTCCTTTCCTTGCCTGCTGGTCTTTTGACATAAAAAGCTCAAGGTGACCAGGAGGTAGAGAGAGCTTAAAATTTATTGGGATTCTTAGAGTGCATCCTGGTGGAAGTATTCTTCTTTTGGGAGCCAGTGCCTCTAAATCCACAAAGTCCAGGGCTGTGGGGATTAAAACACAGATTCTCCAAGTGGATCGCTAGGAGCCATGGTAGACAAGACACTCTTACTTCTACTCCTTTGTTCCTGGACCCCTGAATTCTACCTATTGGGGACACAGCACCATATAGTGGTCATTGATTTAACATGTTTACTGCATCCTGGTAGATAGTGCCTATCTTTGCAAGGTGCCATTTCAAGTCTGGTACTTTAGACGCTTCTTCAAAAGGTCATTCCATCACTCTATCAGGGGGCAGCTTGTGGATTATACAATATATGATAGGACAAATGGACCTCATCATATGTCATGCCTTATGTCCTTTGCTGTAAAGTGGATTCCCTGGTGTAATGTGATATTAAGCACAGTAGACTCTCTTATTAATGGATTGAACACTGTAATCTTTGGATGGTGGTCCTGGCCAAAGACTTGCAAGTAGAAAAGGCAAACCTATAACCAGAATATGTGCCACCAAGTGACCCCTACTATTTGAGTAATCTATCATCCCCACTGCTATCAGGCAGCCTAGTTCTGTGATATTATCTTCTACCATTAGCTCAGACCCCAGTAGGACAGGCAACTAAGCTTCTCAATAATGATTGTTCTCCTCTGTCCAAATCATTCCCTTTTGTGTTGGTAAACTGAGTGTCCTCCCACAAAACATGATTAATTGGTGAGTTTTCTAGCCTTTTCTAGCCTTGGTACCCACTACCAAGAAGAGGATCTGGCACAAGACAGACCCCCAACAAATAGAAATGAAACACCAAATATTTATATAAACCTACTCCGTGGATCTCACTGGGACTGATGTGAGGACTAAAATCTCCAATGTGTAGGAATCTAGCTCGCAGTATACACTTAATACAAATAAATAATACAAAAAATATAAATGTAAGTACAGAAACGTTTGTGAATAAATGCCTTTATATATGCCCTTGGGATAAGGAAAGGACCTTTCTTCTTTGAGGAAAGATGCTGCAATTTGAGCAATTCAGCAGCATGGAACAGAGACTGAACTCCTTATCCAGAGCTTGAGGGCAGGCCTTTGACTCTCCGTAAGGTAGGGAGATTTAAGGCTAGCTTTTATTTCTTCCAGCACCAGCATTTAATTGCAGACTTAACAGGGGCTGAGGTCTATGAAAGATTTGCCTTGTTTCTCTGAATGTGTACATTATTTACCATAGAGTCTATAAAATATTTACCTTTTTCTCAGCCGACTGCACCCTGCTCAGCCTTAACTACCTCACTGCTGCTCAAAGCTGATCAAATAGGTGGCTGGCATCTCTCCAGAAATGGATGGAGTGAGCAGCTGGAAAGGAACCATATTTGATGCATTTGTCAGAGCACATAGCAGTCAAGGGTGTTGAAAGCCTTTCTGAAGGTACTAGGGAGAGGTGTGGGTCTTTAATCCCTTCCCACTTCTAACTACCTACCTACATCTATTCAGGGTGCACTTATAGAACAGCTACTGTCAGCTAGAGGTCTTGAGAAGATGGATGGGAGGAACACACATTCCTATGTCCTTGTCGGAGAAGACAAGCCCGATGATAAAGAATCACAGCAAGAAGAACACCCAGATATTGGGCTAACTCTCCATATGACCAGAGTGTGCAAAGCACATGGCCTTATGAACTAGATTTCTAGGTTGAAATTCCACCTTACTCCCTCCCTTATGAGCATATAACCCTGGACAAATTGCCTAACTTCTGGTTGCCTCAGTTTCCTCAGGACATTAATAGTCCCAATTTCATGGGGTTACTAAGCATACCATACCCGACACATAGAAAGCACTCAATAAAGGGCAGAGATGAGGAGAAAGGGGAGGACAATCACAGGACAGCTCTATGCGGTAAATATGTTACGACCCTAACTTTATAGATGAGGAACTGAGATTTAGAAAATTTAGTACTTTGCCAAAATTTACTTATAAGTGGAAGAGCCAGGATTCAAGTTCATGTCTGCCTAATTCCAAAGACTCTACTTATAATCACTGCTTACACAAACACACACACACACACACACACACGTACACATTCATACATAGGAAAACATGGCATAATCATCATGTGTACCACGGTTTCAGTGATACTACCAACCAACCTTCAATGAGATAAGATTTTCTTGCTATTTGCCCTTATAGCACCTCTTTCACTACAGTCATCATGATTGTAATAGTTTAGCAATTTGATCATTATTTGCTACAGTCTGGGTCCCTCCCTAAACTGTATGCAGACAGGTGCTTGTATTTATCATGTATTCCCAGTGCCTTGATGAATATCTCATACACACTGTCATTTAATTTCCACAATAATGTAAGCAATATTTTTCTCCCATTTTATTGCTAATGAAACTGAGGCTCAAAGAAACCAAATAACTCATGGAAGAGCCCACAGCTAAAAATAGGAGAACCCAGCTCAATCTATTCCAAAGCCCATGCCCCTCTATCGGGCCATACTCTCCCCCAGAGGAAGGAAGAAGCCAGTGTTCAAGGGTAGAGGAACAAATTTCTACATATTAAGTGCCACCATGGCAGGCATCATACTGAAATTCATTATCGACGCTATCTCTTTTACTCCTCAAGACAAATTATTGTTCAAAACAAGATTTTTTTCTAAGACAAGTTTTTTTGCAGACCCAGGTGCAATCCCTGCTGGGCTGAGCTGGTGTGGGGGGAGGAGGAGGCTAGCACTGAGCATGAAGTGACTGGGGAAAACTAACAAGGCTACAAAGCCCTTCAGTGTAGCTTTGCTCCAATACTTCACGTTCAAAGAATAAGGACAGCTCAGTTGGGGCTCAGGCAAAGGCCAAGTTCAGGAGCTCAGTCCTGGCAAGGTGGGGTGAGGGAGGGATCAGGAGAGAAGTCAGATGCTTTGACCCCATCATTTTGACTCTGACTCATAAGGCACTACCTGTTTGCTATACTAATGCTCTTTCTCCTATGATTTTAAGAAAGAAAATGCAGGTACCATTGACCTTCTCCATCTTTTATGTTCAATTGCTGGTTGATTCTTAATGAACACTACTGGTAGAAGTGCTTGGCACAAAACAAAGTTGATAATGATAAAAGCACACGTAGTATAATGTGTTATTGACTACCAGTTAACAGAAATATCAACTCTTCTTAAATAACAATAGATTTTCAAACTGAATTTTATAGAATTAATGTTCAGAGAAGTAAATTGGCAGTGGCAGAAGCTATAATCAGTTCAACTGAACATGGAAAAAATGATTGATTAATATAATATTCATTTTACAATTCACAAAGAAATATTAGATTCTAATAAAATTTCAGTGGGGGCTTCCCTGGTGACACAGTGGTTAAGAATTCGCCTGCCAATGCAGGGGACACGGGCTCGAGCCCTGGTCCGGGAAGATCCCACATGCTGCCGAGCAAATAAGCCCGTGCACCACAACTACTGAACTTGTGCTCTAGAGCCCACGAGTCATAACTACTGAGCCCACATGCCACAACTACTGAGGCCTGCGTGCCTAGAGCCTCTGCTCCACAACAAGAGAAGCCACCGCAATGGGAAGCCTGCACACCACAACAAAGAGTAGCCCCCGCTCACCACAACTAGAGAAAGCCTGCCTGCAGCAACGAAGACCCAATGCAGCCAAAAATAAATAAATAAAATAAAAAATTTTCAGTGGGACAGTCAGAAATAGTGAATTGTGCTGTACAGAAATTCAATCAAAATTATAAACTGGCTCAATAGAATTTGCTCCAGAAAACAAATTTTTGGATCAACATGAGTACAATTTTGATGAAAATAGTTGTTTCATATAGTAACAGCTTAAACAACTTTTGGGTAAAATGCAAGGTCTTTGAATATCTTATTCATCTTACCCAGGGTCTGGTGCTGCACTGGGGGCTTTACTTAATGTTATCTGTAATCCTTAAGACAACCCTTTGTTATAGGACAGCAATCCCCCAGTTTTCAGATAAGGAAACAAACCAGAAAAGGTAAGCAATTTTCCCAGGGTAACCCATGATTTAGTACCAGGGCCAGGATTATTTGTTGATTAAAACAGAATAGTCTCATGGAATAATGGTCACCTAGACCTCCCTTCCTAGATTTCAGGACACTTTGCAAGGGGCGGAGGTACCTCTTTATTTCTTGGCCTCTCCAGAAAGGCAGGTGTGGCTATGCCACTTTTCAGGTGGAAATGTTGAGACCTCAGGAGAGAAATGCACTAGCCTAAAGCTTCACGCTGTATGAAGGGTTTGAACTTTCCCTGATCCCCAATCCACCATTCTCTTTACTCGATGAAATGACCTGCATTATAATGCTATCTCTAGAGGGGTGGGATAGGGAGGGTGGGAGGGAGGGAGACGCAAGAGGGAGGAGACACGGGGATATATGTATACGTATAGCTGATTCACTTTGTTATACGGCAGAAACTCACACACCATTGTAAAGCAATTATACTCCAATAAAGATGTTAAAAAAATAATAAAATAAAATAGATAATAAGAAAAAAATAAAAGTAACTAGAAGCAGGGAGCTCTCTACTCCAAGAAGGGTAGAGTTGTATGGAATGTAAAGTGATTCATTCAGGGCTGACAGCATTCAGGGAATTTTGTCTCCCCACCAACCCCCATCCCCCAAAGTAAAACTATCCATTAAAGATACCCGAATTAATACATCTTGCAAAGAACAGCCCATGGTCCCTGTGCTCATTATTCAACAATCAGGCAGTGAAGGGAAGGAGCCTAAGCTGGTCACTTGCAACATATTAATATCAATGTCTTCTCTTATCACTGGTTTCTCCACGAAGCAGATTTCTCCTATCTGTTCAACAGCTATCTAAATTGGGGTTTCATGAGGAAAAGAACTAAACACATTTCAGGTCTCTGGGGAAAGAAATTAAATGTTTCTATTATGGTTTCCATTTTTTTTAATCCAAATCATACTGAACTTTATTTCACATTCCTGGCATGACACCTTAGTGTCCTGTGATGAAGAAGCAATTTTATAGGACAACTTAGGGGATCACCTGCCCTGGTTCAGGGGATCACCAGACCTTTCAGTTTTAAAACTGAACACAGTGTCAGGCAAATCTGGATGGTTGACCACCTTACTTGTTCACTACTGTATTATCAATACTAGCAACCATGCTATTTCCTGGTGTGTAATGACCCTCTGCTACTCCCACTAGAGTTCTCAGTGTCTTGATTTCTTTCCCTGTTGAATGGGAACAAAGGCGGGTAATACTTGTCCTGTCTCATTCACAGTGTTATTGTTCTATATAGTAACGTTGAGGAAGGATTTTTACTGTTATTTTTTAAACTTATTATATCTAGTAAAGTAAAAGAGAATTTAAATAATCTCTGAAAAATGCTATCCAGAGTGTCAGCTTTTTGAGACTGCAACAACGTTTTACTGTATTATGGCGTGCAGGACAGTGCCTAGCAGAAAAGATGTTCAAAAACCTAGTCGGATGAATAAAAGAATGAATAAGTGGATAGTCAGATGAATAACTACATGAATGAACATAAAGGGATTAAATTAACTCATTTCATAGGATTATTTTCAGAGACAGAAGTGTAATCCAACCCCTGCATTTTTCAGAGCCCACATACAAACAACAAATTCCTTGATAGGGTTAAGATTAAAACTGGGTCATTTTAATATACTAAAATATGGTAAAAAAAAAAATCTCAATTAACTGTACTCATTTTCCTCAGTGATATTTTTTTCCCCCAGCAGCAGAAACTTTACTTCAACCTGTAGTTTACAGCTCTTCTTTCAACAGAAGCCTGAGGGCTTGTCTAACAGCAGAGCACTTGGGTTTGAATCTCACCTCACATCTACTCTCTGCTCTTATACCCAGATATTGATAAACTTCAGAGATGGCTTCAGAGAAAGACCTGAGAAGCTGGAGGGGGTTATCCAGGAGCCCAGGTCATCGAAAGACATTAGCATCAGCATCAAGAAATTGCAAGTTGTACCAGAAGCCTGACCAAAGCAAGCTAGCAATCTCAACCTGCTTCCATCCTTTCTTCTACGTCGCCTTTCCAAATCCAATGTCCTTCTAGGCCCCCGTCAAATTTCTCCTCTTGTCTCTTTGGCTTCTGTCATAGTTAAGACTCCATTAGACTCTGAGTAACTTGAGGACAAGGACCTACTTTATTCATCTCTAGATTCCAGAACTTAGCAAAGTGCCTTGTAGCATAGAAGCTCAAGAGATGTAGGAATGAATAAATGAATTTAATGCCTAAAAGTTCCAGTAGTACCCCAAATTACAACATTTGTGCCTAGCTTGAAGTGTGGTTTCGAGAAGTGTTAAATAAATGTGTGAAATAATGAATAATGATTGATATGGATGACTACTATTAATGGACTATTGATTATGTGCCAGGCACTGGCTAGGAACATTTTGTATGCTATCTTATTTAATCCTTTCAATCATTTTCTCTGTAGTACTTAGCACTATCTAACATACCATATATTTTAACTTATTTACCTTGTCTACTATCAGTCTCCCCTACAAGAATTTAACCTCCACAAGGCCCTAAATCTTTGTCTATTTTGTTCACTGCTGCTTCCCCTGCTTAGAAGAGTGCTGGTACCAAATTTATATTCAGTAAACATTCATGGTATGAATATTGAATAAATATTACCACCCTTACCTTGCATAGAAAAAGCTAAATTTAGTGGTGCTAAGAAAAAAATACCCGATCTTGTGTCAGACATTCCAAGCCTTGCACGCTTTCACTGAAAACTGGTCACATATTGTGATGTAGGTAATATCATTATTCTAGCAGGGTGGACACTGAGACTCAGGAAGATAGGATCCCCGGCTCGAATCAGAGAACAGTTCACCTAATAAAGGGCTGGGTCACAATTCAAACCCTAGTTTGTGTGGCCTCAAAACTCTTGCTCTTGCCATGACCTCAATCCACCTTGCACTGAGAAGACAACCCATCCTTGAATTAGAATATTCACGGGAAGGTGTTGCAAACCTAGAAAAAAATCGAGAGACCCCATTACAACCCAAGTCAATTTAGAAAGACCCCATTGAACAAAGAGCACCCTTTTAACATTAGCGATGCAATAAATGCTGAATGCAGGAGATTAGAAAGAAGTTATTAGGAGGAGAAAGACATGCCAATAACTTGAGCTCTTAATGAGATGCCCACCGCATCTAGGACGAAGCAGTTTCCCAGAGGATTATTTGATGTGGAAGGAATAGTAAGCAGCTCTTTAGTGGCACCCAGGCACATCCTCTCACATACACACCTGCTCAGGGCTCAGTGAAGACAGTGCGTAAATGTCTGGAATATTACATAAAAGCTGTCTGCCCAACCAGTCAAAGCTATTAAAATCCATCTTGCTGAAACGAACCCTGAGAGCAGGTCAAACAAATCTAATTTTTATTGTTCCTTAAGGAGATGACTGTGTCAGAGACAAAGGAGAGAGGCAGGAGGCCAGTTAGAAAGAAAAAAAAAAACCCCTAAGAGGCCTTAAAAAATTAAATGTTCAAAAGAACCATGGCAGGCAAGATAAATGGTATATTACAGTGCTGGTTTAAACCTAATTGATGACTAATGTTGTAATGCATCTGAACCTACACTGATCTATTATCCGTCTGGTTCAGGATGAAGGGACACTGGGAGGAGAAAAATTGCTAACTGTTTTAACCTGATGGAACTTTAAAAAAATAACCAGCCCAGTTACTTTAAAAGATAAATGGATCGGTGGTGACCTCCTAATGTATATCAGGGTCTTGCAATGCAAAATCAAATGTTAATTAAATAGAATCCAGTGCAGGAATGATGCAGAAAGAGCGTGGTTTAGAGCCCAAGAGGCCATAGGGAATTGTGTTGTTGGGTTTCAAAGAAACTACCAGTGGAGAGGCAGTAATGGCAGACCACATAGGAGTAATTGAAAAAAATCAGATGTACACACAAACACCATCTAGATAACACCTACATAAAAGTTATACAGAGTAGTCTGTGGGCACAGCTAAATCACAGTCATTGGAAGGGCAGGGTTACCAAAAGAGTTGCTTAAATTCACTGAGGTGGATCAGAGAGGCTTTATTTTCTTGATCTGTTACAGCACAACCTCAGCATAACCCTCAGAAAACAAAGCAATGCAAGATGTAAGAATACGTCAAAAGGATTCAAGAGCCAACTTGAAATGGCTCCAGATGGCCAAGTCTAGGATAATGTTAGCCACAAAAGAGTGAACATAATAAATTGTAACCAAAGACTAAAATAAGAGTCGATGAGCTCATACTGATATTAATAAATGAATATATGAATGAAAGAATGAATGAATGAAGAGAAGGGAAATCTTGTTAGAGTAGATCCAACTAGTAAGTGTGTAAGATATGAGGGAAATAGAAAAGCATCATTTCACATTCAGCAAGATAATAACTGTTTCAGGCAAAAACTACAATAGATTCTAAAATTAGTGAGCAAAAAAATGTGAGAAACAGAATATTTATGTTTCCACTGTATCTCCACTTTGAAGACAGCTGGACCAAGGGACCACAGTTATCACCAGTAACGGTGCAGATGGACATCATGTGCCTCCTGTTAAAATGCACTGAGAATACCACAGTGGTATTCTTGATAGAAATGCATAACCAGAACTTAATCATGAGGAAATATCAGAAAAACTGAAGAACATTCTGACCAGAAATTGACTAGTCAGTTCTCCTCAAAGGTATCAAGGTTGTATATCTAGTATCAAGTCAAAGAATGACTCAGGAAGTATTCCATATTAAAGGAGATCAAGGAGATATGGCAATGAAACACAACCTGTGAGGCTGGGTTGGATGCCGGACCAGAAAAACAGACATCTGTGGGACAACTGGAGACTTTTGCATTAAGTCTGTGGATTAGATACCAACATTGTATCAATGTTCTTCTCATAAATTTGATAGTTATATAATGGTTATTTGGAAAAAAAGTTAACATTTGGGGAATTAGAGTAAAATACAGACTTTCTTTGTTCTAATTTTGAAACTCTTTTGTAAGTCTGAAATTATTTCAAAATGAAAAGTTAAAAAAAATTAATACATAGAAGGCCATCATTGCACTTTCTCTGAGGAACTATACCTAGAACAAGCTGTTCTCCTCAGAGGTGGGGAGAGCTACCACAAAAGCCTGTATGTCCTTGCTCAATTGGGAAAGGAAAGAACCAAGAGCAGAAAGAGGTGATCACTTTGATCAAGTTCATCAGAAAGGGTTAGATACCTACAAGGCATGAGCAACCACAGAATAGTTTTGCCTGGCTTGCTCATGCCCAGGATGGTATCTGACCCTTTAGGTGCAGGGGTTGTAAACGGGTACACTGAGAACAGCTCTCTACTGACTGTGGCTTAGGAGAGAGAAGAGAAGGAATCATTGTTAACAGCTGTAATAATAATTACACCATTTAATTTGCACTTACTGGGTTAGTCTCTGTGCTAATGTCCTTAATATATTATCTAATCTAAGATGTATAAAAGCCCATGAGAGAGGTACTGTCCACATTTTAAGAAATGGGAGAAGACATATTTGTTTTGTAAAACAGACTTGTTTCACTAAAAGAGAGATTTAGCAGTATTGTTAAAATGACCATACTACCCAAGGCAATCTATAGATTCAATGTAATCCCTATCAAATTACCAATGACATTTTTCACAGAACTAGAAAAAATAATTTTTAAATGTGTATGGAAACAAAAGAGCCCAAATAGCCAAAACAATCCTGAGAAAGAAGAATGGAGCTGGAGGAATCAGGCGTGCTGACTTCAGACTATACTACAAAGCTACAGTCATCAAAATAGTATGGTACTGGGACAAAAACAGAAACATAGATCAACGGAATAGGGTAGAAAGCCCAGAAATAAACCCACACACTTATGGTCAATTAAACTATGACAAAGGAGGCAAGAATATACAATGGAGAAAAGAGAGTCTCTTCCACAAGTGTTGTTGGGAAAACTGGATAGCTACATGTAAAATAAATGAAATCAGAACATTCTCTAACACCATACACAAAAATAAACTCAAAATGGATTAAAGACCTAACTATAAGACCAGATACTATAAAACTCATAGAGGAAAACATAGGCAGAACACTCTTTGACATAAACTGCAGCAATATATTTTTGGATCCGTCTCCTAGGGTAATGGAAATAAAAGCAAAAATAAACAAATGAGACCTAGTTAAACTTAAAAGCTTTTGCACAGCAAGGAACCATAAAGAAAACAAAAAGATAACCTATGGAATGGGAGAAAATATTTGCAAACGATGCAACTGACAAGGGATTAACTTCCAAAATATACAAACAGCTCATACAGCTCAATATCAAAAAAACAAACAACCCAATTTAAAAAATGGGCAGAAGTTCTAAATAGACATTTCTCCAAAGAAGACATACAGATGGCCAATAGGCACATGAAAATGTGCTCAACATAGCTAATTATTAAAGAAATGCAAATCAAAACTACAATGAGGTATCACCTCACACCAGTCAGAATGGCTATCATCAAAAATTCTACAAATAGTTTCAGGGAACTCTACTCAGTGTTCTGTGGTGACCTAAGTGGGAAGGAAATCCAAAAAAGAGGGGATATATGTATACATATAGCTGATTCACTTTGCTGTACAGTAGAAACTAACACAACATTGTAAAGCAACTATACTCCAGTGTAAAATAATTTTAAAAAAACGTTTAAGAGAAAAGAAAAAGTCTACAAATAATAAGTGCTGGAGAGAGTGTTGAAAAAAGGTGTACTCCTACACTGCTGGTGGGAATGTAAGTTGGTGCAGCCACTATGGAGAACAGTATGGAGGTTCCTTAAAAACTAAAAATAGAGTTACCATATGATCCAGCAATCCCATTCCTGGGCATATATCCAGAGAAAACTATAATTTGAAAAGATACATGCTTATTGAGGTGAGATTGAATTGCTATAAACTTCCCTCTTAGAACTGCTTTTGCTGCGTCCCATAGGTTTTGGGTCATCGTGTTTTTGTTGTCATTTGTTTCTATGTAGTTTTTTATTTCTTCTTTGATTTCTTCAGTGATCTCTTGGTTATTTAGTAGTACACTGTTTAGCCTCCCTGTATTTGTGCTTTTTACAGATTTTTTTTTTCCGGTAATTGATTTCCAATCTCATAGCATTGTGGTCAGAAAAGATGCTTGATATGCTTTCAATTTTCTTAAATTTTCCAAGGCTTGATTTGTGACCCAAGATGTGATCTATCCTGGAGAATGTTCCATGTGCACTTGAGAAGAAAGTGTATTCTGCCACTTTCAGGTGGAATGTTCTATAAATATCAATTAAATCTATCTGGTCTATTGTGTCACCCAAAGCTTGTGTTTCCTTATTTACTTTCTGTTTGGATGATCTGTCCATTGGTGTAAGTGAGGTGTTAAAGTCCCCTACTCTTATATACAATGGAATATTACTCAGCCATAAAAAGAAACGAAATTGAGTATTTGTAGTGAGGTGGACCTAGAGTCTGTCATACAGAGTGAAGTAAGTCAGAAAGAGAAAAACAAATACTGTATGTTAATATATATATATGTGGAATCTAAAAAAAAAATGGTACTGATGAACCTAGTGGCAGGGCAGGAATAAAGACATAGAGAAGGCACTTGAGGACATGGGGGTAGGGGGAAACTAGGGCAAAGTGAGAGTAGCATTGACATATATACACTACCAAATGTAAAATAGTTAGCTAGTGGGAAGCAGCAGCATAGCACAGGGAGATCAGCTCGGTGCTTTGCAATGACCTAGAGGGGTGGGATAGGGAGGGTGGGAGGGAGGCTCAAGGGGGAGGGTATATGGGGATGTATGTGTGCATGTGGCTGATTCACTTTGTTGTGTGACAGAGGCTAGTGCAGTATTGTGGAGCAAATATACTCCAATAAAGATCTATTTAAAAAACCAAAAAAACCCAAAAAACCAAACCAAAACAAAAAAGATACATGCACCCCAATGTACATAGCAGCACTATTTACAATTGCCAAGACATGGAAGCAACCTAAGTGTCCATCAAAAGTTGAATGGATAAAGATGTGGTATATACGATTCAAAAACGATACAAATGAACTTATTTACAAAACAGAAATAGGTTCACAGATATAGAAAACAAACTTATGGTTACCAAAGGGAAAAGGGGGGAAGGGATAAATTAGGAGTTTGGGATTAAAATATACACAATACGATATATAAAATAGATAACCAGCAAGGACCTGCTGTATAGCATAGGGAAATATACTCGCTATCTTGTAATAACTGATAATGGAAAAGAATCTAAAAAATGAAAAAAATATACATATATCTGAATCACCTTGCTGCACATCTGAAACTAACACTACGTTAGAAATGAACTATATTTCAATAAAAATTAAAAAAAATAAAAGAGAGATTTATCAATTTGGCAATGGATGGAAGTCATAACTCCATGGTCTATGCTTATTATTCTTAACCCTGGTATACTCCACAGCCTCAGCAAGAGTGCAGAGCCCACTTACCAATGACTTTTAAAAGATTTAACTCGATTTGATCCATAGTTTAGGGTGAAAGTTAAAATGTGAAAAGAAAAAAAAAACCAAACCAAGGAATTTCTTAGCCAAGTATACAAATATATAGGCAAGAGTGTTGCAGGGTCAGTTAATCTACTTATGACACCTATGATATCCAGCACTTAGGTAGAACTTCACTTGTTTCACAGTAATCATTAATGTGCTAATTGCTAATGATCTTCATCTGTTCCTTTGAGTCAATAGGAATTTAGTGAACATCTTCTTGTGCAAAATATAGTGCTGGGCCTCGAAAGGATAGAAAAATAAAAGTTACCTATTTGGACCTACTGAGGGCAAGCCGTGTTAAGATCCATCATAGCAATATTCCTTCCTCTCCTTCTCCCCCCCACCATCCCCCTCCCACCCTTCTTCTTCTCCTTCTTCCTTCTTCTTCTCCTTTTCCTCTTCCTCCTTCTTTTTCCTTTTCTCCTCCCCCCTTCCCCCTTGTCTTTCTCCTCCTCTCCCTCTCCCTCTCCTCCTTTTTCTTTCAAACTATAGAAGCACAGAAAAGGGAGGAATTCATTTTAACTGGAAGATTTAGGAAGACTTATGGAGTGTAGAGCCCTGAGCAGGGTCTTGAACAGGAGGCAAGACTTTAATATGCAGGGATGAGAGAAAAAGCTTTTCAGGCAAGGGGCTCATTGGAGCAAAACAATATTGGTGGGGGAAGTTCAGGGAAATAAGAACTAGCGTGAGTGGTCAGAGCATGTGTACATGAGATGATAAGTGTACGGAGGAAAGAGCAAGGGGTAGGAGTGGTGGGACTGCCGAGGGAGGATGTGGCTGATCCTGAAGAAGCCATTAGTTCCCTCAGGAGGGCTCTGCATTTAGCCTTCTGGACCAATGAATGGTTACTTGTAGGAGGTGGTAAGTGATGAATAAGCAGATTCCTTGTCATCATCCAAGACCTGAATCTAATTCGTGAAGGTTAGGCTCAGGAATCTGCATTTACACCCTTGAGAGAGTCTCACAGACACTAAAATGACTATGAGACCTCCACCTGGGCACAGGTTGTTATTATTACATTCTTTTTAAAGAAATGATTATATGTGCTGTTGTCCTTCAAGGTTCTCTGTAATTCAAACTTTTATAATATAAACTGGCTCTCTCTCTGCTTTATAAGAACCAGTAGAGTTTACTCATAAGGGCTCACTTTCCATGATATATCTTGATGGTAGTGGATGATATGAGTGTCCAAAGTTAGGAAAATAAGAAAAAACACACTTGGGAAGAATTACTAGCTTCCCTGTTAGCGCAGGAGCTGACAAACAAGCTCCCCTATACAGAGGCACTGGCTACTTTCCAGGCTGGCCATGACCACTCAAGCTCCTAGACCACTGGCTAGAAAGGTCAAAGTCGTATTTTATGAAGCTCAGCTACTTCAATGAAACATAGTGTTGAAAAACCTCAAGTACTCTGTAAATAGATTTCTAGGTTTTCTTGAAAGGTTTATGAGAACACCATGGCTTAGCACAAAGTTATGTGAGTGAAAGGACCGGAATGCACCTTTGAAGGGATGCGTGTCGCTTTGTAAATCTGTGCCTAGCCAGATAAGAACCCAGATAAGAACACAAGTTTTGGGGTCAGGAAGACCTGGGTCCAAATCACAGGTCTTTCATTTACTCGCTGTGTGTGGAGGCAAGTTACTTAATTCCTCTGAACCTCGGTTTTCTTGGGGCTATAATGCCTAGTTCTCAAGGTTATTTTGAGGGCTGTTCTCTTCCCCCAGATATCTATATGACTCATAACAACATCTCTTTGGGTCTTCACTAAATTGTCCTTCTCAGTGGAGATTTCCCCAAGCTCTATATTTTATGCTGAAAGCACCTCCCTACCTGACCCCAACACTTCTTATCCTCTTCCCATGCTTTAATTTTCTCCTCAGTACTTAATATAATACACTATATATTTTACCATTTTTATTTTCTTTATTTTCTATCTCCAACAGTAACATTTTAACAACAGAAGAGTGAGGATTTTTGCCTGTTGTGATCACTGCTATAACCTCTATGCCTAGAATAGTATTTGAAACAAAATAAGTGCTTAATAAATACTTACTGAATGAATGGATGGATGATTAAATGGTTAGTCAATGGGAAGATTCCAGGGCCAGAACTTTTGGTCAGTATGGCTTGATAAGTTCATGCTTCCACTGTCCTTGAGTGCCAAATATCCAGAAATAAGAGATCAACTACAAAAAGAAAAGAAAAACATTAAAAACCTAACTGTGTTATACGAGAGGTTAAAATTAGGAGAAGAAGCTGGTGGAAGGTATTTGGGAACTTTCTGTACTATCTCTGAAACTCTTCTGAGAGTCCAAAAATTATTTAAAAATAAAAGTTAACAAAAATAACTGTGGTTAAAAAAAAAGAAAGATTAGCATCTCTGTGGCCTAGAAATAGAACCAAAACACAGCAACAATCAGGGGCTAAAGGTGTGGCCCACTAGGCTCTTCACCTAGCCCACCAAGACTGTGGGTAGTTGAATTTCTGCGGCAAGGAGAACCACATGTGGCAGGGACCCAGAGTGAATCTCAAAAGCTAAAATTGAGAATCTGGGCAGGACTCTCCAATACACAAAGGGAGGCTTAAAGTCATACTACCTGTTGTCTAGGGCTATGGCTTGTGTAGTGCTATGGGAAGGAGACAAACAGCTGTGCAACTAGGACTTGGGCCAAGCTATTTGTTATTGGCCCACTTCTAGACAAGGGTAGAAAAGCAGTATTTGAAAAGATAGTGGATGAGAGTTTTTCAGCGTGAAACATAGATCATTGGACTCAGACTGAAACACAAGGAAGGCTAAAGATAAATAAAAATGGAATTGTACTTACATAAAAAGGGCAGAACATCATAGATACAAAGAAAATCTCCAAAGCTACTAGAGAAAGAGGACAGATTGGCTACCACAGAATAACAGTGAGGTGGATGGCAGGTAGCCCATCAGCAGGAATCTCTGCCAGAACTCAGTAGATACCTACAAAGTGCTGATGGGGAAAAGGATCTCTCTCCCCTAGACTTCCATATTCTGTCTTACTATCAATCAAAAGTATTAATATATTAGTTTGCTAGGGTTGCCATAACAAAATACCACACGCTGTGTGACTTAAACAACAGAAATTTATTTTTTCACAGTTCTGGAGGTTGGAATTCCAAGATCCGGGTATTGGCAGGTTTGATTTCTCCTGAGGCCTCTCATTGGCTTGCCTTCAGGCTGTGTCCTCACATGGTCTTTCCTCTGTGTATGTAAATTCCTGGTGTCTCTTTTGTGTGTCCAAATTTCCTCCTCATATAAGGACACCAGTCAGATTGGATAAGAGCTCACACTAATGGCCTCATTTTAACTTAATCACCATTTAAAGGCCCTATTGCCAAATACTGTCACATTCTGACGTAGCGGGGGTTAGGGCTTTATCATATGAATGGGGGGGGGCACAATTCAATCCATAGCAGAGTAAGAGAAATAAAGACATATTCAGATCCACAAAAAATTAGAGCATTTATTACCTATAGACACTTGCTTCAAGAACCATTAAATGCTGTTTATCACTAAGGAGAGAAGAAAATACAAACAATACTAGAAATACATCCAAAAAGTGGTAATTAAGTTGATTTTAAATGAATTAAATTCATCTGTTGAAAGCTAGCGATTATCACATGGGTTTTTTAAGACATCCTGTTACATGAGTCATAAAAGAGACATATCCAAAACACAACGACCCAAAGATTGAAACTAAGTGGATGAAACAAGATATAACAGCCACATATGAATCAAATAAAGCTGGTACAGCAATATTAGAATTAAGCCAAAACAACTTAAGGAAAAAAAAAACATTAGTGAAATAAAGAATACTAGATAATAATGAAAAGAAATTCTGCCAAGAAGATGTAAAAACCGTAACTTGTATTTATCTAAAACCTAATAAAAATATATAGAACAAACACTGACATAGCAGATGTGTAATCATGACTGGAAATTTCAGATCATCTCTCTCAGAGATGATTTAACAATCTTGAGTATATATACATTTATTCTCTCACACACACAGATACATGTAAGTTTCTAACATAGAGAATATATATGTTCCCCTTGAAAGTTCTCTCTGCCTTGTTAATCTGGCATAAACTTTTCAAACTTCAAGACTGAATCTTACTTGAGTCTCTTGGGAAGAATTAGTCATTACAACTCTGGGTTCCCTTAATATCGTCCACATATCTTCTATAGCACTTATCTTAGTATTTGTAGAAAGGTACCTATTTGTTTCCACTAGACTCTGAGTCCCTTGTTGGCACTGGCGTGTTGTCCATCTCTGCAACTCCAATTCCTGGCACATAATACATGGTTGGCAATTGCTCGTTGAATGAATGAATCCAGTTTCTGCCCTTGAGAGCTCACAAGGTAGAATAATAAGCAGCTAACATGCATCGGGAAAGTCTAGGTGCTGAGCACTCTTCTAAGTGCCTTATAGGTAGTATCCCATTAGGCACCACAGCATCCCTACAAGGTTAAGTGTTCAGATTATCTCCCTTTACAGATGAGAAAATTGAGACTAGTGAGCTTTTGTGTTGATAACTTGTCCAAAGTCACACAGCTAATAAATAGCAGAACCAGAATTTGGTTCCAAATTCTCTGATTTTGGGGTCTGAGCCCTTCACCATCATATTATGCTACTCATATTTTATATATGAAAACACAATCATTAATAGAAATGGGTACTGGCCAAGCAACCATTGAACTAAATAGTCAATAAATTCAATGCTATTTTGCTGAAAAGATTAGTTGCACAGATTCATATCTTGACAAACTGTAAAGTGATTCCCACATCTTTCCCTTTCCCTCTTCTCTGGAAAGCACTCCTCTCTCCCACTTCTCTGGAAGGATGTCTTGCGTGAGAGATAAGGGAAGAAGTCATGTGGTCACTTTCCTTGGACTCCAGCTCCTCTCTGAGGTCATTCCAGAACCCTCCTGGCTACCCTACAATTCTACAGTCTTGGCAGGAATTGCAGAGTGGTGCCCTGTGACTCTCAAATCCATCTGGCTTAATGTTTCTCCATGTCCTTAATAGGGACAGGAGAGACGAGTGGTACTAAGGGCCCATGTAGACAACTGGGCAGCTGCTTTTTTCTCTATAATATCGAGAAAGTTCAGCTATAGGTCACTCAATATAGGTCACCCTGGGGTGGAGGGGAACAAGACAACCATTTGCTTCTTAATCCTCATTATCATGAAAACATTATGAACTATTTTATATTTTTGGTGCCTGGATCATATGGGTCATGAACTAACATATATACACATACACATATACAGATATACACCATCGACAGCTTTATTCTCACCGAAGTAACAGTCAAGAAGAAAATACTGCTTTATTTGAGGAGATACGTATCAACTTCTCTTGAGTTCTGGAAGCCCTCATGCTCCATCCAGTGTCACTGAGAAATTATTATACAGCTTACATTGCCCATTGTGTCTGTTATACGGTACATTTGACCACAGTTTATGAGACAATTTACCACTGAATAATTTCCCGCCAAATGTGGAAGCTAGAGACAGTTTAATTCATGTCTAACTTCAAAGCTGAAGCAATTGAGGGCTGCAGCTGAGCAGTGAAACAGTTGGCAGGGTGAACATTGTAAAGGCTTTGTCTACAAGATTTAGAGTGCAAATTTCTGGCCAGTAATTCAACATCAATGATCCCTTTTAAGAAATCATCTTGAAAAGCTCCTCTGGTTTTCAAGGTAGATCTCTTAAAGCCCGAGATTGGTGAGAGAGATAATAATCAAAATAACAATACTCTGTTTTTTGGTAGAGAGGGTTCAAGTTTTAAAATGTATTAACAATTTAGTCCTAATACAGATTTTGCTAAGGCTTTATTCTCCCCCCAAATTAAAAATGAGAAAACTAAAGTTCCCAGAAAAGAAATGACTTATCTGTGCAAAATCACACAGTTGTTAGGAAGTATTATAGATAAGAGTTAAACCTAGATTTTCTTGTCTAATACAACACCCTTCCCCCATACCAAAATTTGTCGGTTGTACTTGACTTTGTGGTTATTTTTAACTGCCTTCAGATGTGGGTCCCTTAGCCAAAGAGCTAGAATCTCTGCTGTGTTGCACAAGGGAAGGACAGTCAGAAGATAGCTGAGCTGAGAGGGACCTTACAGACCATCCAGTTCCATATTTTTGCTTTAAGATGAGAAAAGCAAGACCCAGAGAGATGGGGTTACTTATTGAGACGAGACCAGGGTCAGAATCCATCTTTCCTCATCTTCAGCCTTTCTGCTACTCCCTGACACTTCGTCAGAAATGTATCACCTCCAAACTCTTGAAATTGTATTTATTTATTCAATCTACATTTACTCATCACTTGCTATGGGACAATTAAAATGGTTTAGTTACTGAGAACACAAAGATTTATACTACAGAAACTCTTAGTCCTTTAGGGAAGATAGATACATAAACAGTTATAGTTACTATTGGAGGTTTACACAGATGAAATGGATTAGCAAAGAAGGTGTAATTAATTAGGCCTATGCAACAGGGGAAGACTTAACCAAGAAGTAACAGTTGAGTTTTCAAGTAAGAGGAGAAGTTTACTATCCAGATCATGGAGAAAGGGTTTTGCACGAAGAGAAAATTATTTGTGTAAAGGAATTAAGGCTGTGAGAAATCACCGAGAAAAACATGCCAGCCCTTAGGTATGGGTAAGTCACAGGAGACTCAGAGTGACAGGAAAAGACAGTGGAAAGAACAGAGTCAGATTAAGGCTTCATATGTCATAGCAAGGAATGAGGACTCTCTCCACAAGGAGATGAGGAAATTTAAAGCATGGAAGGCAGCAGATTTGATTCACAGACTGACTTTGTTAGCTGAGTATTATTATTCCCAATTTTAGAGATGCAGAAACTATTGGGTTCACAGAATAAATAACACGCTCTCATCATCCTGTGTGTGTGTGTGTGTGTGTGTGTGTGTGTGTGTGTGTGTGTGTGTGAAGAGCCTCAATCAAGACTCGGGTACTCTGAATCCAAATCCCAAGTTCTTTAGACATCACCATGCCGCCTCTGAGAGTAAGTGCTTTTTAAAGGGAGAGACTGAGTCCTGAGGTCCTTCCAAAGATGTACAGCATGGAGAGTACAGAGGCCCCATATGACTCCTTCCCTGATGAAACACCCACCTGACCACTGCTTACTTCCCAGAGCCTGCTTTATTATTGGTCTGTAGAGTTTAGTTTATCTTTCCCCAGCTTCTGAAAAACAAGTGAATGAAACAACTACAGTTTTCTCTGCCTAAGACCCTTAAGGGTTTATGTTGACAGGCCAGGCAGTAAGATGTTAAGAGGAAGAAGGCACTGCTCTCTCCAGCTCTGCCCTCAAAAGAAGAGCTCAGCCAATGCACAAAAGCACTCCACATTCATATTCTCCCTCTCCCTCCCTCCCTGTCTCTCTTTGTCTCTCAGATTATTTTGTCTCCAGACTCCTTCCCAAGAATCAGCATGTCAAGCCTGCGCTTACTACATGATTCTGGGATCCAAACAAATTTTATTTATCCTTTCTGTTCAAAAAATGCATTGATTCTATGTTTCATTTCCTCTGTGATATACTTTCTGCTCTTTGTGGTTATAGAAATGAGAAACAAGAATCCCAGATCAGAAGAGTTTTAGTAGCAACTCGGTCCAACTGAAGCATCTTTTGTAGCTTTTGTATCTAAAGCATCTAGCACAATCATTTGTGGCCAGTGCATTGAGAGTTTGTACCTGGCCTACAGTAGACCCTCAATAATTTTTAGTTAAGTTGCCCAAATGCTTGATTTCCTCTCTAGCATCTTGGGTAAAAACTGGAAGAAAAAAAATTATAACAGCCATCTATGTACAGCTGAGCAAATTTCTAAAAATGTAAAAGAATACAATAAAGAAAATAATAATTACCAGGCCAGTCAAGGCCCAGTTAGAAAACCAGAAGCTAGACCCAGTAATTCAATAGAGGGAATTTAATAGGAGAAACTCATTTCATGTGTCTTGGGAGAACTAAAGGCGCAAATGGGATAGAGGAGTAACCCAGCAATTAGCAGGAACCCACTGTCACCCTTAAGGATGGCAGGACAAAGAAAAGAAATGGTATCAGAACTGAGAAGCAAAGCCACATAGAGGGAGGGGTTGCCAGGGGGAGAAGAAACCATTGCAGAATCACAGCCACCCTGGAAATGCTGCCTGAGCGAGCAGAGTACTGCACTAAGGCAGCTATTCAAATAGCCAGGCACATGAAAAACTATTTGATTTCATTAGTCATAAGGGAAATTCAAGATAAAACCACAATGAGATGCCACCATAAAACCCATCAAAATGGCTAAAATTAATGACTAGCTGTATCAAGTGTTATCAAAGAAATGGAGCAACTGGAACTCTCATACATTAATGGTACCATTGTAAACTACTTCAAGCACTTTGGAAAACTGTTTTTCAGTATCAATTAAAACCAAGATGCAGAAATTCCAATACTGGTATTTACTTAAGAGAAATGAAAATACATATCCACTAAAGACATGTACAAAAAAAATTTATAGAAACTTTATTCATAATAGACCCAAACTGGAAACAGCACAATTGTCCATCAGCAGGAGGAATGGATTAGCAAATTGTGAAAAATGTGTACAATGGAATAGGACACAGTAATAAGAAAGAGCAAACTATTTATATTCACAAAAATGGATGAATGTTATAAACATGAAGCATGATGAAAGAATCAATCACAAAAGACACTATATGGCTCTATCTACATGAAGTTCTTGAACAGAAAAAATTAATCTATGTACATGGAAGTTGGATAGGGATTACTTCTGGGTATGGGTTATTGACAAGGAAGAGGAAAGCAAGAGACCACTGAGATAAAGGAAATGTTCTATAGCTTGATCTGAGTGGCAGTTACATGGGTCTATACATATATGAAAAAATTCATTGAACTAAACACTTAAGATTTGTGCACATTACTGTAAGTAAATTACACATGTTAAAAGTACCAAAATATTCCCTAGGATAAATAATATGGTAATGTATATCTTTGTGTATAGATCATAACCCACATATCTGTCCACATAAATGGAAGAGGCCACGAAATATAGTGTTAAGCATGCCAACTCTGAAGTCAGACTGCCTCGGTTTACGTTCTAGCTCTGCAAACTACCACATGTGCAAGTGTGGGTGTGGCATGTCAACTCTACTTTTCTTACTTTTTCCCTCATCAGTAAAATGGCAATAATAATAGTACCCACCTCACAGGGTTTAATGAGATTTAATTGTCCTAATACACATAACTCACTTAAAATATTGCCTGTACATACTAAGTATTTGGCTCTTGTATTCAGATTCTCCAGAGAAACAGAACGAATAGAAGATTGATTGATTGATTGACTTTTAAATTTTTTCTTTTCTTTTCTTTTTCTTTTTTTTAAGGAATTGGCTCATGCAGTATGGTAGCTGCCAAGTCCAAGATCTGCAGTCAGAAAGCTGAAGCCCTAGGAGAGCCAGTGGTGTAGTTCCAGCCTGAACAACAGTAGGCTTGAGACCCAGGAAGAGCAGATGTTTTAGTTTGAGTCCAAAGGCAGGAGAAAAACAATGCCCCAGCTCAACAGTAGTCAGGCAGGAGGAGCTCCTTGTTATTCAGGGGAGGGTCAGCCTTTTTTTTCTATTCAGGCCTTCAACTGTTTGAACGAGGCCCACCACACTAGCAAGAGAAATCTGCTTTACTCAGTCTGTCAATTTAAATGTTAATCTCCCCAAAACACCCTCACTGAAACAGCCAGAATAATGTTTGTCCAAATATCTGGGCACCCTGTGGCCCAGTCAATTTGACACATAAAATTAACTACTAATAATTAGCTACTATTATTAGTGAAATTCCTGGATTAAGGAATATTGACATATTAAAGATTCTCCATACACATGTCACACAATATCTTTGAAATGGTTTGTACCAGTTTACATTTCAATCACCAGACTACAAGACGGCCTGGCACACCATTTAATGAAGAAAACTATGTACAGATGTTACAGAATATTAAAAGGAAAGAACAAAGCACTCTGGTTAGGCAATAAGCACCGAGACTTGCAGCTTTAAGGGGAGTGCAAAACCCTGAAGAAGGCTGGATATGGTGATTTAAAACTAACTTGCTCTTAAAAGCTCCTTGTTTCACAGATTCCATCTTGAAATTACTGTCACTACTTTTGGTACTTGTTCTGCATTTTGAGCCCCACTCCTGTTGACTTGCCTCCCCAATCCCTCTCCAACTTGGCTACTGCCTACTTGCCATCCTCTTGTCTTGCCCTGGCACTCTTAATACACAGTTTCAGCAACTGCTATCAAGCAGCTTTCTTAAACAGATGGTGGAAAAGGGGATTCTAGATAAAGGAATTAGCACAAGCAAAGACGGAGAGGAGAACTTTTATTAAAGGTGAAACATATGTCTACCCCTGGGCTCAGCAATTTCAGTACTAGGTATTTACCATATAAGAAATGAAAGCATATGCTCTAGTGGTGGTAAGAGAGTTTATGGCCTTGAAATTCACGGTGCATGGGAGGAAGGATGTAATAACTCAGAGTCATCTCTCACCTGTCCCACCACTTCATCACCTTCTCCACTCGCTCTCCAGTCCCATTCAGTAACAATTTCTTAATGTTCCTGAATCCTGCTCTGCATTCTTTTGTCTCTGAACCTTTGCATGTGCTCTTCCCTCAGCTTGGAACACCATTCTTTTTCTTGGCCATGTGGCACAGCATGCGGGATCTTAGTTCCCCAGCTAGGGATCGAAACTGCACCCCCTGCACTGCAAGCACAGAGTCTTAACCACTGGACCTGCCAGGGAAGTCCCTGGAACACTATTCTTTTTTTTTTTTTAAATACATTTATTTATTTATTTATTTATTTTAATACATTTATTTATTTATTTATTTTTGGCTGCATTGGGTCTTTGTTGCTGCGTTGCAGGCTTTCTCTAGTTGTGGCGAGTGGAGGCTACTCTTCGTTGCAGTGTACAGGCTTCTCATTGGAGTGGCTTCTCTTGTTGCGGAGCACGGGCTCTAGGTGCGTGGGCATCAGTCGTTGAGGCACGTGGGCTCAGTAGTTGTGGCTCATGGGCTCTAGAGTGCAGGCTCAGTAGTTGTGGCGCATGGGCTTAGTTGCTCCACTGCATGTGGGATCTTCCCGGACCAGGGCTTGAACCCGTGTCCCCGGCATTGGCAGGCAGATTCTTAACCACTGAGCCACCAGGGAAACCCTGGAACACCATTCTTAATTGTTATCTGTCGACTGGCTCCTACTGTCCTTAGGGCTCATCTCTTGAGCATAACCATGCCTATATACCTGTAAGTTAGGATGGCTGAGAGAAATGTACATCCCGAGTAACCCTTCAAACTTGGGAAAAACCTAATTAAAGCTTTCAGATGATTCCTCTTTGCCATTAGGATCAAAATCTGGAAACATGTGGCCCAAAACAATCTGGTTCTGATTGCCACTTCAGTTTCATCTCTCAGCACTTCCCCTTCATGCTCCAAGGCCCAAGTATACTGGAAGTCTTTCAGACCCTTGAACTTGACACCTACCATTGCCTCTGGGCCTTTGCATGTGTGCTCTCCCCTCCAGGAACACTCCTCTCTCTGCCACTCGCTCCTCTAGGTGGCTGGCTTCTATTCACCCCCAAGTCTCAACTTAACTGTCACTTTCTCAGGGGAATACTCTGTGGGCCCTAGATTTGATTAGCTACTTCCCCACCCAATCCAAAGCTTCCTCTCTCCTTAAGATAATACTCATTATGCTTTATGGATTATTTACTTTGTCTTTTTCTCACTAGACTAGAAAGCCCATATGGTGAAAACGGTATTTATTTATTTTACCCTTTCACCTCCAAAGCCAAGAACACTGTCTCCAGCAGCTTTTATTTCTATTATTTACATAGTAGGTACTTCAGTTTATTGGCTAAATAAATGCATGGTGTGGAGGTGTGAGCATGTGTATGCACGTGTACACACACACATAAGAAACTTTGAACAGTTATAAATGCCAGATGTGTTGGTTAATCTCCATTTACCCTCTCTCCAGATCCATTTGCTGCCCTACTTTGCCCTGCTCTATGCTTTGGGAGGCTGACTCTGTTAAGTTATATCACATTTGCAACCTGGCTTCCAGCTGGATTCAGTCAATGGGAAGCACCAATGGAAAATTAGGAAGCTGAGCAAAGAGAGGCTGGGACATTTCTTCTTCTTCTTGCTTTGGTGCCTTTCCTCTGGCAGCAGCTGTGACCCTCTGTGGCTGTAGCCCCTGCTGAGAGGCTGCTCTCCAAGGCTGCAGCTCTTACCAGACTCTAATACACTATTTCTTCCTCTTGCACCTTTGGGTCTAGAAGAGATACTGGCTTCTCACTGTTAGTATTCTCAAGGTGCTCCCAAATCCCTTGTTTGCTCCCATCACTCTCTAAGTAGTCCCTTCATTACATTCTCTTCACTTAAACTATCTGAATGAATCCTGGTTCCTTATTTTCCTCTCCTCTCCCAACTGCCAGCCCTCATTTGCAGGACTCGCTCAGTTGCCTAGCACTTACTACGCTACTTACTGATCTCTTGTCTCCATTGGATGATGAGTGCCTTGAGGGCAGAGAAAACATCTTATTTATCTCTGCATCCCCAGGGTTTAACACAGCACCTGGCCTATACTAAATACTTAATTGATTGTTGGTCCCCATCTCATCTGTAAAATTGGACTGAACTATGTCTAAAACCATTTTTAAGTCTTCCCAAGCAAAAGAGGCAAAGAAAACGTTCTTTTTAGATCTCCCCTCCTGGAAGAGCTGCCCAGGAAGATGCAAACACATTTGCCTTTTTTGGGATGATGTTGAAGCTGTCTCCAGTGGGGTAGATGCCTAAAGAAGCCCATCTTAAGCAATTTATGTTGGAGAAGAGATTTACCGCAAAATATCACAGTTCAGATCAGATTTAATAGACCAATAAATGGCTGCTTAACAAGGACATTTGGTTACTGTTACACTAAGTTTCCTAAGGGACTTTGTTCTGTTCTACTAAAAGGCTGCAAAGGGCTATAAAAGTACAGGCCTTCCAAATTTAATTTTTTTAAAAAATTCAGTCCTTTTTGGAAATTGTTTTTCTTAAGTGACAGTATGAAAACAAGCCTCAAACGTTTTCTTTTCTAGGCACTTCCTTCATGTATTTTGGAGAAAGTTTGGCCTGACTTACAAGGAAACCCCTTAATTGTCCCTTAAAAGTAGAATTGCGTCATTGTGGATAAGATATGGTGTCCAAATAGCTCCCTGGGGGCTGGACGTTTGGAAACTCAGCATGATTTTAATTGTAAGCAGACAATTTGTTTTGGATTGTATGCAGAGCATGAAAATATAACTGCTATAGGATCTAACAACATATAAGAGGATTAAAGTCTAGTATTTCTCCACTGCTTTACTTCTTGGTCCTAGGCATTTTTGCAAGCCAGGAATTCACTGTCTAAAGTTATTCTGTGTCCTTTTGAAAATCTGAAATGTATTAATTATTAGATCCTATCTCCTTGAGGGGCAATGCCAGTCTTGTTCACTCCCATGTCACCGGTGCCTAACGTTATTGCCTATGTCATTTGTGCCCAATAAATATACTGCATTTCATCGATTCTAAGACATACTTCTTTTCATAGCTTAACAGCTTTGAAATCAGAATGCCTTATATCATCAATGGCGTGTCACAGATTAATTGGCTTTTCCTTTTTCAGTGATACCTAAAATCATGATACCTGTTACAACTGATGGTATCTTAGACTCAGTGAAATGTGGAATGCTGAGTGCCTATGCTGAGCCAGATTCTATGTCAAGTCCTTTAATGCATTTTTCATTATACCTTGTGGATAACTCTTTAATGTAGGTACTAATATCTCCATTTGACAGACAAGGCTCAGAGTAGTGCAGTCAATTGTCTAGAGTCACAATTTCTGATAGAGTTGGCCTCAAACCCGAGCCTGATTTCCAAAGCCCATAATCTTCCCATTATATTGTGCTGTCTCCCAGTGGAGACTTCAGATAAATGTGTTTTAGAAACTATATATGTTAAAATCTGGGATGCTTCATTGCAGATTTAACTTTCTCTACCCTGGTTATCCTTAATTCAAGCAATGATGCCATCTCAAAGAGCTCTCAAAAGAGATCAAGATGTATTAATTAGCTTGTATTCTTGGTGACAGAGTGAAAGAAATATTGGAAGTATCCATGGATATCTCATAGCTCCAAGGCTAGGTGAAGGTTGGATATAGTTGGGACACAGGAACTACTGGAACCAGAGACTCCAGGGCTGACAGGACAGTATCTTGTCTCTGCTTCTCTCTGTGTACAGCTTCATTCTTCTCTTTTACTGGAAGTCCATGATTTACACAAAGCAAAACAACGGCCCTTGACAGCTCCAGAGTCCTATATCTTAGAGCTTCAGCTAATGAGACAGGTTGAAAGAACTTGTTCTAACCCAAACCTAAAAATCACAGAGCATGGGCTCATTGGCCCAGAGTTCAAGTATCTGCCCCGCTCACCCCTGGAGCTGGAGTCTTGGGTGTTGTCAACCTGGATTCATGTGGAAGGTCCCATGGCAACTACGTGGCTGAAGTTGGAGGACAAGCAGGGCAAGTCCCAGAAAACAACAGTGGTAGGCAAGAAAATCCTCTGATATCTGTTCTACAAAGCCACCAGAGATGTCCAGAAACCATATTTGCAGATGATCAGAGAAGAAGGGCAAAAATATTTCCAGTCGAGGAGATTGGTGGGAAATAGAACTCCAGATGGACCTGGAAGGATGGCTATGATTTGAGTGTGTGGAGATGTGAGGGGAGGGCTTTTCAGGTAGGGAAGCAATGTGACAAATGCGTAGTCTAGTTAGGAGCAGGTCATATAGTAAAACAACGACATAGCTGTAAATTAAATTTAGTGGCATTGAGGAAAATATATAAGAAGATGTGATAAAAGAGACCTGACTCTGTTTGAGGAATGAGAGACAGCTTCCTTGGAAAAGTGATATGTGAGCTGTGATCAGAAGGATGAGCAAACAACAACAAAGTGAAGACCAGGGATGCTGGAGGGAACACCTCTAGGCAGAAGGAAACACATGTAAAAGATCCTGTGGTGAGGAAACCAAGGCAAGTTTGTGGAACTAGAAGGACCAGCTGCTTCGGATCTCTTTCTGGGTCTCCGTTAAAGCCCACTGAGGGGGCTTCCCTGGTGGCGCAGTGGTTGAGAGTCCGCCTGCTGATGCAGGGGACACGGGTTTGTGCCCCGGTCCGGGAAGATCCCACATGCCGTGGAGCGGCTGGGCCCGTGAGCCATGGCCGCTGAGCCTGCGCGTCCGGAGCCTGTGTTCCGCAACGGGAGAGGCCACAACAGTGAGAGGCCCGTGTACCGCAAAAAAAAAAAAAGCCCACTGAGGGATTCCCTTATGCAAACCTAACCAGGTCATTTACCTGCCTAGAGCTCTTCTACTACTTTCCATTACTTTCCAAATGGCTTACAGTGTGCTTGAGATACTGACCCCTCCATCCCTGGGCCAAGCGTCCTCCTCCATTTACTCCACTGTGCTGTAGGGAATAAAATATACTCTAATTTTCTATGTACCATGATGAAACAAAAGCTGAAAAGCACCAAAGAGAATAAAGTTCAAATATCTAGCTTACAACTTAGTTCTCCTCTCTAATTTCACTGCCAGGCACATCCATCACAATCTTCCAATTTTCACCTCTAAGATATAAGAGACACATATGAGGCTTAATGGGGAACTGGGACAATGTAATTTCCTTCCACTTTCCCTCCCTACTTGCTTTCAGAGTAGCATTTATAGGTGCCCTCATGAAACTGATTCCTGAGGATTAGGCCTTTCTCTGCACTCTCCCCTTTTCTATGCATATGAGGCATACGAATTTCTTTAAAATTTTCCCCCAGCCCTCCTCCTACCACAGCCCTGTCAAACAAAATTGTTTCACACCTTTGTGCCTTTGCACTTCTTTGGTCTTCCTGGAATGCCTTGATCCAAATGCTTTGGAGCCCTAGTGCTGAGGGATATTAATAAGTATTGCAAAAAAAAAAAAAAAAAAAAAAAAAAAAAAACATGATTGCATTTGGGAGCAAAGAAGATGAGGAAGCCCTGGCTGACCAGAGTTAAAGGGTGACTTCACCACAGGATTTCTCAGAGCTCTCCGCATGGTGAGTTGCATTGTGAATTTCTAGGAAGGGTAGTTATTTGGGATCCTGGGTTTCCCAAAACTCCTTAACCAAACAGCCATTGTAGGTGGGACATCTGTGGGATGAGGAAATGTTCCCAAGGTCACAGAGATGGGAATATGAAGAAATATGGGGTTTGGGTTTAGGATGGAGAGAAGTAAGGGAGGAGGAAGAGGGTGAGACAGAGAAGGCAGAGGAGAAAAAGGAGGAAGGGGAGGAGACATCTCTACCAGAATGAAGGCTCCCCTTCAAACCCTGGAGATGTGCCAGATCATCCCTGCCTACAAGTGATTATTTCCCCCTTGGCTGAGTTCTCCAGGGTTGGGCTGTGTGGGGCACAAAAAAATAAGCAAGCAAAGCCACCTCCTGCTGCTACTCAGGGACCTGGTAAATAACCATCCCTAGACAATGAGGAGTGTGCCTCTCCTTTTTTTGTCAAGGTCCCAGCTGCAAGAAGGATGGTCATTGCTTGCTGTTGGGCTGTGACGATGCCTTCTGCTGCAGCCTTTCCTTCCGTATCTCTAACAATAGCTCTTCATGCTCTGGTCAGAGTTCACTTAAGGAATGAGAGTCAAAAGACAGATGATGTGGCATCACTACTTAATTATTCTACCAGGACTGTACTTTAACCACTTGAACTAACAATATACTAATATTAATAATAATGTTATTGATCAGAGTTACCATACACTCAGCATCTTTTATGTATCAGGAACAGTACAAAACAATGTGCATAGCGAGTGTTCAAAGAATGGTAGCAGGATTATTATAAATATGCCTTTTCTTGTCCTTGTAACTGCATGAGCTGCTTCACCAACTTGGGTTGCAATTAAGGTCACATTTTCATGATTAAAAATTAAGATGAGCGTGGCTCTGGCTCCCCTCTCTCTTTTTGCTTCCTCTCTTTGAATTGCTTTCCTCATCCAAAAACTCAGTGCTATTTCTAATAACTCTCAAAGGGAGAAAAGGAGGCTTTGGTCCGTGTATGAGTGGCTCTACTCAGCTTCTGACACTACTGCATGGGGTCATCACCACAGCCTGGTCCCGCCTAGTTACCTTCATGCTCACCTCCTGCCTTAGTGCCATTCTTACTATTTTAGACCCTTTCAAAGCTGCAGAGTTTTTTTTTAAGGAAGGACAATACTATCTTCCCAGGGTTATTCTTGGCCAATGTTGCTCCACATATGTGGTTCCAACTATCCTCGAAGCATTCCCACCAGCAGAATCACAGGCCACACACTTGACTGAAATGACCCTTCCTTTGCACCTTCTGAAGGCAAATACTGAACCTGGATAATCAGTTCAAAAATTTTTTCATGGGGTGTATTTTTTTAAGCATCCCTCAGTGTCCTTTTTGCCAGTAGAGTTTAGTTGGGCCATCTCTAGTCATTGGAAAGAGCATAACACAGTTGAATATCCAAAGGAGAGTTCAGATCTCAATCTCTTGAGTCTCTATGCAAATATTCCTACATCCACCCAAGAGATCCACTTCAAATATGAAGGGAGGGAAGCCTCCCAAAGCCACAAATAAAAGGCTTTGTTACAGAATTCCCTCTGGCACTGTGTGCCCACTTGCCTTATGTTTGTGCAACTAAAAAGGGCCACCGTGTGAGAGACTCCTTTCAGATCAAAGAAAGATGACTCCACTGGTGCCCAGGCTTTCTCCCAGACAGAGAGGCAATTTCTAAATGGCGGCTTACTTTAAAAAAAATGTTTTGGACCCCACTCAGGTACGCCACTACATTTAGGCCCTCTGTCCTTTCTCTGTCTGCTTTGCTGGCTCTTTCTGTTCCTCCTATGCTCTAAATGTGAGTTCATAACCCTCTGCTTTTCTCTTTCTCTTGACATCTAAGTTCCAGCTTCAGCATCCACCATGTTGGTGACTCTAAGATTCTCATTTCCTTACCAGAGCTCTGTTGGGTACCTACCTGGAGTCTGGCACTTACATGGTGCCCAATAAATTCCTTATCTCTAAATGCCAAAGGACATCTTCATTTATATAGTCCCTTTCATCAGAAACTAAACCTGTCTACAATTGAGTTTTTCTTCCCATAGAAATTGACCTTCTCCAAGTCCCCTTCCCTTAGCGGTGCCACCGGCTTCTCAACCAAATTTCAAGCCGGTGGGATTATCTTGGTCAATTTCTCCCCTCCACTTGCTGCTCTATTTTGGCCCATTTCCACACCTGTAAAATGGGATAATAATAGTGCCTCCCTCATAGCACCCAGCATAAGAAGGCAATAAACGCTAGCCATTATTATCGTTTATATTCAGGAACCAGAATTACTATATTTGGTGTGACCAGGAACTTGTCATGATCCTCTGAGGATGGATCCCCACTTAAATTGTGGTTCTTAGTGTGAGGACACTGTACACACACTAAGAGGGTTATTATAAAAGGTGTATTACTCACATAATGAGGCTTTCGGGGAAGATCAGAGTGGCTGGCAAGTACATCCAAAAATGGCTTGAGAGAGGGCAGGGGCAGGAAACTTGGTTGGGTTTTTATGGTGGTTGTGGTGGTGAGGGTTCCCACGCATGATTTAAACTTCCCACTGGTGCCAAAGGAGGGAGTACTGGGCTTTCTTACCAGCTTGGCCAGATGTGGGGAAGAAGACGGAGGAGAGGGAGGATGAGGCTTAAAAGCATCCAAAAAGTGGAGTCAGACTTTATTATAAAGCTGGGGGCTTCCCTGGTGGCGCAGTGGTTGAGAATCCACCTGCTGGTGCAGGGGACACAGGTTCGGTCCCTAGTCTGGGAAGATCCCACATGCCATGGAGCACAACTAAGCCCGTGCACCACAACTACTGAGCCTGGGCTCTGGAGCCCATGAGCCACAACTACTGAAGCCCGTGCACCTAGAGCCCGTGCTCTGCAACAAGAGAAGCCACCGCAACGAGAAGCCCACGCACCACAACGAAGAGTAGCCCCCGCTCGCTGCAACTAGAGAAAAGCCCACGCTCAGCAATGAAGACCCAATGCAGCCAAAAATAAATGAATTAATTAATTAAAAAAAATAAAGCTAAGAGGGCAGACCTCAGCCAGTCAGCTACCAAATCTTTTCAACTTTTAGTTTGAATTCTCTCTAACATGTGCCTCTTCTCTCCCCTCTTATGAACCGGAATGAATGAAGGCTCCAATAACTTTTTCAATTCAAGTAGCACAAAACCTCCTTTCTGGCTTCCCTACCTCTGTTTCTTTGACCTCCTCTTGCCATCTTTGTCCCAGCCACCTTTTTGCTAATGTAATATCTCAAATGTGAGTTTCCTTAAGTGGTTCCCCATGTAACTTTTTAAGACATAGTCAGAAAATTCCTCGACACTTTGCCTAAAAAGAGGTGGGGTCTATGTCCCCTTCCCTTGACTAATGAGGTACAGCAGAAGTGATGCTATCAATTTCCAAGACTAGGTCAGTAAAGGTCATGCAGCTCTACCTGGTTTTCTTGGAATGCTTGCCCTGGGAAAGCCAGCCACCATCTATGAAGTCTGGCTCCCTGAGACCACCATGCTCTAGACGCTAAATACAGGGGCTTTGAGGTATTTGTTTGGGAGGCTATATACAGGGGCTACTGTTGATAGCTCCAGCTGAGCTCCCAGCCAGCACCCAGCTCAACTGCAGCCTGAGAATGAGCCATCTTGGACACCCAGACCAATCAAGACTATCGCCTACAGCCTCAGAAGACATCCGACTCAAATGGTATGACAGACCCCAAACAAAAACTTCTCAGTAAGCCCTTCCCAAAGTTCCGACCCACGACATTGTGAGTAAATTAAATGGTTGCTGTTTTATGTCACTAACTTTAGGGTAGCTTGTTATGTGGTAATAATGGCTAGAAAACTCTCATTTTTGGCATTAAAAATTTGGATTGTCAAAGTATAATTTTTTAAGAATATCAACAATTATATATGTGTAACCTAAAAAAAGGGTACAAATGAACTTATCCACAAAACAGAAATAGAGTTCCAGATGTAGAAAACAAACTTATGGTTACCAGGAGGTAAGGGGGAGGGAGGGATAAACGGGGAGATTGGGATTTATATAACTACTGTATATAAAATAGATAACCAATAAGGACCTACTGTATAGCACAAGAAACTACTCAATACTCTGTAATGGGAAAAGAATCTAAAAAAGAGTGGATATATGTATGTGTATAATTGATTCACTTTGCTGTACACCTGAAACTAACACAACATTGTAAATCAACTATATCCCAATAAAAATTTTTTTAAAAAGAGTATCAACAATTATAGAGTGAGCACAAGAGTAATCTAAGTTATTAATGAGGGAACCAGCAGATTACTAAAAATCATTCACATGTGAGACATGTTTTATGTGCTGAAGAAAGTACGTTGGAATAAGACTGCTTGGTTAAACACAAAACTGGTTAATGTTCTACAAGGCAATAAAACCATAATCTTTGGGGTTATTTTTCTTCCAAACAAAAATCATTTACATCTGTACTGGGAAACAAATCTATAAGTTATTATCTTTCTTCACAGACTCTGGGCCTTAAACAATAGTAAATCATGTGCCAAACATTAGAAAATTAATACTCCTACAGTAGGCCTATTAGATAGTGCTCCAACATGATACTGAAAGAACACACACCTAAAGTTTTGTCTATGTTTTCAATAATTTTTCTTACTAGGACCTACACTAGATCTCACCTTTTCCTAAAAGCTTTTTGAAGGTTGAAAACAACCAAGGCACAAATGGAGGAGTAGTGGAGCTTCCGTCTCTGTGGCAGACAGTGGGAAAGAGACATTAATGGGTGATGATGTTCTAGCACCTTCAAACCACATCATAAAATCACCTGCCTCTTTCTTGTATTGCAGCTGTTATATAGCTAAATCTGTGGTTTGCAGATATTATATGGGTTAAAAAGCTGACTGAGTTTTTTTTTGTTTTTTTTTTTTTTTTCCGGTACGCGGGCCTCTCACTGTCGTGGCCTCTCCCGTTGCGGAGCACAGGCTCCGGACGCGCAGGCCCAGCGGCCATGGCTCACGGGCCCAGCCGCTCCGCGGCATGTGGGATCTTCCCGGATCGGGGCACGAACCAGTGTCCCCTGCATTGGCAGGCGGACTCTCAACAACTGCGCCACCAGGGAAGCCCTGACTGAGTATTTTTACTTTGGAAATAATGGAACTCTTAGTAGTGAGGATGATGTTGGGGGAATGGCCTGAATATCGGGTTTTCAGACTCTAATCCTAAAGTCTTTAGTATAGTGTGATACATTTAATCAAAGTAGGAGATATTTGTACAGAAAAACAGAACAGGCACTGGACTAGGAGTCCTTTTTACTAGCCACCATTTACTAGCTGAATCACAAAACCTGGTTTCCTGGTCTGCAAAACTGGGCTAACAGTACTTATTTTCCTCAGAGAGTTTTGGAAATGGTACAGCTCTTTTAACAAGAAAAGGATTACTATTATTATGACTACGACTACTATTATTGTTATTACCCAGTTGAGGACACAAATGGGGGAAAGGAGGAAATCCATTCTAGTAGGTTGCTGGGCCTGTCCAAGTAGCTGGCAGAAGTTCTCAGTGCAGCTGACTACTACCCATGGAATTGTCTGAGTGAACAGGATGTTCTGACATATAGTGACAGGGGCAGCTCAGGAAATCCCCTCTTCACCCCAGCAGTGACTCACGGGGACTCAGAAAAACCAAAAGTGAGCTGGGGGAGTCTCCTGAGCCTTTAACACACTGGATCGAGAGAAGAACTGGTCCTCCAAGGAAGGGAGGAAGTGCTGCTGCAGGCTTTTGATTCACAGAGAATTGGATTAAACCCTGGCTCTGCCACTGTGTGGCCACGTGACAGCAGGAAAGTTTCTTTTCCTCTTTGAGTTTTAGTGTCCTCACCCATAAAGGGAAAATAATAATACCCAGCTCAAAGAGTTGGTGGGAAATTTGAAATTGGAGAGAGAAAAAGAAAATCAGAGAGTTCTTCATAGAGTAGGTAATCAAAGAAAACCCCCAATCCCACTGACAGCAGAAAGGCTAAATACATGGTGATCTAGCTACACAATAGAAGATACTCAGCAGTGAAAGGAATAAACTACAGCCATATGCACCAGAGGGGGTGAATCTCTGTAATATAATAAATGCAAATGTGTTTATGTATATGTGTGTGTGCATACTGTATATTAAAAGTAGGGAATAAACATTGCAAGAGTCAAGAGCATTTGGAAAGTTGTTAATTTGGCTGGGGGTAGAGGGAGAAGGAAAGAAGAGGAACACGTGGGTAAACACCAACGTTCCAGTTCTAATGTTTGGTGGCAGGTTCAATAATATTTTAATTTACTATTAACAATGATGATGGGAGTTTACTCACTGCTAACATGATAAGAGCATATCATGAACTAAGGATTACAATTAATTCAGTTTTTGCAACAACAACACAGAACAGGCACTCAATACATACACCTTCCTGTCTCCTGGTCTCCTTCCTAATCTTCTTCTTATTGAAATTTTTATTTTAAGAGCAAAGCATTTTCTTTGTTGTATTTGTTTGCTTCACACTGCATACACAGTCCTTTGTCCCACATATCTTTAATTAAAGCTAGAAATTATTGGTATAGCTATGCTTAATTGCTTCCATCTTTGGTAACTGTTTTAATTATACAGTTGTCTGCTTCTCTTCTCTATAATGCCTTTTCTAACTTCTATTTCTCACTCATGTTTGTAATATAATAAGGGGGACATGCAATAAAATATTCAACTAATTTAAAAGAAAATGCTATAGTGCAGACAAGCTAAAGTCAAGACCTCAGAGCCGACACATAAGGCCTTTCACAGTCTTGCACCAAACTCAGACTTAACCCTCAATACACATCCCTTCCAGTCAAACCGAAAGACTGTTGTTCCCCAACACATTGTGACTGTTTACACCTCTATGCTGTACCCTCCTCGAATGCCTTTAGCACCATGTTTTTTTTCCCCTTGGAAAATTCCTGCTCTTCTTTCACAACCACACTTAAATGTCACCTTCCCCATGAAGGCTTCCTGAGCACTCCCAGGGAGGTTGTTTCTAGCTCTTCTACGTTGCTACATTAATTGAAAAATACCGCTACATTAGCCCTTAACACAGTGATTGTAATTATTTCTTCACATGTAGTTCCCCTACCACTCGAGAGGAGGGACTATACCTTGCTCACCTCAGACATGTCTGGCGCGTTACAGACAAGAAAAGAAAAATGTGTAGGAGTGAGTGAGAGATTGTTATATCAAATATTTCATACCTCCTCTGCTCACAGGCAATTCTTCAACTGACTTGGGGGTGCTAACAAGATCAAACGTCCAGCCAGGGAGGCTTCTTGGAGAAGGGATTTATCTGGAGCCTTGAAGGATCAGGAAGGATCAGAAATATGGAAAAGGGGGTATCTTCTCTGAGGACTCCATCAGTCCCGAGTTGCTGTCTTTCTCGGTCTGCACCTGGAAGACCCATCCCCTTCCTGGTAACAGAGCGCCCGTGAGTCCCAATAAAGGAGATTACTCTCTTGTGAGACAGTTTCGCAGGAAGCACACAAACACTTGTGGATACAACTTTGGGTGGCCTGAAAACAATTTCCAGAGGGGGAAAGTTGTAAGATATTTTTGTATTACTCCTATTTGGTGAAATATGTTCCATCTTCTGAAAGTGTCCATCGATGGAAGGGAAGTTGGTGTAACCGAGCTCAGACTACAAAGGAGGTCAGTCAGACAGTGAACACTATAGCAGTCCCTGGTAAGTGATATGTGTGCACATCAGCAAGTACTACAGCCTACCAAGAAAAAATAGTACGGTGTAGTGACTAAAGAAGAGGATTTGGAACTAGAATTGGGCTCAAGTTCAAGTTTCATCTACCCAGTCAAATATCCTTGGACAAGATACTCAACTTTTTTGATCATTTAGTTTGTCACTGATGACACAGTAAGAAAATAACATTTACCTCTCAAGATTGTTGTAAGATCTAATGAGTGTAGGAACAAGGAGCATGTCAGAAGTGTTCAATAAACGGTAACAATTACTATTATTTAAACTCTCTGAGTCTGTTTGCTTCGAGAAAGAAAAAAGGTGAGGGGCAGGCAATGTTACCTACCTCCCAAGAGGTAGGTAAATGACGAAGCACTCAGTACAAATATTTAGAATAGCGTTTAGCACATGGCCCAGCATTCAGTGAATATCTGAATCAAGGAGAGAAGAAAGCTTAAAATGAGGAAGTTAATCTAAGATTTTTTAGTATTTTTTTCCAGAGGTGTAATCAGAGACCCTCTTTAACAATCTTAAATAGCTATGAGCCATTTCACCAGGAAAAAAAAAAATCTATTGTATGTATATACTTTAAAATTCTAATAAAACTGTAGTGACCCTCTGAATCCTACTTAAAAAATAGAGTGCTTGGATCCTCAGATTTAAAATCCCTGGTCTAAATAAAGTTATAAAATATAGGCCAGAGGAAATGGGAACTACACTGTAGATTTTCTTTTCCTTGGTTTTAAATGAGTGGGTCTATTATTCATTTTAAAAACTCTTGTTAACTGAGGCAGGCAGACTGTTAAGTATAAATTAATAAACTCTCTTGGTGAAAGAAAGAGGAACTAGTGGCAAATATTTAATCTTTTCTCTTCGAAGTTGGAGTGGTTTAATCTCTGCCCTTTTTGAGCATGCTATAGATTTTAATCCCCTTTTGGCCTCTTCTTTTGATTAGAGCTAATGGAATTGTTCCCCCCTTATGTCCTCATTTTCCATTCCTCAACCTGTCTGGACTTTTGCCTCCTAAGGTTAACATCACTATGAAGTAATGTAATCCATCTTTACTAGTTAGACAGATTTATTCAGAGCTCTTTCCCCACAGCTGTCTGTAAGCATGGTGAATCCGACATCCAGGACCACCCACTGGGGTTGGATATTATATTTATAGTATCTAAGCCCAAAGCGAAGAAGCAAAGAACCCTCAAAATGCCCACAACTTTAGTGAACTTAGTTTCAATTAATTTGCCTCACTTCAGAGCACTAGAGTTAGCCTTACCAACATTTCTGGGTTGGAGAAAATGTACAGATTCATAGATTCACAAACATTAAAGTTTAGAAGGCTGTCTAAGGTAAAGCACCATTTCTTATGGAGCTTCCCTGTGAAAAGCTTCTCAACAGAGGCCCGGGTAGCTACTACCAATTAGTTGGAAGTACCTTAGGACCAGAGACCTCTTTGCCATTTCTGGTATTCTAGGGAATGCCTTTGGGGAATACCCTTGTCATCACCTCCACACTTGAGTCCCTCTTTGGAAGGGGACCTCCTAATAGCCTTTTCTTTCATGGTGGGGCCATAGAACTTTCTTATACCCAAGAGTCAAAACTGGTCTACCCCGTTGGAAATGACTTCTTTCTTGAGGAAAAAAAAAAACACATCTAATCCCTCTTCCACTTGACAAACGTTCAGTGAACTGTTTAATTGATTGCTCCACTTACTATTTGTTGAGCAGTAACTATATCCTAGGCACTGTGCCAGACACTTGGGGTACTGTGGTGAGCAGGATAGACCCCGGCTCTTATAGACCTTATATCTCAGCAGGAAAGAGACTTGATGACAACTGTGATTCTTCTGATCTTCAGGCTAAACACTCTTAATTTCATAAACACTTGTATGCAGTTCCTTCACCATCCTGCTCAGCCTCCTCTAAATTCGGTCAAATTGGTCTAGGACCCTCTCAAAGGTGGGACTAAACAGAACACCAGGAGGAAGGCAGGGGAGAGCTTGGCCTATCATGACGATCCTGGATTAATTGCTTTTCCCTATGAGTCTCTGAAGTTCAAATGATTATCAACTTTACGTCTCAGTCCCCCCAGCTGCCCTACGGGCTACGGGATGAGGGCAGTGCCTAGACAATCTGAATGACCTGGAATAGCTGTCAGTTTCATTCTGATCTTGGGGCACTCCCACTATGGGGGTTACTTTGCATTGAGACCATGGACTTCTGGATCAAAGAGATCTCGGTGTTAAGTCTCAACTCTGTCACTTACTAACTTAAGCAAGCTGGGCCAACTTTATGGGCATGTGACCCATGCAGTCATGAGGGTAAGGGAAGGGGGGAACCATGCTCATAAGGAGTCTGAACTTGGTTTAGTGCTCTGCTGTCACCATCTTGAAATTCTTAATAATTTCTCAACATGGGGCCCTGCATTTTTACTTTGCACTAGGTCCCACTAATTATGTAGCTGTAAGCAAGTTATTTAACCTCTCTGAGCTTTCACGTCCTCGACTAAGACACGGAAGATGATGATATCTACTCCACAGGTATCTGAGATCTTTACATGAGACAGTGTGTGTACCATGCATATTCCATAGTAAGGGCTACCCCCAACCAGTGTAAGTTAATGGCATTGTTATTTAGAATATCCCTTCTGAATTTATTATCTATGCTGCTAAAGTGAGCACTTCTAACTTCTATGTGCCCTTAATTATCCTATTTGTACCTCTTCTACTCTTCTAACTTAATAATACCTGCTTGAGAAAGGGGAGTTAATGTGGTTTTTTTTGTTTGTTTGTTTCTTTACTGGGCATCTGATTTTTTTGTTTGCAAATACCACTTCTGCGTAGTTTATGCAAAAGGGAATTTTTGGAATGATAACATGACCTCAAAACAAACAAAAATGATAGTAAGACTGGAGAATCAGGCTTGGAAATGTGTAGGAACTAAGGCAGCTGCACTCCCTGGCAGAACAGTTCTGAAAAGGGTGGAATGCATGAGCTCCTACCATTTTCAGTCTGTGTCACTCTGCTGAAGTTTCAAATTCCAGAGAGAGCATGGCCATGACCTACCTTGGTTCACATGCTCACCCCCAGGCCGGGGAATGGCAGGGCATCTGATTACAGTATGTATCATAGATTGGAGGTGGAGGGGACTCTGCAAATTTAAAATGAGGTGCTAGTAGAAGGGGGACATTGGTTTGGAAAAATAAAAACAGAACAACAAAATTTCCCCAGAGTGTCTGCTATGTACCCGCCATGCTGCTAGGGTCTTTTGCATAGTATTCATTTGACATTACATTTACTAGCATGAGGTAGGCACTCTGTAGATATTTGTTGAGTAAGTGAATAATTGAGTGAACTTATTTACCTCTCATACAACTCTTGGAGGTAGGTAACAATAGTTCCATTTTACAGAAGAAGAAACTGAGGCTCCGAGAACAGTTTGCTCAAAATCACACAATCTACAAGTGGCAGAGTTGAGATTAAAACCTGATTCTGTTTGATTCCAAAGCTTATTTTTGTGCCACTGCATGCTGCCTGCCTTCCTTGGGGTATATGTGAGTGACTGTTCTAACCTCAGGACCTCCTGCAGTGCTGCCCCAAAACACAGGAGCTTGATGCATTATCGTCATTGATGGGTTCTAAAAAGTTTATCTGGGCTGGGAAAAGTTCATTTTGTGATTCTCCACTAATTACAGAAAGGAAGTGGCGCAAAGTCTTTAACCTGGGGTAGGATCTTTCAGTCTCTTCAACATTAAAAGGGTATGATAATGGTGTCTCCTACAAGGTTATTGTGTGATAACTGAGAGGATGTTTGTAAAGCCTTTAGCACAGTTCCTATAACAGAAAGCCCTCAGAAATGACACCTTATCTATAGGCTCCAAAAAGTATAGAGAAACAGGAAGAAAGTGCTGGGGAAGGCATGAGGTTTCAGTATCATATTTCATCAGTTAAGTCTTAATTTACATATCTCTTAGAAAGAAAAAGCATTGCCAATTAAGTTGTGACAATGCCTTCTTATGATTTCAAGTTTTTTAAACTTTTATTAATACTGAGAAAATCTCTTGTAGACATAATTAAGCATGATTTAGATAATTTTTAATGAAAATCTCTTTTAGACTTCTTTGACATATTTTTTAATCACATATTGCTCTTTTTAAAAAATTTATTGACGTATAGTTGATTTACAATGTTGTGTTAATTTCTGCTGTACAGCATAGTGATTCAGTTATACATACATACATACACACACACACACACACACACACATATATATATATATATATATATATATATATATATATATACATTCTTTTTCTTCTTCTTTTCCATTATGGCTTATCACAGGATATTGAAGATAGTTCCCTGTGCTATACAGTTGAACCTTGCTGTTTATCCATTCTGTATATAATAGTTTGCATCTGCTAACCCCAAACTCCCAATCCGTCTCTCCTCCACTCCCCCTCAGCAACCACAAGTCTGTTCTCTAGGTCTGTGAGTCTGTTACTGTTTCATAGATAAGTTCACTTGTGTCATACTTTAGATTCCACTTATAATTGATATCATATGATATTTGTCTTTCTCTTTCTGACTTACTCCACTTAGGTAATCTCTAGGTCCTCCATGTTGCTGTAAATGGCGTTATGTCACTCGTTTTTATGGCTAAGTAGTATTCCATTGTATATATATACCACATCTTCTTTATTCCCTCATCTGTTGATGGACATTTAGGCTGCTTCAATGTCAATCACATATTGCTCTTGTGTACATGTAAAAAGGAAAATTTAAGCAAAATACAGTGGTTAAGGTATTCATAAGACATCACATTCAGAATGGTTCGTCTCTTCTGAATCACTTTCCTCTCAGGTGTTGATATGTTTTTCCACACAATATTGTCAACTAAGCCACCAAGAGAGTTGGGGAATGCAGCATTTCTTAAAAGAGAGCTACTCTGCTGTCTTGGAAGTTTCTGTCAAGCCACCAGTACCAATTTGCCAATTTTGATGCTGGTGCTATTTTCTTATTCTACTAGAAGGTACAAATAGAGGGTTTCCAGACAACAAATGGAACTCATATTTGATCCTCCAAAGGACCGCAGGTGGTTTTTTGATTAAAACGTCAATGACTGTGGTTGTCCAGTCATTTTGTCCAGGAATAATAACAAAGTACTTCCAGGCAGGCAATGCAACTATGCATTGCTGGAGCCTAGTTATCTGACATCATCGATTGTAAGGCGTGCCCTGATTTCTGTGATGTTAAATGTTAAATAAGAATGTGAGTCTTAGAATACATGAAATAGAGCATTAAGAAAGTTCTGGGAATGAGATGTCTTCAGATCTTTGTTTTATTCCTTGATTTGTCACAACTAGCTTGTGAAGCACAGTTGTGCTTCACAACTGTGAAGCATTTGAAGAGAACTTAGGTATAATTTTGTTGAATCCTCTCACTTCACAGGTAAGAAAACTGAAGTGCAGAGAAGGGTTGTGACTTAGATCATCCAAGGACACTCTGAGTGGGAAATCCTAACTTCGGTTCCTCTGCCCTGAGCACTCCACTCCGCTGACTCCTATGAGAAAAGGGTTATTTCAGAAGAGTACATATCATTGGTGATCCAATGTTGTTCTGTCACTAGAAGTGCCACAAGGTTCTCTAATGGGCATCTATTCTGGGCATTTCCAACTGCTTTAGTCTTCTTGGCCTTTAAGTCCCAAATCAAATGTTCTCTTTTCTGCAACGTCTTTTCCAAGAGTCACTCTCAGCCCCCTGTCCCCACCTCCAACTCCCTCGGCATGTAATTGCTCCAGGTTTTCTGGTTTTACAACACTTACTTCCTGTTCCTCTCATAGAAGTCATCATATTGTTAGATATGAATTTATTTGATTAAAAATTTTTTTCACATGGAATATTACAAACATACACAAAGTAAACAGAATAGTTTAATGAACCTCGATGTACCCATCATCTGGCTTCCACAATTATCAACATCCTGTCATTCCTGATTTTTCTTCACCTCCCTAGCACTCTCTACACTCTAAAACTTTTTTCATTTGATGTAAAATTCACATGTAATGAAATGCACAATTACAAATAGAGATGCTCATGTAACCCACACTCCTAGCAAGGTTTTGAGTATTTCCATCACCCCAGAGAGTTTTCTCATATCTTTTCACAGCTAGGCTTCCTCCTAAACTTCAACTTTCCACACATCAGGCAAATGCAGGTAAGTTTATTTTCCATAATAAATTATGATGAATTTCACATAAATGTAGTCATACAGTGTATGTTCTTGTATGTCTAGCTTCTTTCTCTCAACATAATTTCTATGAGATCTATTCATGTCATTGTATGAATCAGTACTTGATTCTCTTTTATGACTAGTATTCCGTTGTATGGATATACGACTGTTTATCCATTCTTATGTTAATGGACATTTGGGTTGTTTCCAGTTTGGGGTATTAATAATAAAGCTTCTGTGAACATTCATGTACAAATCTTTTTTATAAATATGTATTTCTATTTCTCTTGGGTTAATACCTAGGAATGAATTGCTGGGTCACAGTGTAGATACATGCTTTTGGAAAATGGTTCTACCATTTTACATTCCCACCAGGAAAACAGGGGAGGTCCTGGTGCTCCACATTACCTCCAGTATTCATGTCAGTCTCTTTTTAATTCCAGCCATTCTAGACGTTATGAAGTGCTATCTCATTGCAGTTTGAATTTGCATTTCCCTGATAGCTAAAGATGTTGAGCACCTTTTCATGGGTTTATTAGCCATTCATGTGTCTTCCCTTATGAAATGTCTGTTTAAGCTTTATGCTCATTTTAAAATTTGGGATTTTTAAAAATTATTGCATTGTAGTCATTCTTTATATAATCTGGATTAAAATCTTTTCTCAGATATGTGTATTTCTTCCCACTCTGTGGCTTGCCTATTGATTGTCTTGTGTCCTTTGATGAAATTTTATTTTATCACACTTTTTTATTTTGTGGTTATTGCTTTCTGTGTCCTGTACTATTGGCTTACATGCCACCTCCATCACTAGGCTGTGGGTTCCTAGAGGGAAAGAATATAAATATTTTTATCTTGTGTCCCAGTCTCCAGCAGAGAGCCTGACCCATGAGTACCGCACTAAGGCTTCTGGAGGTAGGGAGGAAGACATATGTATTCTCCTTCCTGTCTGATATCTCTTTGGGGAATCATCCCCGACTATCACTATTCAGTCCTGCTGGTACAGGTTCAAAAGCTCAGCTTTTCCAAATCCATCCCTAGGAATGTGCACTTGACTAAAAACGGGCCAATCAAACTTTGTTCAGCATTCTTGCAAGAAATAGGAGCATGGAGATACCCTCACCCTCATCTTCCAAGATTTAGGAGGACATTGTAAGGCTAAAGCAATTGCTAGGCATCTTTGCTACCACATGCACTGCTCTTAACTTGAATATGAAGTAAACATAGGAATTAAGAAATGAAAAATGGAGAACAAAAGACCCTTAAAGACATCATTTGAATCCCTGGACCCAGGCTTTTCTAAAGTTCATCTCCCTTCTGAACTGCCTAAGTACATGAGATAATAAATTGCCTTTTGGTTTATTTGTTGTTTATTTAATCAAGCTTGGTTTGTATTTTTATTTCTTACAACCAAAAGTCCTGTTTAGTATACTCCTTAACGTTACACCCTTGCCTTCAAGTCCCTGTATCATTTCCATAGCTCCAGAGGTCCTTTGGGAGGTGAAGGAGATGGAGTGGAGGCTCATATTTTTAAGTATCTGAAAGTGTATAAACAATAAAACAGGAGTTCTGGTTCTATATGTTATGTAGCAGTGTTGAAAGTCACAAATTTTTCATCATGATAAAAACAAAATGAATTACAAGGCATGTCATGGAAAGACCTGCCACTAATATGTCTGAGTGTACCCCACTTCCTACTATCATTTTATTTCAACATATTGTCATCAAACATTTGATCAATAAATGAATTCAAAAAAATCCTCAAAAAGAGCAAATTCTCTTTCAGTAGTGAAATGTTTGTCACATAAAAATTTTGAAAATAGAATTTATCATGTAAAATTGATAAAGTAGAGTTGTTCTGGTTAAAGATGTATGTATGTGTGCATATCTGTGTATGTGTATCTGTGTGGTTTATGTGCCTGTGTGTTGTGTTTATGCATCTACGTATGGATGTGTTTATGTGTGTGCAGTGTATAAGTGGCTATGAGACTGTGTGTATGTGTCTTTGTATGGCTTGTGTATCTGTGTATCCATATCTGTTTGACTCTGTGTCTGTATATTTGTGTCTATATTTCTGTGCATTATATTGTGGTCTAATTTGCATTTGTGTGTGTCTATGTACTGTATGATATATTCGTGTGTCTATGTATATGTCTGTGTGCTCTTTGTATAATGTATATATATCTGCATGTGTGTTTGTATAAATATGTATATGTGCTTATGTGTAAGTTTGTGGGAATGTCTGTGTGGCTATATGGGTGTATGTGTGTGCATGTGTGTGGTTGGTGGCAGCAAGAGGGCAAAGTTACCACTATCCTATTCTGTACTTTGTGCAAATTAGGAAAATTTGCCCTCTCTGCTGGGGCAGAGCAGCCTCGCAGGCCCAGAGTTTAGCTGGCAGAGTGGGGACAGGGTTTCAGCCCCCACCAGCCCCCTCATCTGGTGTCTTGAAGAAGAGAACAACCTGGCAGGGGAGGGGGGCATTGTGGAAAGCCTGGGAGTCCATTCAGCCTCTTCTTTCTGTGCAGGCATCTTCCGATAGGATCCAGTCTGAAAACTACCCAAACCAATGTTCTTTAATGGTTTCCAAATGCCATGATTCTCGAGAAGTGAATGGCAGTGGATACTGCACAGGCTCCAGGGGCCTCCTTTGATTCACCCCTGAGGCCTGGAGCATGTATGTCCTAACAGGCCGACTCCCACCCCTCCTTTGGCCTTGTCATCATCTCATGGCCCTGGACTCTCTTCTTCCACCTGTTCCCTCGTTGTAGAAAAACACTCATTGGAGTTTAGGGTTGCACATTGTTGTCATGGCTCATCACATAGTTTGCACTTTTGTTGAAAGAGGCTGTGGGGTTGAAACTAGGCAGCGTTAGTGGAGAAGGATGTATGTGGTGTGGAACTGGTTAGGATGGTGAGGTTTGGGAACTGGGGAGTGGGAGAGCAGCTCACATATGGAAGACAAAGCTGGTGTTGCAGGGTGAAACCAGTGAGATTATTAGGACTTGCATTCATCCGAAGCCTTATATCCAACATGAGCATCTCTGCCCACTTTAGCTTCTCAGCAGAAGCTGCCTCTTCGTTTTGGCCTGTGGCGTCTTTTGGTAGATGACTTCCGGCAAGTTGCTCTGCCTTTCTGAGCCTTCACTCCTGCAGCAGGAATCCCTACTCCCTCAGGTGCATGGCTGGGAGCAATCACTGTGACACTGCATGTGGAAGTGCAGAGCCAGTGCCCAGTAAACGTTAGCGCAGTCTTTCCTTTCTATTGGTACCCAATACCCCCTCTTCTTCTCACCATGGGTTGCCCCTAGCTCTTTCTCTGTGCTTTTAGTATAGCAGCCAGCTCTGGCCCAGCACTTAGCAAGTACTCAGTACATGTTTGTTAACTGAAGAGATGAAGGCAGGCAGGCAGGCAGGCAGACAGAGGGCAAGTAATAAAGTAAGTTGGAACATTCCCCCATTTTTGGAAATGAGCTACTGGCATCCTTTAGAGAAGAGAGTTGAATAAACTAATGATTTTGCATACAAAATATGGCTCTAGGTGGTGGCCAGGATGGGGAGCTTGGCAGACTTTCTGGTCAGTGGTTTTCCCTTACTGACCATCTGTTGGGTCTCCAGTGAACTATTTCAGTTATTTTCCTCCTGAGAAGACAGTGTGGATTTGGAAGAGAGAGTGTATGCAGTGGCACCTGTTTCTGACAGAGGATCAAGTTTAAGGGAGGCTTAAAGGAGTCTAAGTTGAGAAAGAAAGAAAGGAAGAAAGACAGGAGAAAACAAGTTGGATTAGGAGCAAGGGACCCAGGAGGCAGGTAAAGGCTGTCACCGCCATAATTATGTGCCAATGATATACCCACTATTACAGAGCACTGTGCTAGTTGCCGAGATTATAAAGTAGAAGGCATGGTTCTTACCCTCCAGAGGCTTTCTGATCTAGGGAATGGAATTGGGTAGAAGCCTAAGAAGTGTGGAACACTTACTATCTGTTCAGCCCTGGGACACATATTTTAAGATCTATCTCAAGAAATAAATATTACTTTTCTCCAAGGAAACTACAGAGAGGTTAAGCAACGTTCTCCAGGTCACTCAGCAAACAAGTAGGAACTAGGAGAAGAATCCAGGTCTGTCTGCTCTCATGACTTCGTGCTGCCCACAGGACTGGGAGCAAGGCCACCAGTGCAAGCATGTAAAAAGGAAAATGAACTTTACAAGGTGTCTCAGGGCCGGTGCCGCATGAGTAATACACGATGATTGTTGCAGAAGCTTATAATACGAGATGTGCTGAGGCCTCAGATAGAAGAGGGAACTTTGCTGAGAAAGTAGGCCCTCAACTAGACGCTGAAGGCAGACTATGAATCCAACAAGAGAAGGATGGCGGGGGAGGCTTTCCCGGTGGAAGGAGGCATAGTGTGTGCAAAGGTGGGAGCTGGGAAAATTCACACCCTCTGGGTTTGTGTTGTGCATTGTGGAGTACGGGAAAGAGCCCAGCCTGCTCCACACATAGTAACAGTGCAGCCTTAGGCCAGTTACCTAATCTTCCTAAGCCTCAGTTTCCCTATCTGTACAATGGTTGTGATAGTAGTCACTTTACAAGGTTACTGAAGACCCTTAGGTCTTCAATGCATGTAATGCACCTGGTTCCTCAGAATCACCCATCTCGGTTAGACCTCAGTCTAAATCATGTCCCCTCTCTCATAAGATCCTATGTCTCTTCCTACTTGCAACTGAATCCATATAGATATAGATATAGATATATTGATATATGCTTAACCTCTCTGTACTTTATACACACACACACACACACACACACACACACACATATACACACACACACATATATACCTGCATGCTTATTTACTGAATGTCAGTTTCGTGACTGTCAGTTCCACGATGACACGGACAATATCTGTTTTTCTCAACACCATCTCTTTATAGAACAGTAGGCACTCAATAAATCTTTGTTAAGTGAGTGAATACATAAATATCTGAATGAATAAATGAATTCATGAGTAAATGAATAACCACACCTATTTCTGTGCCATGGCTCTAAGAGTCTCGGGGAAAATAAGTCTTTTCTCTGGCGAGGGGCAAGTTGTTAATGTAGGAAAAGCATTCAGAGAATGCAGTCAGAGTAGCAGAAGGCCTCCACAGGTCACCAGGGAGAAGGCCAGGACTCCTGTCTGCCTCCTGGTGTTTCATGAAACAGTCTGTGAGCAGGAAGGAAGTGACACAAACGTCCAGTTCAGCTGGTTCCAGGCTTTCACAACCTAGCTCTTTCTGTCTCGTTTAAGCCTGATGTGCTGCTTCACGGGTGTGACTTGTGACCTGTCTACTGGACAATGACCGCATGACACCCACGCTGCCCGGCAGCGACCTTGAGTGGGCATCTAGACTTTCCAATAATTGAGTCTTTTAATCCAATGCAACACAATAACCCTTTATATCAAGTTAAGGACGAGGAGTGGGGATAAACGGATTCACTAATAACTACTAGGCATTTGATACGTTCTAGGAGTTCCGTGATAGACGTAAGGACAGGGGGTGCTGAAGGATACAGAGGAGGCTATATGGCCCTGCCTAAGGTGAAGCAGTGAACACACAGTTGAATAACATTTATAGCTTTCAAAATATGGTCTGTATATCATGTCATCTCAGTCTCCCTGTAGCCATGGAAACTATGGAAAGTAGGGATGATATTTGCATTATTTGCTCCTAACATATAGGGAACTGAGGTTGGTTCAGGATATAGATCCTGTTTCAGGCAGATATGAACTGAGTGCTCAGATCTCATGATTATCAGTTTAGGGATCTTTCTTTCTACTGGACCTCACCGTCACACACTGGACTTTATATTGGTCAACTGTGTGAGGGTGCCTGCAAAGTCACAATCCCCCTACCCTCTGTAATGTATTTCCAATGCACTTTTGTGATGGGACATCAGAATCTAATAAATCAGAGGTTGGCAAGCTAAAGCCCACTGGGGCACACTGGCCATCGTATGCTTTTGTAAGGTTGTATCGAAACACAGTCATAGCCTCTCGTTTACTTTTATCTATGATTGCTTTGCCCTACAAAGGCAGACTTAGTTGCAACAGAAACTGTATGACTCACAAAGTCTAAAATATTTACTGCTTGGTCCTTTATAGAAAAAGTTTATCACCTCCTAGAATAAATGAATAGAATGGAAGTAAATGGAAAAAAATAGATTCATTCATTCACAATAGGCATTTTCTTTCCATTTAAAAGAAAATGAGAATGGGCCACAAAATTACGCCTCTGTCACTTGGCTGGATGACACCGAAAAAATCATTTATACTCTCTGGGTCTGTTTCTGCACCTATCACCTTATAAAGTTGCTGTAGGATTTCCGTGAGGTAAGGTATATGTATCAGTTATGATTAGGTTTGGCCCCATGGACAGAAAACACACAATTAAAGTGTCTTGCACAAGAGAGCAGCTTCTTTCTTACAAGTAGAAGTGGGCAGTGGGTGTCTGTCTGGTGCTGCATGGTGTCAGAAACTTAAGCCCTTGCACCCTGAGGATTTGCTGTATGTAGCTTTCATTCCTGAAATCCTCTCATGGTCCAAGATGGCTGCTGGTGCTCCAGCCACTGTGCTACCACTAATGATAGCATGATGATAAGAAGAAACAAACCTCAGATCAAATACAAAATGCCTAGTAACAGAGATATCTATAAAGACCAGGAAGCAAATCCATATTAATTCAAGTTTAGCCAAGATGAGACCTCCTGCCATAGTTCCTAAGGCAACCAGTATATTTCATTTATTCTATTCCTGATGTACAATGAGGAGGGTCTGGAAGCTGTCTTACACGTATTCAGCATCTAACACTTTACAAAGTATTTCCATATTTGTTACCTCATTTACTCATCACAATACTCTGGAAAGGTAAGATGAAGAGGTCTTAATATTATCATTCCTGTTGTACATGATGATTCACACAGGTGCCAGGTAACCAGATCCTAGTACCTCCTACATTCCCAAAGAGTCCATGGTTAGATCTCCAGATATTTGTTGGAAATGAAGGTGAACAGTCATGGTGTAGAAGAAAGAAAATGACCCTGTACGGGAGCAAAACTTGCCACCCCAAAATGTCTCTTTGGCACGTGAATTATTTACAGCTGAAAACAATCAAGGCCCAAAAAGACTCAGGAAGAAACTTGGATGTCCTCCTTAGCTGCCTAAAGAATGTAGACAGAGGACCTCTTCCAGGAAGACAGCTCTCATTGTACTATAGTATGAACTAGATATGGTAGACCGAGAGTAATCTAGGAAGGTTTTTTTGTTTGTTTTTTTTAAATTCCTGTGTCCCACTGTCTTAGCACACCCAGGAAACATTTGTTTACCAAATATTTGCTTTTCCATCTTCATGTAAACTGCCTTCCTCCCTTTTGAAGACATAAACCAATACCCCCTACATCCTTTTTTTGTCTTTAGTGGAAGATGTCTTTACAGAGTTACTCAGTTTTGCTGGGTCTCTCCCATGTACACGTTATTAAACTTTCATCTGATTTTCTCCCGTTCATAATGTCAATTTAATTCTTAGACCAGCCAGAAGAACCTAGAAGGATAGAGGAAAATTTCTTCCTCCGGCATCCCCAAACCAGGGCCCCTAGCAGATGCAGCTAATCACGTGGCCTCAGCCCCACTGAGCTACTATCCTCGCCTGTAAGACCAAGATGAGAGCATGTATTTGGGGTTGTTATGAGGATAGCAGAGTGACTATCATGCACATGGCCCATACTCCAGTTCTGTGAAATCAGTTATTACCGAGGCTTACCTCTCATGACCAGTGTGTCCTTCGAAAATCACTTCCTTTTACTGCACCTCAGTCTCCTTTTCTAGGAAAATAAAGAGTTTAGACTTCTTAAACTATCTTCCAAATTTCAGTCCCATCAGCTTGGGAGCCTGCCTTTTTAATAGATATGGCTTATGTTTGAGCTCAGGTTGGAATCTTCCCTCCTGTTACTTATTGTGAGTCTCAAAACAAGCTAAAAAACGTTTCCTACTCTTTGCATCTGTAAACTATGGACAAATAGTACCTAGCTAACTGGAAAGGTAAGAATCATGAAGATTAAATGACATAGGTGTGTCCAGGACCCACCAGACTGTAACTTCCTTAGAGGCTGGGGTTCATTTGTTTTGTACATTTACAAACTGACACCTTTTCAGAAGGTTGTTCACAAAATTAGTTGAGAACATTTTCGTAAAGTATCTCGGGAACAAGACCTCACGCAAAGTAAGCATTCAATAAATATTATTATTATTAATTTCTTTATTTTAACACCTGTCTGCAGGAGTCTTGGTGTTCAGTGCATGGTTGAGAAGCGAAGTTACAGGATACACGTCGGACACGTACCCAACAGCGGCTGAGGGGAGACTGCGTGGGTGAGTTCTGCGAGAAGAGCCCCCAGACTAGGAAACTCTCGGCCTGAGAGGACAGAGCCCACTTCAGGCCTTTAAAAAGTCGGGGGAGGCCTTCCCTCATGGCGCAGTGGTTGAGAGTCCGCCTGCCAATGCAAGGGATACGGGTTCGTGCCCCGGTCCAGGAAGATCCCACATGCCGCGGAGCGGCTAGGCCTGTGAGCCATGGCCGCTGAGCCTGTGCGTCTGGAGCCTGTGCTCCGCAACGGGAGAGGCGAGAACAGTGAGAGACCCGCGTACCGCAAAAAAAAAAAAAAAAAGCTCGGGGCGGCGGGAAGAAACCGGAAGAGGATGCAGTCCACTCCAACCGACAGGCGACCGCCGCAGGAGGCCACGGCAGGGCGCAGGAGCGGGCCAATCCCGAGTCCCGTTCAAAGGGCCAATCGGGGCGAGTTTTATAGGGGCCGTGGCCGGCGGGGGCGGGGGCGGGGCCGCGCGGAGGGCGGGTCGGACCGCCCAACCGAGGCTTGGTGCCGCTCCGCGCGGTTATCGGCAGGGCCGCGCTAGCTAAAATGTAATTTCAGATTGGACAAGTAAGTGACCCTCCGCCCAGTCCCACGTGTGTATCAGGGGCTTTAGCAAAAGCGCAGGCTCGCATCGCGCACGTTCTCCAGCTCGAGAGCGCACCCGGGCCCAAGCCTCCCTCCCCTTTCCCGCAGTCGCTGCCTCCTCTTCCTCGTCTGGCCGCCTGAGTCTTAACGCCAACGCCAGCAGTGCGTTGGCCCCTGAGACCTTGTTGAGTCCACTGTGTCCGCTCCTGGGTGAGACGTACGGCCACTCAAGAGAAGGGTGGGCCTTTACTGCATCCCCAACGCTGCCTAGGAGATGTCTGGAACCCGGGGTCCCCTGTCATCACTATCCAGTTAACTATGTTAATTTTCTCTCTCCCCGCCTTCCCACCGTATTTTAGGACATTTCCCCAGGCATTTTTGAACCTTTTCATTCCAGTCTGGCTACCTAAGGCATTTTAAGGCCGTTGCCGCTTGTAGCTTTCAGTGGCTTATGGTAATGTTTGAGGTACAGTTTAGTTTAGATGGTATAATGCTCTTTGGCTACAGTTATCCTGGGTAGGAAAGGCCTAGGAGTGTCTATTTTTATTAAAGTCCTTTCTTTTTAAGATGAACAAGATGCAAAATGGTGAATTTCCCTAATCATTGGCTATTTTCCACTACAGCACTTCTCATGTCTTAACTAATTTCGTCTCTAAATTAAAAAGTCAAGTCATTTCCAAGATAGGGAAGAGCAGTCATTATTAGGTTACTTTTTAAAATAGGATATCAGGAGGAAGAGAGTGATTATGCTTTTGAACCACAAGTCAGTAAGAAAGAAGGCAAGCCTTCTCTTAGTTTGTAACTGGTATATAGATGGTAGAATTCTGCTTTGTTTTGTTTTGCTTGCTTTTCCCCTCTTTCCTATGATCCACCGACTGCATATCCTGAAATCGTACTTTTTAAGTTGCCAGCTGGGTCTTCCAGCCTTTTGACTGCCTCGTGGTCTTCTGGGAATCTCCTGTTAATGAGGTCCTGTGGTTGGCTTTTGACTTGGTGGCCACTGGCCTGGCTCTTGGAGGGAGCCAGCTGAGGAGGACCTCCTGGTGGGAGGCTCCAAGAACTCTTAAGGATGATTGAGGGAACAGAGAGGGTGAGAAGGGCCTGGAGATTGATTTTGAGGGGGAGGGAGGTTGGGAGTCTCCCTGCTGGATTTGGAAGTCAAAACATGTGTATTGGGAGAAAGGAGTAACCCAGAGGGTGGAGATCTGTGTCTTTCTGGATGAAATTAAGAAGTTTACTGGGAGGAGACTGAGCTTTCTTCCAGGCTGTGTTAATTTTTACTGTGGGCCTTGTCTTTTCCTGGAATCTGGTTCTCTTTCCCTAACCTTTCACTTGGTTCAAATCACAGTCAATTACCAGCTGGCTCTGAAAACAGTTTGAGGTAGTGAATCTTGCCCTTAAGCTCACAGCTGGAGTGGGACCACCGCCCCCCCCCCCCACGCAAAGTATTTGAAATAATTATTTTACCAGAATGTACTACAGAGATTATTCAACCTCTTACCTGTGCATATTTTTATAAGGTGGAATTTAGAGTCAACCCAGCTGATGTAAGAGGCGGTCATCCAAACCAGCTCTTGTGTTCATTTGTTTGTTCACTAATTTGGGAATGTGTTCTTGGCCTGTGGTAGGCTCTGGGAAAGCAAGGATGAACAAGACTTGGTCTTTGCTTTCAAGCTTTCATCCAGTCTGCTTCTGTCTAGTCTGGCAAGGGAGATTATATGATAGTGAGCTTAGTGCTGTAGCAAGGTAGAAGAAAATTCTCCTCTCTAATGGGCTGTATGGGAAAAGAATCTAAAAAGAGAGTGGATAGATGTATATGTAGAACTGATTCACTTTGCTGTACACTTGAAACTAACATAACGTTGTAAATCAAGTATACTCCAATAAAAATTAAAAAAAAAAAGATTCTCAGGAGTTGAGAGAAGTCCAAATGGCCCGATATAGGCTTTTATTGAAAACTTCTCAGAGGAGATAATACCCAAGTTGAGTTGCAAAGCATCGGTGTGATTGGGTTGGAGAAAGACAGAGGAAAGGGGATTATCTGCCTTGGAACAGCATGGGCAAAGCTATGCAAGTCTGGTGCATTGTTGATTAGTATGGGCAGACTGGAAAGGGTAAGGGGAAATCACCAGAAAGGAGGTTTGGGAGAGTGAAAAGCCCAGATCAGGGAAGGTCAGGTGAATCAGGTTAAGGGAGTTTGAAATGCATCTCCAGAGCAAGCAGCAGCTATTGAAGTGACACTGTCAGATTTGTGTTTTAGAAAGTTGATTCTGGCTGCAGGGTGGAGAATGAATTGGAGTGGTGAAGATTGGAGAGAGGCTATTATAATGCAGGTGAGAGATGGGTTAGTGTAGTAGCTATGTGACTAGAGGAGAGAGATTAGAATAGAATGGTTAGGAATTAATTACTGATTGAATGTAGGGGATGAAGAAAGGATGTAGCAGTCAAGGTACCACAGGAAAGAAAAGGCATTCCCCACTAGGATATTTTTCAACAGCTTTATTGAGGTATATGTGACATACAGTAAACTGTACATATATAAAGTGTCTAATTTGAGAAGTTTCAACGTATGTATTTATCCATGAAACCATCATTACAATCAAGATAAAGAACATTTCTAATACCCCCAAGGATTGGTCATGCCCCTTTCTAATCCCTCCAAGAACCAGTGAGTTGTTTCTGTCACTATTTAAACTCTTTTAGGATTTTATCTGTGGGGTCATAGAATATGTATCTTTAGTGTGCGGTGGCTTTTCTTTAGCATAATCCTCTTGAGTTTATCCAGGTTATGTGTGCATACATAGTGTTTTTTTTTTTTTTTCTGAGTACAACTATACCATATTTAGTTTATCCACTAACCCATTGATGGACATTTGGATTATTTGCTGCTTTTTGGCTACTACAAATAAAGCCAGTATCCATATTTGTATAAATGTCTTTGTACAGCCTTCATTTCTGTTAGTTAAATACTTAAAAGTGGAACAGCTAGTTCACATGGTAAGTGTATACTTAACTTAAGAAACAGCCAAACCATATTTCAAAGTGATTCCAGTTGCTTCAACTGGTGTGATCACTCTTTTAAATTTTAGCTATTCTAATAATGTGGAATCCTCTCATGGGGTTCTGTTGTGCACTTCCCTAATGACTAATAATTTAAAACTTCTTATCATGTTGCTTATTTCCCTGTATATATTTCATATATCTTCTTGGCTGAAGTGTTTATTTCTTCTGTCCACTTTTTAAAAATGGGCTGTTTGTTTCCTTATTGACTTTCAAGAGGTTTTTTTTGTTGTTGCTTTTTGCGGTATGCGGGCCTTTCACTGTTGTGGCCTCGCCCGTTGCAGAGCACAGGCTCTGGGCGCGCAGGCTCAGTGGCCATGGCTCACGGGCCCAGCCGCTCCACGGCATGTGGGATCTTCCCTGACCTGGGCACAAACCTGTGTCCATTGCATCGGCAGGCGGACTCTCAACCACTGCGCCACCAGGGAAGCCCAAGAGGTTTTTATATATATTCTCATTAATAAGTTCTTTATCACAGCTGTGATTTGCAAATATTTTATCCCATTTCATGGCTTATATTTTCATAGCAGTGTCTTTCGAAAAGCAGAGTTCTTAATTTTGCTGAAGTCTAATTTATCAATTTGTAATTTTGATAATGTAAATTTTATCAATTTATTCCTTTATGAACCATGATTTTGGTATCTTAAAAATCATGCCTAGCCTGAGATCTCAAATATTTTCTCCCATTTTTCTTTTAAGAAGCTTTATTGTTTTTTATTTTACATTAAATCCAGGATCCATTTCATGTTAACCTGTAGGACCAGATGTGGACAAAGTTTAGTTTTTTCATATGGTATCAGTTGTTCCAGCACCATTTGCTAAAAAATCTATCCTTTCTCCATTGAATTGTCTTTGTACCTTTGATCAGAATCAATTTACCATGTGTATATGTGGGCCCATTTCTGGATGTTTTATTTTGTTCCATTGATTTCTTTGTCTGTTTTAATGCTAGTACCACTTAGTTTTGATGACTGTAGTTTTGTAATAAGTATTAAAATCAGGTAGTATAAGTCCTTCAACTTTGTTCTTTTTAAAAGTTATATTGGTTATTCTGCATCTGTTACATTTCCATTTTACAGTCATTTTGTCAGATTCAAAATAAAGGCCTGTTGAGATTTGAATTGGAACTTCATTTAATTTATACATTAGTTTGGGGAGAGAATTAACTTCTTAAATATTGAGTTTTCTGACCCATGGACACAGTATATCTGTTCATTTATTTAGGTCTTCCTTAATTTCTCTCAGCAGTGTCTTTTAGCTTTCAGTAAATGGGTCTTTGTCAGGTTATCTCTAGGTATTTCACATTTTTTGACGCTATTGTAAACAGTATTGTCTTCTTAGATTTCAACTTTCAGTTGTTTGTTGCTACTTGTATATTGATCATGTATCCTGCCATCTTGCTAACTGACTTATTAGTTTTAATAGCTTTTTTGTGGGTACCATCAGATTCTTTATGTGATCATGTTATCTGTGAATAAAGACAGTTTTACTTCCTCCTTTCAATGAGGATGTCTTATTTTTTTGTTATAGTGCACTGGCTAGAATCTCCACGCAGTGTTGTGTAGATATGATGAGAGCAAATGTCTTGCCTTGTTCCTGAGCTTAGGGAAAAGCATTCATATCTTCAGCATTATGATTTATGATGTTAGTTGTATATTTTTTGTAGAAGCTCTTTATCAGGTTTAGGAAGTTCCATTCTATTCCATCTTTGCTGAAACGGTTTTTTCGTTTTTTCTTTATTTTTTTAAAATGAAGAATGGGTATTTTGTCGGTTGCTTTTTTCTGTAACTATTGAGATCATTTTTTAAAGACTCTTAATATGATTAATTACATTCATTTTGGGGGGGGAATGTTAAATTAACTTTGTATTCCTGAGATAAATCCCACGTGGCCAGGACCTATATTATCCTTTTTATATTTTGTTGGCTTCTGTTCTGTTTGCTAAAATTTTAAGAATATTTGCATCTGTGTTAATGATGGGTATTGATATAGTTTCTTTCCTTGTATTTTAAGTTTTGTTATCAAGATAATTCTGGCCTCATAGAATGAACAGGCAAGTATTTCCTTCTTTTCAGTTTTCTGTAAGAATTTGTGTAGAATTGCCATTATTTCTTTTCTTAAATATCTAGTAGAATTCATCAGTGAAGCCATTGGGCTTGGAGTTTTTTTGTGGGGGAGAAGGAGAAGTCAACTGATTTAATAATATAGGACTATTCATATTATCTGTTTCTCCTTGAATGAGGTTTGATAGTTTGTGTATTTCAAGGAATTTGTACATATTATCTAAGTACCTCATAATATCCCCTTATTATCATTTTAATATTTATAGAATCTTTTGTAATTTCATCTCCTCATTCCTAAGACTGGTTATTTGTCTCTTTTCTCTTTATTTTCTTGATCATTCTGGCCAGAAATTTATTAATATTATTGATCATCTCAAAGAACCAGCTTTTGGTTTCATTTATTTTCTTTATTGTTTTCCTTTTCTTTTTTAACTTACTGATTTCTGCTCTAAAATTTATGATTTCCTTTCTTCTGTTAACTTTGGCTTCCTCTTACTCATTTCTTTCTAATTTATTAAGGTGGAAATTAAGGTCATTTACTTGAGACTTTTCTAAGATAGGCATTTGATGCTGTAAATTTCTAAGTATTGCTTCAACTGCATCCCACAACTTTTGCTGTTTTTATTTTCATTCAGTGAATATACTTTCTAGTTGTTTTTAATGTCTTTTTGACCCATGGTTATATAAAAGTGTGTTATTCAGTTTCCAAATATTTGAGGATGTTCCACATATCTAACTATTATTGACTTTTAATTCCGCTGTAGTCACAGAGAGTACTTTGTATGACTTGACTCCTTTTAACTTTTTGAGACTTGTTTCATGGCTCAGAATGTGGTCTGTCTTGGTAAATGTTCCGTGTACACTTGAAAAGAATGTGTAGTCTGCTCTTGTTGGGTAGAGTTCTTTTTACATGTCAATTAGGTAGCTTCATTGACTACTCTTAATGTTTTATATACTTGCTGATTTTCTGTCTATCTGTTCTACCAATTATTGAGTGACATATTTAATTCTCTCATGATAATTGTAGACATATGCATTTCTCCTTGCAGTTCTATCAGATTTTGCTTTATGTATTCTGATGCTCTGTTATTATGTGCATTAATATTTAGGATTTTTAAGTCATCTTGGTGAATCATCCCCTTTATTATTTCATAATTTCTGATGATATGTTTTGCTCTGATAGCTACTTAATCATTATTCCTGATAATATTTTTGCTTTAAAATCTACTTAATGTTATGTTAATACAGCAAACTTCAGCTTTCTTTTGATTGCTCTTTTATGGTATATCTTTTCTTCCTTCTGCTTTTTAACCTATTTGTCTCCTTATATTTAAAGTGGGCTTCTTATAGGCAGCATATAGTTAGACTGGGTAACAAAGCAAGGCCTAACAATCTCTGCTTTTTAATTAGGGTGTTTAGACTATATATAATGCAATTCATATGGTTTGTTTTAAACATATCATCTTGCTTTTTTTTTCTACTTGTTCCATCTGTTTCTTGGTCTCTTTTCTCTCTTTTGTCTTCTTTTAGATTAATTTTTTAAAATTCCATTTTCCCCCTTTATTGGCTAATTAGGCATATCCTTTTTTCAGATATTATTTTAGTGGTTGCTTTAAGGTTTATAGTGTACATCATTAATTTATCAGAGTCAACTTTCAAGTGGTATTATACCACTTCATATGTAATATAAAACCATATAACAATGTATTTCTAATTCTTGTCTCATAGCCTTTGTGCTACTGCTATTTCATGTTGTATATTTTACTTCCATATATGTTTTAGACCCCACAATACATGGTTATTATTTTAGTTTTAAGCAACTCTCTTTTTAAGACATTCAAAAAATATTTAGAAGTCTTTATATGTACCACATAGTTACCTTTATGCTCTTCCTTGCATTTTATGGATCCAGATTTCCATGTGATATTATTTTTCCCCACTTCTTGTGGTGCAGTTCTGCTGGTGGTGAATTTTGGTATGTCATTTTTGGTATGTCTGATAAAGTCTTTATTTCAGCTTTAGTTCTGAAAGATTTTTTCACAGCGTAAAGAATTCTAGATATAAAGTTTTTTTCTTTTAGTCCTTCAAAGATCTTCCTCTACTGTCTCATAGCTTGCATTATTTCTGATAAGAAATCCATTGTCATTCTCGCGAGTTTTTTTTTTTTTTTGCATAATCTGCCACCCCCCACCCTGACTGCTTTTAAGTTTTTCTCTTTATCATTGGTTTTGAACAATTTAATTATGATGTTTCTTGGTTTAGTTTTCTTTATATTTCTTGTGCTTGGGGTTCATTGATATTCTTGATTATATGGGTTTATAGTTTTCATCAGATTTGGAAAAGTTGTGTCCATTATGTCTCATATATTTCTCCTGGTCCCTTCTTTGTTCTCTCTTTCAGGTATTCCCATTTCACATATATTAGGCCACTTGAAATTTTTCCACAGCTCACTGATGCTCTGTTTATTTTTGCAAAATCTTTTTTTCTCTTTGTTATATTTTAGATAGCTTCTATTACTGTGTCTTGAAGGTTACTAATCTTCTGTGTTATCTAATCTCATATAGTTAACTTTTCATCTCAAACATTTTAGTTTTCATTTCTAGAATTTCAACTTGAGTCTTTTTTGAAATCTTGCATGTGTGAACTTTTAAGTTCACTCTTTCCTTTAGCTTTTTGAACATATGAAATTCAGGTGTGATAGCTGTTTTAATATGTGTCTACTAGTTCCAACAAATGTGTCAATTCTAGGTCAGTGTCCATTGATGTTTCTCATTTTAGTAGTATTTTCCTGCTTCTTTGCATGCCTGGTAATTTTTGGTTGAATATCAGACATTATGTATTTTACCCTTTTCAGTGCTAGATATTTTTTGTATTTCTATAAATACACTTGAGCTTTGTTTTGGGGCATGAGTAAGTTATTTGGAAACAGTTCTATCCTTTTGAGTCTTGCTTTAAGCTTTGTTGAGTAGGGCTAATTCGTCTTCACTGCTGAGGTAAAACCCTTCTGTGTACTCTACCCCATGCCCTGTTAATTATGAGGTTTTCCACACTGGCTGGTCTGAATAGGCACTATTCATGGCCCTGTGTGAAATCCGCTGATTGTTCTCTGTGATCCTTTTGAGTGCTTCTGGCTCAGATAGTTTCCTCACATACATACAGTGATTGGTACTCTCCTGAATACTTCAGGAGCACATCCTCCTGTACATCTCTCTCCTGTCTTGTACTTTGCCCCAAGAATTCTAGCCTCCTTGTTCTACTTAGACCTCTAGCTCTGGCTCCTCAATTCGGGAAACTGCAGGGCTTGGTATGGATTTCCTCCTCTGTGTCCTCTGTCCCAGGCATTAAGCTTGAGCAGTTTTAGGATACCTCATTTTTTCCCCATCTCTTTGAGATTACTGTAGTTTTTTGCCTGATGTCCAGTGTCCCGAGAACCTTAGTTTCCTGTATTCATTATTTTAGTTGTTTTAGGTGGGAAGGTAAATATGGTGCCTGTTGCTCCATCTTGGCTAGAAGTGGAGGTCCTCAACTGGAATTTTTGAAGAAAATTTTAAAAGGGACTATTTGAGGTTGTGAGGAAGGGATTTATATAGGACCCTGGAGGTCCTATAACCCCTTCATCAACTTAAATTATTTAGAAAGTTCTTAACAACATGGATGACAAAGTGAAGCAGAGTTCATACAGCAGGTACATATGCAGTGCTGTGTGTGTGGGCTGGGTGTAGTCAGAGTGGAAAAATAAAGTAGAAATCATTCAGGCTAAATGTATGTGTTGCCAGTCCCTTGGGCAATCTGGATTTTGGGCTGAGTTACACTGAAATCTGTTGCAGACCAGGCTGAGAGCTGAGTATCTTGAATTCTGCTACACTGGCCATGGGATGAAGAGATTAAGAAAGGACTCAGTTTCTGGTCAGCTATGGGGGATGAAAGTTGAGAAGGCAAATTATAAAATCAAGCATGATTTATATACACCAAACTCAATGTAGTTTATGAAATTCTGGGATTGTAGAATTATGTGGCCAACTTTGATATTAGAGTGTGGCTATGGGTCGGCTGTTTTAAATCATCATGTGACATAGTGGACAGAGCATGGGGTTGAAGACCCTCTCTGTTTTTACTGACTCTGTGACATTGGGCAAGTGACCTAAATGCACAGAACCTTAGTTACCCCGTCTCTGGGTTGTGGACCCTCCAAAGTTGTTGGGAGGATCAGCAAAGCTGTCTACTAAGTCACTAGTACCAGTCCCGGAAGAGAGTAAATGCTCACGCAAAATCTGTTGATCCAAGACGAGGGTTGGCACAAAATATGAGTTTGAGAAACATTGCAATTCAGGTGAAGGTACATATTGACAGGACATATTAATAGATAACGCTGATTTCTAGGGACCTATTAAAGGAAGAGTAGGGTATTTGAGGAGGGCTACCTCAAAGCCCACCTTCAAAGGCACTTTGTGAAGACACCCCAGGTCCCCTTCCCTTTTCTCCTGAACAAGTTGTTCTGATGTTAGTGTCTGAGATTGGGTATTGGGCTGGGTGGGCTACTGATTTGTCCCAACATGTGTTGCATCTAGGGGGCCTCCAGGAAGGTAGAGAAGACCTGCTGTGTGCTCACGGTGGGCTACTAGCCCAGCTTCCCTCATCTCCACACAGCATCATATGGGAACATGGGTATCTGAAGATCATTCTTGTTAAATGTACCAAGTGCCCCGTACCCCTTCTTCCTCCCTCTTTATTTTAGGAAAAGCCACGGCATGGAGGGGTTATAGGAGCTAAAAGTATATAGCAAAGAGGAAAGGAAACTCAGGATGTCCTGAGAGTCATCTTAAAACGTTTTAAGGGATAGCTCACCCAAAGGAGGTTAGGTGGCTGATCCCGTAGGATAAAAATGAGGACTAGAGGGTGGAAGCCATATAAAGTAGAATTCAACGCAGTACGAGGCTCTTTCTTCTTCTTATAGTACTAGCTGCGTATTGTGAAAATTCAGACAGCACAGAGAGGGGAAGTTAAAAATTGCCCTTCAAGCTTCCACCGCATTTCTTTTCCCTAGATGTCACTGCAGTAAGCAGGCTTTTGCATATTCTTCCTGAAGTTTTGTATGTTAGGTCCTTATACAATACAGTGGTTCTCAAACTTTAGCACCTGTCAGGGTAGCCTGGCAGATGTGAGCCACACTCCCCAGAGTTTCTGAATCAGTAGTTCTGGGCTGGAGCCTGAGAATTTGCATTTCTAACATGTTCCCTGGCGATGCTGTTGTTGTTCCTCTGGAGATCACAGTTTGAGAACCACTGTTGCTTTTCCTCTTTACAGAGTTAATACAAATGCGTTCATACTATGGTGTCTAAGAACTTGCATTTTTACTTAATAACATATAATTAGCAATTTTCTTTAGCTTTTCATTGTTTTTAACAGCTGCTTCTGTATCGGTTTTAGCAATTCCCCTATAAATAAACATTGAATTTGTTTCCAGGGTTTTTGTGAGTGTGCCCTTGCCTTTAAAAAAAAGAAAGTTGAAATCAGACATTTTTGTATACATCTTTTAGATGAGCCAATCTTAAATGCTTAGAAGTTCAACTCTTGGGTAAAAGGGTAGATTTTGAAAACAGAAAGGAGGTTGAACCAATTATTCTCCCACTAAAAGTGTCTGAAACTGCCTTTTTCCCCAAACTCTTGCCAAAGATGGGTACCAGCATTTTCATTTTCTGCCCATTTTTTAAGGTGTACGATTATATCTCAGTATTCTTTTGATTTGCATTTCCCTCCATTATTTGTGAGGCTAAAGGTTGACATGTATGCATTGTATGTCTTTTTCTATGAACTGCAAGTTTTTATTTCCTCCATCACAAGGAGGAGAGAACAGTATGAACAGAGGCACCAAACCTTCATTTGAGGGATTGCTAGTAGCTTTGTAGAGTTGGAGCCTCAGGGGTTGCAGTCAGGGAGGAGGCAGGGAAGTAAGGTGAGAGGCACAGGCAGAGCTGTAGCTTTGAGGGCCTTGTGGGCCAAAGAAAGAACTTGGGCCTTACTTTGGGCAGAGGCAGTACTGATGGTGTTTAAGCTTACGGTGTAGCTCTTGGCAGTTTTAACAGGGCGTGTTTCTGGAGGGGCAAGCTGTCCAATAATCTTCCAGTAACTCATTCTTTAGGCCTTTCACCCTGGGCCTTGAAGCCACCTGGCCATTCTTGATAAACAGGTAAACACAAGACTAGACCAGAGGCCTCAGCCAGCCTCAGGCTGGGCGCTGTCTTCAAGGGAGGAATTTTGCAAGATGGTGCAGGGACTGGATTTTGTTGCTCTACCTAATACTGTACTGCCCTGAGCCCTTCCTGAATTTACTGACGTCTGACAGCAGTCATCAAGGTTGGTGGGTTCTTCTGTTGTTTTTATTTGAGTGACTTTCTGAGAAAAGCTGTGGATTTGGGCCAATATGCTAATGATAATGATATTGCTTTGAAAGTCTGATTAGTTCTGTAGAATATTATTTTATAGTTAATTATGTCAACAAATCAACAGACTCTTGGAGAAGAAAGTGAAAGAGGGAGATAAACTACATATATATTTAACAAATTGTTCAGAACTCCAAGAGAGGTAGGAATTCACGTATTACAAAGAAGAGTCCACTTAACAATAAAAAATCACTAAGTTTGCCTGTAATTTTCCCTGTTATGTGCGTAGCTTTGTAATTGGCTTATGGGTTTAAACTATAATAACTTAGCATTTAGAATCAGGACACCAGCCCTGGCTCTCTGTGTGTCTGTTCTGCCACTTTTCTGCTTCCAGGGTCCTGGCATGAGAGTAAGAGGCCGTCAGATTCAGGCTTTGGCTTTTAGTGAACTCAGGCTGTGAATTGGGTTTGTGAAAGATAGACCCCATCTTTCTTCTCCCCTCCATGCATGTGTCTGTGGGAATGGGGCTCTGGGTCAAGGAGGATGATTGACCTGGGAGGGGGTGCAGTGCTTTACACACAAGAGAAGCTTGCTGATGGTGCTTCTAGAACTCTCCAGGGACGGAGAGTTTTTAGAGGCTTTTTATTTCAAAAGGTATTTGACTATTTTATACATTAATACTTTCTCCCTCCCTCACAGCCCAGGAATTCCCCTATTACTGCATGACACACGCTGTGCTTGTCTCCAGGTAGAAGGAAGTAGGGGGGCAGAACATTCTCAGTTAATATCTAATGTTTCTCACAGTAGCATTTATAGTGACATAGGTGGTGGTTATTAATCAGAGCATGGAGGGGGCGTTTCTGATGGCTGAGTGTCTGAGAAGTTTTCACAGGATGAACAGACTTGTAATTGTGTTCTGAGTGTGTCCAGGATGAAAGCAGCTTGGTTAGGGAAGGAAAGCCAAGCCGTTTCAGGGATGGATAAGAGTCCTGCTCTGGCTTAGGCAAACCTGAATTTGAGTACAGCCTTCTTCCTCTCCAGGCGTCGTGACCATCCGCCGGGTATCGCTCCTCTCAGGATTTGAGTGTCCTCCCCTGTAAATGAGGGAAGGGTGGGTGTCATAAATGTGGGCCCCCCTCTCCCTTTCTCTGCAAAGAGAATAGCTTGGTAGGGCTATTAAAGGGCTTGGAAGGCATTTTGACAAGTCAGGAGCTGCTTTATTGGCTCACAAGTATTGAAGAGAAGAGAGCGTAAGCAAGGTTTTATGGAAGAGGACATGGGAGACTCAAAGTTTAATTTGCTTTGAGGTGATGTTTGTTTTTGGAGTTTGGGGATGTCCTTTGATGCATCAGATTTTCCATCCATGATTTTGTTAGGGCCTATACTGTGCATTTGGCCTCAGCATGGTTGGGGTTTGTGTTTTCTTTGCGTCAGCTGTTGTGCTGTTGCCTGTGTGGCTCTTGGAGGGTGGTGGGTTTTGGCCACCATCCAGGACTGCCTCAGAGTTGATCCCTGTGGCTGCCACATTGTGAGGCAGGCATGAGGACTTGGGGAGTTTTGCCTTTTCTGCCTGTTGGAATCCGTCTTTGAATTTAAAAGGACAGCCAGCCATTCTTCTGTCTGATTTAATACCATATCCCTCCTCCAGTCACCTCGTATTTGTCTCTAAAAATGGGCTCAGTCCAAAGCATGAAGATCCTCAACATCCTGAAAAATACTGGGTTTCTGATCCAATGATTGGAACAGTGATGAAAACAATAAACTGGTGCTTCTTTTACCAGCTAACGTCTCTGTATTCTGCAGAGAAAGGTGGAGTTGGAATAAGATGCTTGGCTTCAAGAGTATAGCTGAGATTCTGATGGCAATCTGGAGCCACCTTACTGCCATGTGTAATATTACCAGGTGCATTAGATTGAGCTTGACGTACATCAACAAGGCATAACTTGAGGCATCACCATTTGACTTTCAAAAATCAGCTTCTTACATTAAATTGTCAGCTCTTTAAAATCAGAAATGATATATTTTTCAGCTTCCTATTCCTGGTGTCCTGGCACAGAAAAAGCACTTAACATTTGTTTACTGGAGTTTGAGCTGTTAGACATGGTGAGAATACCTAGGTATAGATCATGCATATTAAGTAATTGCAGATGTCCAGAGGTGATTTGATGGTGAAAAGGGAGGGTTGGCACATGTTAATAGTCCTAATAGTTGCTGCCGTTTACTGAGCATGTACCATATATCAGGCACTGTGCTGGGCACTTCAGTTATACAATCCTAGTTCATTGTTCAAAGAATACAATGAGATTGGAGCTGCAGGAGACAGCCTTTCACTTTCAGAGAAGTACCTGTCAAGAAGCTGTACATTTTCTCCCATGAGTATTTTTGGTAAAGCCAGTGGAGAATCAGATATTATTGCCAGATTAGCGCTTTCCTTCCCATCCCGAACTTTCTCTCCATCTTAGAGCATGTGCGCATTGTTTAAAGTGGTATTTAGTTCCTTCTGACAAAGAGACTAAAGTTGACCAGTGTACTCATTGCTTATCTTTTTCTTCCTAAACCTCCCAACCCCCTGATTGCAATATAACTAAATTAAAAAAAAATTGTGTGGGTCTCGTGTACTCGAGCTCCCAGCCAAGACCAAAGATCAAAGTCAAGAGAGGATATTGAGCTCCCTCCCAGGTCCCTGGGACGCTGTATTTGCAGACACTGTTTCCAAGTCAGTCCTGGAGGAGTAGCCCTCTGAGAAATAGGACTGCAGGTAAGCTCATCCACTTTGGAGCCTTGTAGTCTTAGGAAACATTGTTACCGGTCTTTGGTCACTTAGGGGAAGAGAAGGAGGAAAATACAAGAGAACAATCCCCAAAGGTTGGTTTTCAGCATTGGTATTTGAGCATGACCCCTTAGAATCTCTGGGATAGTTGTGCAGAGAACAGCCTCCCGTGTCTGTGACCCTCTTTCCTTTTCTCACGTTGCCTTTGAGCAGCTTGCATGTTTGTTAAAGAATCAGCCATGAAGCCTGTGGTTTTCTGTGGCACATTTCTAATAATATTTGTAAAGGCTATTATTTAATGAACTGCATACATATTTATCATAAGAGCAGTCTTTTGATGGTGAACAGGGGCTAAAAGCCAGTCCAGTCTGCGCTGGGGACTTGGCTGGGAGGCTGTTTCTGCCCTTCAGAGCCTCCTGTAGACTGAAAAGTTAGGTAAGGCTCGGGACGTGTGTGCAGCCAGCTTGAATTTCTCCCTGTAGGTTTTCTTTGCCTTGGCCTTCACAATCTATGTCCTTATTTCTCCGTCTGACCAGCCTCCCTATATTACCTATTAGTTGTTTTTGTTTTTAGAGAATTTATCTTTGACTGAAATGAATGAATTGGAACTAATGTTCTGACTCTCAGCATTCATCCATTGGGCTCTGGAGCCATACCATCCTGGCCTGGAGTCCCAGCTCCTCTGGTTTTGTGCTCTATGACGTTAAATAGCTTTATTGCTGAGAACCTCAATCTCCTAAACTGGAAAATGGGCTCATAGTGCCAACCACACGGGACTGTTACAAAGGTGAAGTGAAATCACAAGATCAGGTGGGCGGTTTGCAGAGCAGAGCTTAATAAATGCTAGTTGTTGCTGCCTTTGTTGTTGATATTGAAGAAGTTTTTGAAGGATTTGGGTTTCACTTTTAGGTTGGTGTGTAGAAAGAGCCCTAAACCTGCCTTAAGAGGCCAGGGTTCAAATGCAGGTGCTGCTGTTGTTTGCTGTTTGTGGTACTAAGGGCAAATTTCCCCATCCCACCAAGGTATAAAATGGTGATAGGGTTACCAGCTTGACTGGGTTTCAGTCAGAAGATATGAACAAATGTATAAAAGTGCCAGGCATGCGGGAGGATCCTAATCCTTTTAAAAAAATACAAATTGGAAAAGGGAATAATGTTTTCCACTTTGCAGTTACTTTATTTCTTGAGGCCAAGAGGGACTGGAATACAGTTTGGAGTCTAGGACACAGCCGAGAGTACCTATGACCCAGGAACAAAGGGCACAGAAAGGGGAGACAAGGAATCTGAGTTGCAGAAACTCCTCTGGTAGAGTTTTTATAACTCACAGGGTTGAGTTTCAGGGAAGCTGCCTAAGGGCTTGAACTTCTTTGTTTCTCTTCTTTCAGGGTCCAGGTGTGGAAACAATCATAAAGAGATCACTTAAAACTATAGTAATGGGAAACATGGTGAACTTGAAATATTTAATTAGGATCTATTTCTTACAAAAACATGAACTGGGAGGTCTGTGCGAACAGTGCAGGGAGGGTAAGATGCCCTTGTTCCCGTGGGTTTGACTCTCTTCCCAACTGATGTCTCAGTTAAATGGTCTAGAAATGGGTAGTTTGCCAGAGAGAGGCCACCTGGTGTTGAGGAAGGGTCAGTCTCTGAAGGTGGTCAGCCTGAGTTCTGAGTTAGCCAGTTGTAGACAGAGTAGGCAGAAATACCTAGCAGAGTCCTTGGCAAATGGGCATTTACTAAATGGAGGGTATCAGGCAGTATATCATCCTGAGAATGGTTAGGGATTTGGGAGCCAGAGGGAATGAGATTGCTCTCAACTCCATCACTTGCGAGTTCTATGACATACTGGAGCAAGTTATTAACTAGTCTAGGACTCGTTTTCCTCATCAGTAAAATGGGGATGATAACAGTAATTATCCTCAGGGGTCGATGTCAGGATAAAAAGTGGATTAAGAATGTAAGCAAGCTGCTTAGCAAAGCATCGGATACACAGTAGATTTGTACCTTCTATTATTTCCCTAAAGATAGGTTTTAAAGGTGTCCACTGAGTCTCAGAGACTTGGTGAGTTTGCGCTATATGCCAGGCACTGGGCTAACGCTGGGATACAGCTGTGGTCCAGGCAGCACTGGAGTTAATGTCTAATGGCAAAGCCCCACTGTCCACACAAGTGTATGTGTGTGGGCGGGGGGTGGGGTGGTGGTGGTGGTTCTCCCAAAGGATGGGCTCTTTCCTGTTTAGCCAAGAGATGGGTCCAAAACCCAGAGCTGGGGGAAGCCCTGAGTCAGCTGCAGAGTGGAAATCTGCCTCTTTGGATTTTATTGGAGGTAAATCAGGATGTCTGGGTAGTGGGTGGTAAGATGAGGAATTCCTTGTAGAGGAAGACAGTCAAAAGTGAGGGAGCCAGGCCTGAGGAGCTGGGCCAGCCCCCTGGGGGACTCTTTTGTCACTGGCACTGGCAGGAGTACAGAGAAGCCTGGATGATGGCTGGCCAGGTCTGTGTAATCCAGAATGTTTGTATAGATTCTTCATTTCCTGTGTTTTTCCCCTTGTTTCTCCCTCCAGTGTTTAGAATAATCTTGGACAGTTTTAGCCAAGGACAGAGAGTTGTTGGCTTGTCAGGATCAGTGTTGGGGAATAGCATCCCTGGGCCCTTCCAAGTAGTGACAGGGGGAAGCTAAGAGAAGGAACCCCGAGTACAGCAAGAGGATGTGTATGTGGTCAGTTCGGGGAGGTGGAACAGCGAGCCCAGTCAGGCTTCCTCCTCTTTGCAGATAAAGAGACCGAGGAAGATCTGAGCCATGGCACTGTCCTATTTTTTCCTTCACTGTATCCTTAGCTCTTAGCAGGGTGCCTGGCACAATCCACATTTCTTTGAATATCAGTCATTGATTGCAAGATGCATCATTATTTCATATACCACTAAGAAGGAAAGAACATGCTACTGATCAGTTGTAAGATGCCATTGATTGCCGAGTCACTAATTTTGAAGAAGCTAAGTGTGAAAAAAATGAGTGTCTACGAATTAATAAAATGTAGTTGTAAGCATCCAATAAATATTTGTTAATTGGATGGATGAAGCATACAGAGATTAGAATCAAGGAAAAACACTAGTGCAGATAAGTACAAACCTAGGAATCCAACTATTAAAGCACTAAAGCCCGAACCTGTTCATGCTTGTTTTCTGTGGATTCACTGATCTAGGTGTTCATTCCGTAAACATTTATTGAAAACCAGTTATGTACCAGACACTGTACTGGTTTTGGGGATATAGAAATTGTAGGAGCTGGGGATCCAGGAATCAATCAGTTCCTTTCTTCAGGTTCAGGCCAGTAAGGGAGACGGACACAGAAACAAAAAATTCACAGTCGAGTGGTCTTCAAAAAGTTGGCAAAGAAAGTAGGGGCACAGTACTCTGGTGACAGCAGGGCATGGAGAGAGGCAAGGCAGTCTTTCCTGAAGAGGTGGTGGTTTAGCTGGATCTTGAAATGGAAGTCAGCAGGCTTACAAGAGAGGAAGGAGGTAGCAAGGGAAGAGAAGCATGAGGGGAGACAGTCCTGTAGCGGTGCGGTACACCTGTGGTCCTGCGAGGGGTTCAGGATGTCTGGAGCTTGGCGTGAGAATGGGCAGGACTGAGGTGGATGTGGCTGGACAGCAGGCAGATGGCAGCTCCTGGAGGGCCTGGGATGCCGTGCAGAGGGCCTCAGCCAGTGGTTTTCAGCCATCCTGAGTCCTGAGGAAGGACCCAGCAGAGCGATTGCTGGGGGGAGGGTAGAGGGCCAGGCAAGGGTGATATTTGCTTCAAACAGAGAAGCTCTGCTTTGATCTGTTTTATTTCAATTTTTCCGAGTAATGGCTTGAAGGAAAGATATCCCTTTCGGATGCTTGAAGGAATGCATGGTTTGAAAACTGGTGCCACTGGTCATACGGGCGAGGAGATGAGAAGGCACTTAGGCTGGAGCCTGAGAGTTGTTCTCTGAAGCTCAGACGGAGGTAGCACATGTTCTTAACTACAGCTTCCCCATTGGCCTCTACACCTGCCTGTGAACCAAAGGGGGCCACACACCTCTGGGAAATCTTCGTGATCAAGTCAGAAGCTATCACTTGTAATGAAGCTGTTTTTGACTGGGATAAATAGCCAGGAAGCTGTAATGGAACATCTGCTGGCTGACTTCATTTTAGAATTACCAGGTGTGACCTTGCCGAGGAAACATTACCTTTTTGAAGTGGAAGGGTGCAGAGCGCTGCTGCGGTTGAAATGAGACTCTAGGCGCTGAGGCCGCCCCGAGCTCACCTGGGGAGTTGTAGCATGTTCACCAGCATGGGTATCTTGGGGGCTTGTTCTTATTCTTTAAAAGGCCAATCTGGAAAATGAAAGCCTCTGTGAGATGTCTGTGTCATGGGGGCTAATCTGAGCAGAGGGACTCAGAGCCACAGTGAAGGCCAAGGAATTCCTGAGTGTTCTCTGGTCAGATTTCCTTGTAACTCACAAGGGGTCTGTAAAGAAAACAGATTGTTTAACAAGTTCCTGATCCTGTCTCCCTCGAGGCTCCTTCCCAATTCCCAGTCACTTCCTGACACGGCTGCAGTATATTTGCCTCTTCTCCAAACCTGTATCACAAGCTGCTAAGAAGGACAGGAAGGGACATGAGACAGATGTGGGACCTCGGGTCCAGGCTGCTCTTGAGTGGTGCTGGCTTAGTCTTTTAACTTCTCAGAGACCTATTTGCCCATCGGTATAAAATGCATCAATGTGCATTTACTGTTCTTAAGTGTGTGGACCTAGCATTAAGAGAAAAGTTACGTATCTCTTGGCATCTCATCTTAGTCACCTGTAAAATAGATTTTTAACTATACTCACCTTCACGGGGAGAGGGGAATTGGATGAAGGCAGTCAAAAGGTACAAACTTCTGGTTATAAGATAACTAAATGCTAGGAATATAATGTGCAACGTGATACATAAAATGAACACTGCTGTATTTATGTATGAAAGTTAAGAGAGTAAATCCTAAGATACCTCATCACACAAATTTGTTTTTCTGTTTCTTTACTTTTAAATCTCTATGAGATGATAGATATTCACTAAGCTTATTGTGATAATCACTTCTTACTGTATGAAAGCCAAATCATTATGCTGTACACCTTAAACTTATACAGTGCTCTATGTCAATTATATCTCAATAAAACTGGAAGAAAAAAATAGTCTCACCTTGTAGAGTCGTAGTGAGTAGAGGGGCTGTATGTACTTTTTACAGTGCATGTTGGCACATAATAGGTGCTCAGTAGATAGTTTTTTGAATGAATGGCCGCCTGGGCAGATGAGGTTCCTTTTCAGCGCCATGGGCATTGTCCTTGTTTTGATTCAAATTCACTGAGAAGAAAATGCATATCTATTGCCTCCAGATTCTCAGCTCTATAACCCTTTATTTATCCTCATAGCACTTTTCACCCAGTGTCAGGACTTTGCTTGAGTAATTAATGCAGTTCGTAAATCCTCACCATCTGACTCCCTTCCAAGAACAGAAACTCCATATCTGAGGCCATGCCTGTCTGTTCACCCACTACCTAGCTCAGTGCCTGTTAGCACACTGGCAGCAATGAATGTTTTGTTGGATGAATAAATAATCAGTGGCTACCAGTTCATCAGCTGCATCCCTTCATTTCCACTTTCAAGTTGTCCCATGCTTGGCTTTGCAGACCCACTTGGTCTTCACGTGGTTTTGCCCTTGATCCCCGCAGGTGGAGGCACGGCAATGCCCGGCGGAGATCAGGAACTCGGGAGCTACTACGTGGGTGTGGACGTGGGGACAGGCAGTGTCCGTGCAGCTCTGGTGGACCAGAGGGGTATCCTCTTGGCTTTCGCAGACCAGCCAATCAACCAGTGGGAGCCTCAGTTCAACCACCACGAGCAGTCCTCCGAGGACATCTGGGTTGCGTGCTGCATCGTCACAAATGTATGGCCTCAACTCTCGCGTTCTCACATGTGTTCCCCTGCTCCCACCTGCTGAGTGTGTATAGTGTGTCCATCTGGTGCCAGGGACAACGTCGGGGTAACTTTAGACACAGGCTTTGCCTTTAGGGAGCTCATGGTCTATGGCAGAGACCAACAGACAGCTGGGATGTAATGTGATATGTGCTGGGAGCAAAGTGACTGTGGCTAGAGCTGAGGAAGGGGCCAACACTGAGGGGCTCCAGGTAGACAGGATGGAGGATGCAGAACATGTAGACAGAGGATTCAGTCAGATGTGACCGAATGTGAAGACGTCACTGATAACCATAGATGACCTCTACTGCGCCCTCAGGTGTGCCCAGTGCTGTGTAAAACATGTTAACATGCATTATGCAGTCGAATCCTCACAACGACCCTGTAAGGTACCCTCGTTTTATTGAGGAGGAAACAAAGGCATAGAAAGATTAGGTAACTTACTCAAGTTCATGCAGTTAGTAAGTAGGAAAGGCAGTCTGACTCCAGTGCTGCACCCTTAGTCACTGGACTCTCCTGCCTTCCAAGTGGACGAATGAGGGGAACCTCATTTTGTTCAGAGGGAACTGCATGTGCAAAGGCACAGTGGCCTGAGAACACGGTGGGTTCTGAGAAAGGAAGGAAGTCAGGCAAGACTAGTGCATCTCTCAGTTGTGCCAGGTAGACATTTATCTCGAGTGGCCTTGGTTTGCGGTCAGCTTGCTGGCTTGGGAAAAAGAGTGATGCTGGTTGAGAATTGTTCCCTTTTAGTTTCACTTGACTGGTTTTATATCCTGGTGATCAGGAACGACAGATGCTTTTGTAGTTTTTTTCCAGAGGGAAAAATAAAGTCCTGGGTTCTCTCTTCTCTCTGTTCCTAGTTTAGTTCCTTAAATATTCATGAAGGGCTTGGTAATTTGCAGATGGACAATTCACCATTCTGTCCGTATTGATCAGTCTGTTTAAACTTTAATGAGCTCTGGGCTGATGTTAGTGCCCCTGGAGAAGAAGGCAGGGAGAGAAGGTGGGGGTGGGAGGCACTGGAGCATTATTATATAGGAATAAAAGGGGGGCACATCTTCTCTTCTGCCTGTTTAATTTTCCTCCTCCCTCCCCCGCCCCATCCCAGCCCCGCCTTGGTGAGAATCTTCTACGCTTTGCCCTTGGGTCTCCTTTGTTCTTCCAACATATAGCATTTCTTGCCATTAAGGAAATTGTCAAGAAGAAAATATAATCCCCTGATGAAAAGCTACTTTAAAAACAGGTCTGCTCTAAGTACAGCTTGGTTTAATGTTGGATTTTTTAATCATCTCCCGGTGGCAGCCACCTCATCATCTGCTTGAGCCCCATTAGCCACGTGAGTGCTCTGGGCATTTGTCTTTAGCGAGGATGTCTCTCTGTAGCAAACCTGGATAAAGCTATTGGGTCTTAGGCTGTTCCCCTCGCATGGGGTATGGCCATGTGGCCGCATGTCAGAAGCCATATGATAAACATGACACACCTACTCACAGCTATATTGCTATGTGAGGTTGAAGGAGGGGAGCATGTTTATATTAGAGAGGTAACACACCAGAGAGCACAGATTCTGGAGCCAGACTGCCTGGATTGACATCCCAGTTTCAACATTTATTAGCTTGTCATCTTGGACAAGTTACTTATGGTGTCTTGCTTGAGTTTCATCATCTGTAAAATGGAATGATGACTGTACCTATCTGCATTGGGTCCTTGTGAGGATTAAATGAGTTAATACATATAAAATGTGGTAACGGTGCCTGGAAATGAGTAAGCACTATGATTCCTATGGCGATGATGATGACAGTAACAGAAATGAGTAGATTATGGAGGAGAGTGAATTTCTAAGATGAAATACTGAAAAGTCAATGTCAGTAAGGGAGGCACCTCATGGGAATATTCACTCCTTTTGTCGTTAGGGTTCTTTCCATGTAAGATTTTGAGAAGCAATGGTCTGGGGCAAGGGGTGACATAAAATACATCCCGACCTGTCTTGTCTTTCTCAAGGACTTAAGGAAGTCAAGAGTTTGAGAGCAGTTGTACTTACTGCTTCCTTTTCCCTGAGTTGCTCACATTGCCTCAGACGCTGTCCCCTTAGTCGAGTTAATAAAAACAATAAGAACAACAGTAACCATATGATGATGATGATGGCAGCTAAAATTTCTTGGGCACTGATCATGTTCCAGGTACCATGCTGAACACTTTATACCAATCACTTCATTTTTCCCACACAACAGCCTCTTTTTAAAAAAAAAAAACTGAAATATAGTTGATTTGCAATGTTGTGTTATTTTCAGGTGTACTATTTTTTTCGGATTCTTTTGTCTTATTGGTTATTAAAAAATATTGAGTAGAGTTCCCTGTGCTATACAGTAGGTCCTTGTTGGTTATCTGTTTTATATATAGTAGTGTGTATATGTTAATCCCAAACTCCTAATTTATCCCCCTACCCTTTTCCTTTTGGTATCCATAAGTTTGTTCTCTGTGTTTGTAGGTCTAGTTCTATTTTGTATCTAAGTTCATTTGTATCTTTTTTTTTTTTTTTTAGATTCCACGTACAAGCAATATTATATGATATTTGTCCTCTGTCTGGCTTAGTTCACTTAGTATGATAATCTCCATGTTGCTGCAAATGGCATTATTTCATTCTCTTTTATGGCTGAGTAATGTTCCATTGTATATATGTACCACATCTTCTTTATCCATTCCTCTGTTGATGGTCATGTAGGTTGCTTCCATGTCTTGGCTATTGTAAATAATGCTGCAGCGAACATTGGGGTGCATGTATCCTTTCGAACCATGTTTTTCTCTGATATATGCCCAAGAGTGGGATTGCTGGATCATATGGTAGTTAAGAACCTCCATACTGTTCTCCATAGTGGCTTCACCAATTTATTATGAACTCTGTTTTAGAGCTGGAAGAAATGAGCTGTTAAGAGGTAAAGTAACCACCCAAAGTCAGGGGTTGGGCTGCTGCTGTCTCCCTCTTGCTCTTTTTTTGTCGCTCTCTTCAGCCTCATCTTATTCCACATGCCTACATCTTGGAAATCGTATTAAGCTACCTGAATTTTTTTTCTAAATTAGCACTGAATGGAGAACTTTGAGCTTATCCTGATTGTTATATTAAGCATTATGAATTACAAGTGCCTTTACCCAGCTGTCTGCTTATGTGGAAAATGTGTGCCCCCCTGAGCAGGGATCATATCTTGTTTACCTGTATTTCCTTAGAGTTCCTCACTTGTAATGTGCCCCATTCATGTCTGTTGAGTGCGTGAATGAGTGAAATATCTGTTGTTTTCATTATCTGGCATGCTCTTTTCTCATCTTTTTTTTTAACCTGCCCAGTTCCTGGGTACCTTTTAAAGTAAGATTAAGCATTACTTCCCCCTGGGAGCCTTCCTGGATGACCTCTGACAGTCCCTGCCTGCCCTTTGACAGCCTCAGAAGAAAGAGGGTGAGAAGTCCCTCTCTGCTGCCCCAGAGCCCATGTCTTCACCTGTATCAGTATCTGGTCCTTACCAGATTGTGTTTTAATTGGTGACTTGTTTTAACCATGAGCTGAACTCTTGGAGAGTGTCATCTCTGTGTCCACAGCACCTAACACATTGCTTGGCACAAATTTGATGCTCAGTAAATGATTGCTGAATAAATGTTACTTAGAGCTAAAAACAAGCAAACAGAAAGCATTCTGACATCCCTTATCTTGTTCAAATGTTGCAATAACTCTATGACATAGTTTTCCATACTTCCTATTTGACAAGTGAGGATATTAAGGCTCTGAAACTAATGAGTATTAGAGACAGACCTAGACCTCTACTGAGATGGCTCCAAATCCTCTTCTCTGTTCTACTCACCACTGCTCCTGAAACTGTCAAGTCTTTATTGGGTTGATACCCACACATCTAAAAATTTCTATGGAAACGCACAAGTCCTAGAGCTTATGTTGTCCTTGATTTTAAGAGTTTATATCCCTTTTTGGAGCCGCAAATCTTAATCACCTCAACAAGGCAAGAACATTGCAAGGTAGTGTCTAGTAACAGCTTCCATTAGGAAGAAGATAAGCTGGAGGTACCATTCAGCCAGCAGGTATTTGTCAAGTGTCATTAGCCTGCGAATATTTATTGAGCACCTACTATGTGCTATGCTCTTTGCTAAGCGCTAGATTATATATGGGAGTGAGGGCTACAACAGGTTCTCTGCCCCTAAGGATGAAATAGTTCAGTTGCATGGAAAAAAATAATACCCATGAAGCCAACGAAATACCATTTTGTTCTAAATTGTACCAGCTATGTGAGTAATGGTTGGAGAGAGAAGGAGCAGAAGAGGGAGTCACCCGTGTGGGATTGAGCAATCATGTCAACCTCCTATATTTATAGAACCTTTATGGTTTACAAAGTACATTCCTATCCATTTGATTGTCATACAAGGTAGGTAGGGGAGGGGTTGTTACTCCCATGTTAAATTGAAAAGAAATACTGAAATCCAGAGAGTTAAGTGACTTTCCCTAAGTCACCCAGGAAGTGGGTGATAAGCCTGAACTCAGGCCAGATCTCTGCATTCCCTCCATCTCCAGCACCACATACCTTCCTCTTTTGTCTGGATTAGCCTTGGAATGTAACTGACCTCATCTATGTCTGTGCACTTCCCCTCTCCAATTGTGCTCCTTCTTGAGCTGGAATGATAGATACATGTTAATGCTAACTTGATCAGATCACTCTTTTGCTTACAGCTCTTCTGTAGCCCCATACTACTGCTTGGATAGAACTCAGAATCCTTAACATGGCCTGTAGGCGCTGTGTGGTTTGGTTTCAGCCTGCTCTCCTGGCTCATCTCATGATGCTTCTCTCAGCTCTGCCTTCCACCCATATTCTCCTTCTGTCATAATCCCACACATGCACTGCTCCCCTTGTCCTCTGGCCAGACTTTTGCACACATTCTTTCTTCTTCCTGCACACTCTTCCTGCCTTCCGTTGACATATTTCACTCCTATTCATCCTTAGATCCATACTGTCCGATACAGCAGTCACTAGCCACATGTCACCGTTTAAATTTAGTTAACATTAAATAGAGTTTAAAATTTGGTTCCTCCATTGCAGTAGCCGCGCTTCAAGTGCTTGGCAGCCACGTGTGGCTGGTGGCTGCTGTGCTGGACAGCACGGGTACAGAGCACGTCCATCACTGCAGAAGGTCCCTTGCGTAGTGCTGCACTGGATCTTAGTTCCAAAGGCAGTTGTTCAAGGAGGAAGCCGTTTCTCGCCCGATGTTACCTCCCAACTAAGTCCTATTTTACTCAGTGTTTTCACATCTCTTGTACTTTTTCTTCATAGAACTTCACATGGTTTGTGAATCATTCATTTTTGCATTAATATCACAAAGTAAAATCATTCTATAATCAAGTAATAACATAACAAAATAAATGAAGTAAAATAAAATAATTCCCATTTGTGGATTAATAGCTGTCTTTTCTACTAGATTTTGTACTGCAGGAGGGTAGGAACTGTAGTTTGCTCACCCAGGTCCTAACGCATAGTAGACCCGGGAAATGTAAAAAGAATGAATGGCTCAAGACATTGGGACCTCCCTACTCCCAATCAATGAAGAAAGCTTGAGGAAGGATGTAAGGTTAAAAGTGAGGCTTGAGAACACTAAGACTGGTTGTTCAGGAGGAATATTACGGACGGAAGCGCTTAGGTGGAAAAGTTAGAGTCATCCCTGGCTGGAGCAGGTGGTTTCCAGTAGGAGGAGGAAGGGAAGCTGGAATTGGTGTTGGGGGCATACCTGGGGTGGCTGGTTCTGAGGCCAGTTGGGAGCTCTTCTAGAATCATCCTGACTTTCAGACTGACCAGCAACAGATTCAGGATGGCTTGGAGGAACAGAAACTAAATTCAAGGATGCCAGTTAGGAGGCAATTTCCTTCTTCTAATAAAGGTCTGGAAGCTGAGATTTGTTTGAACCATAAGGTCTGGGAGGCCTGGGGCTATGTCTCTCTTGTTGAGCATGTGTCCTCTGTGGTGGCACATGTAGGTGCCTAATACTGTCTCTTTAATAAATGAAGGGCTGTGTTAGGATGTTGGCCGAGGAATAAAGAGGCGGCACAAGACTGAGAGACTTTGGAAGGAAGATCGAACAGGACCTGGTGACGATGGAGAGGAAGGAGGTAGAGGCAGTGTCAGAGTTTCTGTCCTTGGAGGAATGTTGGTGTCACTGACATAAATGGCAGTGTTTGGCCTCTATCTCTCTACCTTATGTTCAAGGGACAGTACCACACCTGAGCTAGGATGCTGTGTAGGTAATGGACCAGGATTGGATTTGTTCATTTTACTGGTCACTAGAGTAGATTTCGTAAAGCTGAAGGCCTCCAGGGGCCTTGCAGGTAACATACACCCCACACAAGCTGTATTAGCCTTGTTGTTATTCCCACCTTAGGGCCTTTGCACTGGCTGTTCTCCTGCCTGAAACAGTTTTTCTGCAGTTTTCTACAGGGTCAGCTCCTCAGGTCCTTCAGGTGTTTCCTCAAATCTCACTTTCTCAGCAACTACCTTCCCCTTCTCCGGCATTCCTGATCCCCCTGACATCACTTTGTAGTATACTGTACATACACGACATAATCTTTTCAGTTTATTGGCTGTTGTATATCCTTACAACGTAACCTCCAAAACAGTAAGGAATTAAAAAAAATATTTTGCTTTCCATTGTTTCCCAAATACCCAGAAGAGTGCACAGCATGACCTTAGAAGGGGCTTTATTGTATTTGCTGACTGACTGAATGCGTAATTGAATTGTGTAGGCAACAGGGAGTGATGGGCCTGAGGGAACTGGGGATTTCATAACCTCATGCACACTCCCAAAGCTGACAAAGGCATTCAAATCAAGATTTAGAAGAATACAGTACCAGCCACATAGAACTCTATTGCAAGCTGGATTCCGTGAGGCCCCAGGCTTTGACGCTTGCTCCAAATACAGCCAAAGATAAAACCAGGTATGCCTCTGACCCTCCAGTTCTCAGTTTGGAAGATTTCTGAGGAACGCTGTCTCCCCACCCAATAAGGCACAGCCTGCTGATTTAAAACACATGCAGAATTGAACTGGTTCCCACAGTCAGAACAAAGCGATGCACAATCCCTTCCCCAAACATTTGTTTGCTGCCCCATAGCTACGAGTTGACAGTTGCAAGACATGGACCAGGTTACCGAATGAAGTTGCAGAAGTCTCCTTCTCTGGAAATTCTTTAGCAGAGCAATGTGCTTTCTCTCTAGCCGAGGAAATTCCCTTGATGCCAAGCTGTTGGGGTGAGTTTACTAGCCTGCTTTCTTCTTCCATTAATGAGCATATAAAAAAGAATCCTCAGGTCAGCAGGTCAAGTCCCAGGGGCCTTCTGGGTAGTGTGACCCTGACAGCCATCTCTCTGAGATGATTTAGATGGGGGTGGGGTTGGGGAGTGGAGGGGGTCCTCATGATAAGCCTGATGAGCATGGTCATAAGGCATTTCCATATAAGGCTGGGGAAATGACAGTGGCTGCCTAACCAAATCAGGTTTAAATGCATGTCACAATTATTCCTCCAGTTCCTTGTGATAGGTTTCCGTTTTAGAGATGGAGAACACTGCACTTTTGAGGCTGAAAGTCCATGGTTAGAATATAGAACTCTGTAGGTCTTCGAGGGGATTCATAAAGTAGATTGTAGAGAATATTTTCTTTGCTTCTACTGGAAAGTCACTCCCACCATAATTCTTAGGAGGATTTGAGTTTATCCAAACTTTTCAGTTGTTTATCCTGTCATTTTATATGTGCGTACATGACACACAGAGCATGCTATGCTTCATACATCAGAAAGATTCCATGAACACAGTTAGTAAGGCATCGAGTGAGTTTTCCATCCTTCATATTTCCTACAAAGGTTTATCGGTTCCAGAGTACTTTCAAACTAATTGACGGTCTTGATCCTTACCTAGGAGTTCTCTCTCTCTCAGGAACCTGAGGCTCAGAAAGGTGATGAGATTAGTGCAAGATTACCTGATCCGGAAGTGGTGGAGTTAGAACCAGAAGGTGGCTCTTTTGACACTGTAGCGCATGCTTGTTTCTACTCCAAAGCTGCCTTGTTGGTATTGAGTTTTATTGCATCTTCTACATGTTCCCTCCCAGTTCCTCTCTTGACTAATTGCAGGCCTATGTGGGGTGGGCTTGCCCAAGTCAGGCATGCACTCTCTGGGCACAGAGACCAATAGGGCCGCAGGGCAGGTAGAAGTTAGGGCTGGCTTGTTGATTGTAAGATTGATGCTCCATGAGTTCAGAGAAGATTGGAGGCAGCTAATTTCCTCAAATAATGGCTGCTACTTATTGTGCACCAAATGCCAGATGTTGGGCTAATCACACCTTATTTTGCTGAATTCTCATAACGTCATTAGGAGATGTAGGTCTAAGTAATAGCTTTGTGTAACCAAGGAAACTGGTTTTCTGGCTTCCCAAAGTCACATGACTGGTCGGTGGCAGAGCCAGGTTCAAACTCAGGGCGTCTGCACCCAGTACCATTGATCTTAGCCACTACCCAGAGATTTCCAAGCCAAGTTGGAAGGACATTCCAGGTAGAGGAGGCCATGCTTATAAATGCTACAGAGACATGATCCAGCAAGGCAAGGGGGTGATTAGAATGGCTGGAATTGTGTAACATGCCCTGGGTCACATAGCCAGAGTGACAGAGCTAGGATTTGAAACCAGGTCTTTGTGGGTCATTGTCATGAGGCCAATGCTGACAGGCACTTGGGTTTGCGGCTCACATTCTTCTAAGTCTTGATGGATCCGTGTAGTAAAGGTGTACGGGGCATTCACCTGGTGATGTGGAACAGAGGTATTGCCAGGCATCACAGATGGCTGACTAGCGATGTTCTTGCATAGAGCACGTGCCCTCTCTGCAGGGTGAGTCTCTTGGGCAGGCAGGCAGTATGGTGGAGTAGGAAGAACACAGGCTCTGAGTTTGAATTCTGGCTCTGCCATCGACTGGCTGTACGACAGGATTAAGTTCAAATTCTCAATCTTTGGAGCCCACTTGCTGTTCCCTTCCCTCCCCAGTCTTCCACTTATTTTTTTATGAAATGGAAATACTAAATGTTTCCTCAGTGAGTTTTGTAAGGATTAAATAAGATGATGTTTGTAAAGTACCTGACACTCCATAGGTGCTCAATATATGGTGACATTTTATAATTCATTGTTGTTATTATTTGAAAAAAATTAATGCTTTTCTTTGTTGAAAAATATGTAATAATTGTGTGTAGCTCTTATTTGAAGAACCCATTGAATAGTAAGAAACAGAATCCTAAATGACAAGTACAACATTCCAAAACAGGAAAAAAGAAGACTTGAGCATTTTATTTTATTTTATTATTATTATTATTTTTGTGGTACGTGGGCCTCTCACTGTTGTGGCCTCTCCCGTTGTGGAGCACAGGCTCTGGACGCACAGGCTCAGCGGCCATGGCTCACGGGCCAGCCGCTCCACGGCATGTGGCATGTGGGATCTTCCCGGACCGGGGCACGAACCCGTGTCCCCTGCATTGGCAGGCGGACTCTCAACCACTGCGCCACCAGGGAAGCCCGACTTGAGCATTTTAAATGGTGATGGACACATTTGAGTTGACTTTTGTGGTATTTAAAAGGTTATTGTCATGTTTTAAGTTGGCAGGAAATGTTAATGAGTATGATCACTCATGCTTTTTCACAAAAGGAAACCATAGAAACAAAAATTAAAAAATAGAATTCATCAATAAATCTGTTATTCTCCAGCTTAAAAAATTACATGACAAAGTGAAAAATCTCCCATCTCCTCCAGCTGTCGTTTCTGTTCTCAGAGGCAACCACTATTATCAGTTTGTTGTATATTTTTTTGTTTTTTTTTGTACCTTATTAATATATCATGGATGTATTTCCATTTCATCTTTTATAGCTCAACTTTGTAAAAAAAATATTTAACAGCTTGAGGTATAATTTACATACCATAAAATATCCATTGTAAATGTATAATTCAGTGATTTTATTAAATTTACACATTGTGCAATCATCACCATAATTCAATTTTAGAATAGTTCTGTTACCCCCCAAAAGTTCCCTTACGCCTGTTTGTAGTCAGTTCCCAGCCCCAGTCATAGATAACTGTTTTCTGTCTTTATAGTTATTCCTTTCTAAAAATTTCACAGAAATGGAATCATACAACATGCGTTCTTTTGTGTCAGACTTCTTTCACTTAGCGTAATGTTTTTAAGGTTCATTCATGTGGTTGCACAGATAGTACTCTTTCTGAGTACTATACTGTTGTATGGGTATAACACACTTGGTTTCAACATTTGGTTAAACCATGGTGAACATTTGATTTGTATAGGTTTTTGTAGATGCTGTTTATCAGGTTGAAGAAAGTCCCTTCTATCTTGGTTTATTGAGTGATTTTTATTTTTTATTTATTTTTTGCATCTGTTGAGATGATCATTTGGTGTTTGTGCTTTATTAGTATATGTTATACATTAATTGATTTATGGATATTGAACAACTCTTGCATTCCTGGGGTAACCCCACATGGTCATGGTGAAAAATGAATGTTTTATATGTTACAATATTGGTTTGTTAATATTTTGTTAAGGATTTTTACACTTACGTTCATGGCAGTTATTGGTCTACAGTGTCCTTTTCATTTGATATCTTTGTTTGGCTTTGGTATCAGGGTAGTACTGGCCATGAAATGTTGGAAAATGTTCTCTCCTTCACTATATCCTAAACAAATTTGTATAGGAGTGGTATTGTTTATTCTTTGAATGTTTCACAGAACTTCCCAATGAATCCATCTGGTCCTAGAGTTGTTGTTTTGTGGGAATGTTTTAGGTGCAATTTTATTTTTCAAGGAAGACTGTTTCTCAGTTTCTTATGTAGCTTTGGCCAAGTTCCATAGCCCCAAAATGGTTGTTCTTGATGATGTTGTTCAGTTTTATGCTTTTATTTTGCTTAGAAGATTTGCCAACCTCTTCATACTATCACACCCAGAAGATACTTCTCTATCTCATTTTTTTTTTTTGGCGGTACGCGGGCCTCTCACTGTTGTGGCCTCTCCTGTTGCGGAGCACAGGCTCCGGACACACAGGCTCAGCGGCCATGGCTCACGGGCCTAGCCGGTCCGCGGCATGTGGTATCTTCCCGGACCGGGGCACAAACCCGTGTCCCCTGCTTCGGCAGGTGGACTCTCAACCACTGCGTCACCAGGGAAGCCCCCATCTCTTCATTTTTAATGACTGTAGAAAATTCTGTTTTACAGGTATACCATAATTTATTTAATAAAAATAATTTTTCCAATTTTTAGGTATATTCTTAAACAGTTAACCTTGGTTTATATGTAATTTTACTTACTCATGCTAATAATTCACTAAGATAGGTTCCTAGAAGTAGGATTGCTGGGTCAAAAGTTATGCATTTTTTAATTTTAGTAAATACTATACTATATTCTTTAAAATTTGTACTAAATTATCACACTGTTAGGATAATGTAAAAGAAGGTCCACTTCTCCCTGTCTTGCCACTACTATATACTCTTAATTTTTAAAATTTTTGCCAATAAGAAAAACAAAGATTGGGATATTTTTATTTACATTTATTTAATTTTAGTGGAGTTGGGAATCTTTTTATATACTCTTTGACTATTTCTTTTTATTTTATGAAGTGACTTGTCATGTCCTTTGCTTAATTTCTAATTAGATTGGTTGTCTTTTAAATTAATTTATAGGATCTTCTGATATTTTAGTGACATTGAACTTTTATTTGTTTTCTGTTGTAAATACTTTATTCTGCCATTCATTTCCTTCTAGTCATAACTGTTTTCAGTCTTTTAAAAGCCTGTATTTTAATTTATGTTTTTTTTATTTGTTTTTAAAACAGAAAGTTGTACAAGGGATTGATTTAAACCAAATTCGAGGGCTTGGGTTTGATGCCACGTGTTCTCTGGTTGTTTTGGATAAGCAGTTTCATCCTTTACCAGTGAATCATGAAGGTAGGACCATTTCTCTCTCTTTTCTTGGTGGTGGGATACTGGCCGGGGCCCAGGTGGAGCATGATATCAAGTGTTATCACTGTTAGTGAGATTTACAGGTGGAGCATGGAGCCCCAAAATCATGTCCCTAGAGGTTAAAGCTTGGACAGCGGTTAGTAGGAGAGGGGTGACATTGGGATTAGGTGGATTAGGAAGAGACTTGGCTCCATAATGCACGGGAGCCACACTAGAAAATCTGATGTAGGATGAACACGGGATCATTAGCTGAGAGTGAGTAGCCTTGAAACAGTTAACTGGTCTGGGCCTTTTCAAGGAAGGGAGTGTTGTCTGTGCCTGAAATTGTTTTGCATATGAAGCTCCTCCACCACATTCATTTGAGTGGGTGAATCAAGTTCACTTAAAGGAAATAGAATAAGACAGACAGGACCATATATCACACAAAAGCTGGAAACAAATGGTCTCTCTATTTTCAATAGCCAGACCAAAGACATTCACATTTAATGACGTTGTTCTAATACACTCTCATTACACTCTCATTGCACTCTCTCATTACACTCATGAGTACTGTAATGAGCTGTTTCAAATGTAAGTGCCAACTTTTATCCACTGGCAGAAGTTTCTCATGGGTGGTGAGAATGTGTCCCTTTTGGGATACTCTAGCCAGTAGTGCTAGCACCAAGGTTGCAAACCCAAAAGTCAGATAGGTAATGTAAACGAATACAGTGTGCCAGATTTGAGACAAACAACAGCACATGTGCAGAGATAAAATTCAGCTGACATTTAACCTTTTGATGAGTGGCAGACATTTGGGAGCAGTGGAGACTATGGTGCACTGGAAATTGCAGGCTCCATCTAGAGGAGTGTGACTCTGCATTTTCAGTCGGTTGTTGCCAACATAGGTATCACAAGCATGTTTTGGGCGAGGCTGTATTAAAGAATCCTTGGTAATGGACACTGCTGTAGTAGCACCTTTCTTAATTGGCGGCTATGGATACTGGGGCACACTGGGACACCCTGGCATTGGAGTCAGGCAGTCCCAGATCTTAGCCCTGCTGCTGCTGAGCTGTGACACCTTGAGTGAGTCACTTAACGTCTGCATGGCTTGGTTTCTCCTCTGAAAGAATTGGAATAATGAAACAGTAGCTTTGCTGTGAGAATTAAGTGAGAGCCGGACGCATGAATGCTCAGAAAAGTTTCTTAAGTCCGATTATGAATTCCTTAAGTTAGGAGAATGTGTCTTACTTACTCCTATGGACCTAATGCATGGAACAGTGATTTTTATAAATGACATGCCCTGCAAAAGTACGCAAATGGATGAATGATTAGAGCACAGTGGTAATGGTGACCATCTTTTACACACACACACACACACACACACACACACGTTTTTCTATTTATGCCACATTAACTAGCACCCACTGTGTGCCAATCCCTGTCTGATTAAGTGTTGGGGCTTCAGAGATGAATATGAGTCGTCTTTGTTCTCAGTGGCTGACCACTGGCTCAGCTGGCATTGTTCCAGCCCAGGAGGGCAGGACAGCCCCCGTCTAGACCACTTCAGAGAGCAGAGACCCAAGGAATGGGACTGAACCTACAGACTTCAGCTCAGCAGCAGCAAGCCCTCTCCAGCCACAGAGTGGGCTGCTTGGGGAGGCTGCCAGCACTTCTTTGTTGGCTTGTTTTAAGTAGCAGTCAGGTGACGGTCTGTTAGGGATGCTGTGGGAGGAATTCTCATTTTGGATGGGACTTTAGATGTTAAGAGCCCTAAGTTCCAAGGACTCTGTACCTTCTAATCTGCTAGAACATATGGTTTTTAACTCTAGTTAGCACATTAGAATCAACTGGAGATCTTTTAAGATTTCCAATTCATGAGCCTTACCCCCAGGGTTTGTATTTAGTTGGCTTGGGGTGAGGCTAGGGCATCAGTGTTTTTAAAGTTTTCTCGATAATTCTAATATGTGGAGAATTACTGGGTGCAGATGAATGGACAACTAAAACATTAGGAATAAGAACATCTGAAGTAGAGGAAGAGTTCCTTGTTAAACCTGCTTATACCAGCACCCTCCCGGATGCCATCTTTTTTCTCATTGTAGAGAGAATTGCCTCCTGTTGACAGTTCTCCTATTAAAAGTGTTACCTAGGTTGCAACCTGAATTATACGTGTTGAAAAAACTGTGTTCCACCTAAAAGGTTAAAATGTACCCATTCATCAAATGCATCCAGCTGCAGGTGCCCTCATCAGTTTCTTGCCTTTCAACAGGTTCTATTAAGGTTAGATTTTAATGGCAATGGATTAGCCTGTACTAGAAAATGAAATTCAGATTTTAAGGATGAATTAAGAGGGCCTTTAAAGACTTCTGTTTACCTGATAATGACCCATTCTTGACTGGTTAATTGGAGTAATTGTGAAGAGCAGGGAGTGGGGTCAGGAAATTAACCATCACCATTAAAACCAAACCCATAAGACCAGCAAAACTTAATTTCTTTCGATGGTAACCAAAAAGAAAAAGGAAAAGAAAAAAAAATCCCAAGGAAATTAAGTGCACTAGTTTGAGAGCACTGACCTACACGATAAAATAGTCTCATTGTTTGCCTTTTCTCGTTTGGTCTTTCTTCCTTTTCAAGATCAGACCAGTGCTGGGTTGGACAGAGGTGCCATTGCTGTGTGCTTCCTACCTCTGCAACCCACCTAGCTCAGACCATGACTGGGTGAATCATTCCAGCCACAGGAGCTCTTGGGAGGGAGAGGAACCAAGGGAGATAATTTAGGGTCAGGGAGGAAGTTACTACCTAGGCCACTCTGTAACAGAAAGCTAATATTTAGATGGTTTTCTGATTCACAGTCATTTCCTTCAAGTACCCCTGGAACACCTCCTGTGAGGTGTTGACAGTATTAATTGAATGAGTACAGGGATAAATAATCTGCCCTAAGGTAAACTGACTATGTAACCCTAATTCTGCTCTACCAGATTATTTCCAGTTCTCTTAAAATATGATGCCTTTATGGGTCTGTGCTCTCTTGGTTTCACGTGCTGTTTCTATTGTGTAGCCCCTCCTCCCTCACTCTTTCTTCACCTGCTTATCCAGTGGCCAGTCATTTTCAGAATTAACCTAAAGCTTTCCTGCGTCTTGGAAGCTCCCTGTGCAGCCTCGGGCTCGGCTAACTGGGGGCTTCTCTGTGCTCTTCCTTCTCTCTGTACCATGTCCAGGACTTCTGTCATCACTCCATACAGACGTTTTTCCATTTACCCACGTGTTCCGTAAGGGCAGAGACTGTGGCACATTCTTCTTGGTATCCCAGCACCCAGCCCTGTGCCTGGCATGTAGCAGATGCTTAATAAAAGATGAAGTGAACTTTCAGTGGAGTCATTTATTTGTGATTTTCTACAGGCACTGAAAAAAAGATTAACTTCCAGGTTGTTGTCTGTAATGAACATTGTTAATTAATAATCATAATAAATATAATAAAGTAATTGATTCTACACAATGCTCAGTCGGTCATTCTGAGAGCCTCTTCATGTAGAGGTAGTAGTGGCTGCTCGGTCTGTCTTTACAGTAGAAAGTTTAGCAACAGGTGTTTTTGTCTTGAAGTAGCTGCAGACAGATTCTATACAATATTTAAGATGCAAGGCAGATATTGTCCCCCCCCAACACCCACACACCCACATTGTGTGTGACTGTGTGTGTGTGTGTGTTTATGAATGTGTGCCCACATACCCACAGTCTGATTCCGTGATGGTTCTGGAATAGGACCTGGACATCAATATTTTTAAAGCTATCCCAGGAGATTCTAATGTGAAACTAGAACCAGAACTTTAAGAGTTTTGTCATACAGTAGAATCACTCAGCTGTTTAAACAAAATCTTAGATGTACCTATGGAAGGTTTCATGTACTCTCTCTTATTTTAAACGGATTACTGTTGTTTGAGGAGTTTTTGTGGGACCTGAAATCTCTCCAGGCAGGCAAACCAATGAGTGAGTCCTTAACTCATTACGATGACGACCTAATTTAGATGTGTCCTTAGGCTGACTTTTTTTGGTAAGTTTTAAAAATTCTTTTTCAAATATATGGAAGAGTAAGGAAAATAAGATAACAGCCTCCTATGTATGTATGAGGATAAACAGATGAGGTTTTGCCACATTTGCCACAAGTCCTTTTTTTTTTTTTTTTTTAAAGAAAGAACCACTTGAAGCTTCAGTCCATGCCCTCCCCCTCCCCCGTCCCTCTGCCCAGCAGGTAATGGTTCTGCCATAGCTGGTGTTCACAAACACATTTCTTCTGTGCTTTTACCACATGTGTGTATACCCACAACAACAAACAATATATACTGTGTTTAAAAATACCCCAGCTGGTGTCATTATTCATGTTGATGTGTGTAGCTCGAGTTTAAATTGGTTTTACTAATTTATTTATCCAGTCTCTGCACAGATCTACTTTCAAAGAACACTTTGTGCTTTTCCCAGCTGTGAGGTAGTAGGCATGTCTTCAATCTCGGAGTCAGATTGTCGTTGAAAACGGCTTAGATCTCAGAGTTGTTTTAAGGATTAAATGAGACGATGTGTGCAAGAGGTTCAGCACAAGGCTTGGGACACACACAAACGCGCATGTGCAGCTTTATAAACACTCATATTAGCAAAATTATATAATTGCTGCAGTTATTTTGCCAGTAAATAAAATAACATGTGAAGTGCCTATCTCAATTACTCTTGAGTCCCTTTTATCTTCCCCATTTATAATCTCCCAGGTATATTCCTTGCTGTTCTCTGCATTTTGCCATCAGAGGAAGCAGAGGACTGTGAAAAGAATACTGGCTTGCCCATCAGTGCAGCATGAATTAGCAGAGTCTGGGGAAGGGGAAAAGGGGCAACTAGTTTCTCTGTGGGCTGCAGGATGGTAGAGGTAGGATGTGAGGGGCACTGCCCATGCTCCTTTTCCAGCTGATTTTAAATTCTGTTTCCTGTGATTTATTCCTCTTGAGGGCCTACTATGTGACAAGTACTTGCCATATCCTTTATGCGCATTATCTTTTGTTCAATGAATGAAAAATCTCAGTTAATCCTTATATGTTACATTTTGCAGATAAGAACACTTAGGCTAAGAAAAATTAAATAACTTTCTCAGTATTTCTGCCTATACTGAAAGAACGTTCCCCATTAGGTCTGCCTGGTTCCAGAATGGAAAAAAAATTCCAGTGCTTCCCACCCCACCAAACAAACCAACCGAGTGAGGAAAAACACTTAAATTAACTAATTTTAATTAGAGTGACTAGAGGAAGTGAGAATATAGGCAAATAAAAGCCATTATGTAAATGTATATGATATTATACCTAAAATATTTGTCCATAGTTCAAGGAGACATACCTTAAAAAGCTGAAGTATTGTTTTAGGCTTATTTCATTGGCTCTTTTCTTGAGTATGTACCCAGAAAAGTTTTTCTAGAATAGGTGAGATAGGAAAGGAAGGGGAAAAGTTGAGAGAGAATGAATGGTAATATAATTAATTGGTGGATCTTGACTGGTTTTTCCTTTAGGCGTTTAACCCTGGGACTATATTCAAAGAGCACGTCTCTTCAAGGGTCCGAGATATGGGTAGGATGTACCTAGTCAGTGCTGGTGGTGGTCCTTTCACTTGTTTCTTGTTGATGTGTGAAATTATACAAGCAGTTGTGCAGATTTTTGCCCTTGGGAATCCATAAGTGCCCCCTTGAATTAGAAGGATAAGGATGCACCTGTGTCCTCATCTCCCTTGTTTTTGTCAGGGGATTCTCATCGAAACATCATCATGTGGCTGGACCACCGGGCGGTCAATCAGGTCCACAGGATCAACGAAACCAAGCACAGTGTCCTGCAGTACGTTGGGGGCGTGATGTCCGTGGAAATGCAGGCCCCGAAGCTTCTGTGGCTAAAAGAGGTAAGTATAGCATAGCGTTGAGGAGCGATTACTCATAATAGCAGAGGATTCCATTTATTGAATCTATTGGTACCAGGCACCCTGCTCATCACGGCTGTTGTATTTGATTTTTGCAGCAAGTCTCAGGAAGGTTGATCCCATTTTATTGATTCAGTTGTGGTTAAGTCATTCTGCTTAACTCAGGCAAGGCACTGAAATAAGTATTTGATGCAGATTATCTCTTTGAATCCTAACGGCAACCTTATAAAGTAGTTTTTTTTTCTTTTTCTGTATTTGTAAAAACTAAAGCTAATAGAGATTCGTCAGCTCACCCAAAGTGACTCAATAAGTATGCAAGCAGAACCAGGATTTGAACCTAAAAATGACTGAAATTGATTTTCTTAATATCCACTGTTCTATTGAAGTTCAGAGAGGTTAATTACCATTCCAGTTAGAAAGTGGCAGAGCTGGGATTCAAGTCCAAATCTTCTGACTGGAACATTCTTTCTCTACATACTTTTAGCCCCCAATGATTAATCTTTGGCCTTAGTGGCATTTTATGGAATGCCTTTCTCATCTCACCTGAACTTGAGTTTTCATACTCTTTTGTGATAAGGTGATCTCTGGCTAAGGCACTTGCAGGTGGTTCCCATTTCCAGATGTTAGAATCATTTATGAAGTGTGGAGAATGGTGATGTCAGCTTAATGGTTCCCAGTAGAGATGGATGTGTGAGAAAGTTCAAGTCCTCTGGGAATTGCAGGAACTTGAAAACCCCTAGGTGGTCTGGTGAGGAGAGAATCCATCTAATGATAAGACCTGCCGTGATTCATTTACTGGCCCTGAGTTTTCAGGTGGATTGAGTCTTCAGTTACTCAAATGTGGGGTTGGGGAGAGTTTAAAGGTGATGAGGAGGTGTCCTTGGATTGCCACCTTGGGGCAGAAGGGAGGTAAGTAAAAAGGGCGTCAGTAATCAAGGCAGGCTTGGCTTGTTACTTGTTTAGTATATTGAGCTATTTTGTAAGTTTTAGTTTGCAGAAAGACTTCTATATTTGCTAAGAGTTTGAAAACACAGCTTGTTTTAGGAGTTGGGGGTTTTAGGATCCTAATTCTGACTCTGTTTGCATCACACTGTGTGACTTTGGGCAAAGCAATTCTCATCCCCAGGCCTCACTTTTTCCATCTCTAAAGTGAGAGAGTTGGACTGGATCAGTTTGGAAACTTGATACAAAAATATCCTGAAATACAAAGCAGTGTATTGATTTGTATTTGCACTGCCTCCACGCTCTGCTATGTGTGCTATAGACTTTAACTGAGCTCATCCTAACTGCCTCTGCCTGGTAGATGGCATGGGAAACTGAGGCTCAGAGAGAGGGTTATATGACTTTCCCAAACAGACGATACAGGCAGAATTTAAACCTGTGTCTCCTGGTCTCCAAATCCCAGCTCATCCCATTAGTCATGCAGTACTAAAATCCTCTGTGAAGCATACCACTTTGGGAAGGACCAGGAATGAGGGTGGTGATGGTCTTTAAGCCAGCCTAAACATGTGCAAAAGAACAAATGGGTTGGCTATGTCACCCTTCTGGACCACAGGTGAGGAATAGCTGTTCTGAATTGAGTGAGGAGGATTGAGCAGGTGGTCATTGGTGCAATACCAGAGCCTTATTGAGCACCTGCTTCATAGCCAGCTCAGGGCTGTATATCCCAGGAGATCGAAATATACCTTTGGTTTGAACCTGTCAGGATATTTACCTGTGCGCTTGAGATCTAACTGCACTAAATAAAGCCCATAGAAAATAATTAAGTTCTAGATTTGTGTGGCAATGATTCTGACCTAAGACTGACCATCCATCCATCCATCCATCCATCTAATCAATTCCATTTCAGAATTTTCTGAGTAAGGCTCTAAACAGTGCCTCACTGTGCATTTAACTACCTGAAGGCTGAGGCTCAAATCTGTTTTTCAGACTTTTTCAAATTTTTTTTTTTTTTGTCTTTTTGGTAAGCATGCCCAGGAATCCTTGCTGAGAGTTCCTTTGGTTTTACTGTGATTACAAATTCAAAATCAAAACAACTTCTAAAATCATGTTTCGTACCTTCTCCTTAAAGCCCACCAGCACGGCTTACAGCTAGCTCTTCTCAAACTTCAATGTGTAAATGAATCACCTGGAGAGCTTGTTAAACTGCAGACTCTAACTTAGTAGCCCTGTGGTGGGAGCTAAGAATTTGCATTTCTAACAAGCTCCCAGGTGATGCTGATGTTGCTGGCCTGCAGACTCACAAAACCACTTTCAGTGCTAAAGGCTCTACCTTTGTATCCTGAAAAGCATCCATGTGTGGAGAATCGGGAAACAGTGCCTTCTTTTTATCGGGCTTGTGGGAGACTGAGGCACAGGGAAGTACAGTAGCTTGAGCTGCTGTTCGGCAGCACATTCGGCATCAGAACAGGAGAGTCTGTGCCAAGTTTACTGGGCTGCCATTTGTTTACTCTTCATTCATTCCTTAATTTGCCAACTCTTACCTGAGGTCCTGCTGTGAACCAGCACTGTGGTAGGAACTGGGGACACGGGCACAAAGAGGACTCGGCCTTACCCTCAAGCGGCACAGTGACCACCGGGGACGATGGTGGGGGAGCATAAGGAGAAGGGAGGCGTGGAACCAGAGCCAGCAGAGGATGCACTGAGCGCCGAGATGCAGGCATATGCAGAGTGCTTTCAGGGAAAATAATTTGCTTCCTGCACGAGCTACTTGAGATGAGCCTCAAGATGTGAGTGGAGGTTTTGCATAGTAGAGAAGACATCTAGAGAGAATGAGGTTCATTATGGTAAGGTGTGTAGGCCCTAGGACAGGAGCCTGGGATGCTTCCCTGAGTGTAGTAGGAAGTGAGACCAGGTAAGTAGCCTGGGCTCAGTTTGTTAAGGGCCTATTTGGTGAGAGAGATTAGTGGATGGTTGTTAGGCAAGGGGGAAAGTGTCTTAGATACCTTTGGCAGGGTGAAGAGATTGGATTAGGAATGAGAAAATGTGTGTGGGGCGGAGTAAGAACCAGTTTATTTATTTATGTTTTTATTAGTACATATGCATTTATTTATTGACCATGCCGTGTGGCTTGTGGGATCTTAGTTCCCCTACCAGGGATGGAACCTGGGCCCCAGCAGCTAAAGCACCAAGTCCTAACCACTGGACCACCAGGGAATTCCCCTAAAACCAGGTTTTGTACTTTCCTCATTATAGCACTTAGTTGGCCTTGCTTTGCCCTTAGGATAAACTCCAAAATTTGTAACCTGGCTCAGAAGATGGTGTATGACGTCATTTTCACCTCCCTCCTCTGCTTACTGTGTGTCTCTCACTTTGCTCACTCTGATCCATCCACAGGGATCCACTCAGAGTGCCTCAAACACACCAGCTCTTTGTCACCTCAGCCTTTTGACTAGGGGTTGGCAAACTAGGGCCATGGGCCAAATCTGGCCTGTTGCCTGTTTTTGGATGTCCTGGGAGCTAAGAATGAGTTTTACATTTTCAGATGTTTGAAAAAGAATCAAAAGAAGAGTCATGTTTTGTGACTTGTGAAAATGATAGGAAATTAAAATTTTAGTGGCCATAAATAAAGTTTTATTGGAGCACAGCCATGCTTGTTCGTTTATCTACTGTCTGTGGTTCTTTTGCCCTACAGTGGTAGAACTGAGTATTTGAGATGGAGACTGCATGGCCTGCAAAGCTGAAAATATTTACTCTCTGGACTGTTAGAGAAAAAGTTTGCTTACCTCTGGTCTTAATGATGCTCTGATGCTGTGCCTTCTGCTTGAATATTCTTCCCTCTTCTCACCATTGATTCTAACTCATCATGTAGGTCTCAGCTTTATTGTCACATCCTTAAAAAAAGCCTTTCCTGACCCTCAAATAAATCAGAGGTCTCTTGTCATTGTACTCTTAATTTTACTTCATTGTATCGTTCATAAATTGTAATGACACGTCAATTTGTATGATGATTTGTATAAAAGCTCACCCCCTCCAACCATAGTAATCCACAGGAGGATGGAGATGATATCCATTTTGTTCCTTGTTGTGTCCCTATCCCTAATTAAATGCCTGGCAGATAGTAGGTACTCAGTAAATATTGTTTGAATGATTTGAGTGGGCCAATGAGGAGCTATTGCACTTTTCCAGGTGAGAAGTGATGAGACCTGAATTAGGCACTGTGGGATGGAGAGGAGATGGGTTCCAGAAATCGTTAGGGGTTAATGGCAGCAGGACACTGGGGCAGGACATTGGGGCTGATTGGCCATCAGGGGCGAGCTAGGTGGAGGAGTCAGAGCTCACCGCTCATCTCGGTATTGCTGTCATTCATGTGCTCCTTGTCCTTAGCCTGGAATCAGATGTCAGAGGGAGTTGGGCAGAATTTGGAGTTCAGACTTCTCAGAAGACAGAAGTGGTATACTAGGACCACCGTACCTTTTGGGTAAAGCCACTCGGGTCCTGGTTCTGCAATATGGAATTTTAATCATGTCCTTTACATAGAAGATTTGTGTGTTTTAGGTTGACGTACGTCTCCTTAATAAGAATTGTCAGATAAAAGGAAAAATGCCATTTGATTTTTTCATAACCCCCAGCAGTCTGGCTTCTCCATTTGGTCTCAATGATTCTGACTCTCATCTTAATGAAGGCCAAATGTAAATTAAGTTCTCTCAGGCTGGAACAGCTGGAGTCTCCTATCTTTATAAACATGAAACATTGTAGGGTAACAAGGTGCAGGCTGAGGAAGGTCAAGCAAGTTAACAGGCTGATGCCGATCCTGACAGCTCAGTGTTAATGGAAGATAATTATCTGGCTTGTAGCGGATGCATGGAGATATTCCAGTCCGTCTTTTAACTCATTTCCTCTTTTTACTATTGTCAGCAGAACAGAAAACTAATCATTTTATAGTTTGCAATTTTCATTGTTCATTCCAAAGGTCTGGAGGCAGCTGGCTGGAATGTCAGAGGATTTTGTTGATGGGTTTAGAAAATATATCTGCCCCTTTCATCTCCCCAGTCCATGCCCTTCTGCTTCTGTTCCCCTGATAACATATTGGGAAAATGAGTAAATGATTCTCTGATTGGTTCTAATGTGCTTTATCCTGTGTATGTAGATTCTTGGGAGGAACCTGGGAGTTTGGATAGCCAGAGGGGTGGTTTGATAACTTCCTGCTAGCTGTGGAAGGTGCTAGCACACCTAGCATTGGATGCTTTGCAGTAGGAACTCTTGAAAAGAAAACTCTGTTAGACTTCAGGAAAGCCTGGTCCTTGTCCCTTCTTAAGAGGCTGGCACAGTAAGGGCCTCGACTGGCCTTATTCTTTCATTCTTCTTGATGATATAGTAACAATTATTCTCTTTTCTTTAGGTTTCTCATCTTGAAACTTTATTAAAGATAAACAATGTCAGTTTCTTTCTTGGAAACGCACCATTTCTTTTTGGATGGCAGTTTGGTGGAAACTATAGACTTTTTCTGTTAGTTACTCTGGCTTTACATTTCGTGCATAGGTCTGATATTTTTTACCTACATTCGTCAGATCTTAGCAGTACAGCTCATACAAGATTGGAGCTCTGGGAGATAGAATACAGTTCTGTAACAACAGAAAAAGTACAGGATTTGAAGCCAAACACACTTGCGTTTAAATCTTTCTCCACCATTTACCGATTTTGCAACCTTAGGCTAAGTCAGCATCTCTGAGTTTCAGCATGCTGAGCTGTCAAATGATGATAATAATATCAGCTGTGTGGAATTATTATAATTTAGTCAGATATTTGTAAAATATCTTATTCAAAGAGTAGTTTAATTCTCACTTCCACTGTGCATAAAAATGTTTGTCTCTACTGATGGGCATGTCAATAACATTCTAGCACCAAACGAGAGAATTTTAAACACTAGAATATCTTACTTTAAGTAGCTGAGTGTAATGCGTGGTATGCTTTTCCTGTTTGAATAATAGCTATGGAAACCACCTAAAAATGACCACAGAGTTGTCAGAGACAATCGTAGAAAATAGTAGAAGAGTATAAAGCATATTTTCAGAGTCATTCATTTATTTGAATCATCCACATCCTATGTGTAATACCTATACCAGAAAGCAGCCAGCTTTGAATTGCAAAGGAGATTGACTTACTGAATACCTTCTACTTGTTTCCCCTAAAATTCACCAGTGCCTCCAGCCCCAGAATTATTTTATTCCACAATGATTAGTTAATCTTTACACTAGTCTTGTGGGGTAGATATTATCTCTTTTTATAAATGAGGAAACTGAGGCTCAAAAAAGTTAAATGTCTTACTCCTAGTCTCGTATCATGTAAGCATAAGTACATCAAGAACCATACAAACAGCTCCATCCCCCATCCCCCTCCTGTGGAGGCCTGTGCACTTCACTGTGGGAACCCAGAAGTGGTCTCTGTCTTCACAAAATTACAGCCTTTTAAAAATTAAAAAAAAAAAAAATACACACACACACACACACACACACGTATATGTATATGTATTTATTTATTTGGCTGAGCTGGGTCTTCGTTGCGGCATGCAGGATCTTTTAGTTTTGGCACGTGGGATCTTTAGTTGCGGCATGGAACTCTTAGTTGTGGCATGTGAAGTCTAGTTCCCTGACCAGGGATCAAACCCGGGCCCCCTGAATTGGGAGTGCGGAGCCTTAGCCACTGGACCACCAGGGAAGTCCCCAAAATTACAGCCTTTTTGGACTAAGCAATAACAACAGAATAAGGAATTAGATGAAAACAGTAGCTAAAATGTATCCAGTGCTTATTATATACCTAGTACTTGTCTAAGCATTTCATCCATGTTAAACTCATCTCATCCTCACAACCACCCTATGAAGTTAAGTCTCGTATTTTACAGATGACAAAACGGACTCAGAGATGTTAAGCAATTTGCCTAAGGTTATTCAGCTAATAAATGGCAAGGCTGGGGTTTGAACCTTGGCATTTCAGACCCATAGACCCATTTCAGACCCATTTCACTCTACTACCTCTTCAAGTGTTTGCCTTGCAGGGTTTGAATAATCTAGTTCAGGGAAAAAACTTGGAAGTAATGACTTCAGGAGAATCTGAGGCTGGGAACAATGGGTGGTGGGTTCATTTTTTTCATTTAAAAAGTCTTGGCTGAGTGTCTCCTATATGATGGGCACTGAGGTTGCCAAGGTGAGCAAGACAGATGAGGGCCCTGGGTAGCCTTCTGGGAACTTAGATTCTAGCATAGAGCGGCAGAAAATAGACACGGAGACAAATACATATGCAAAGTGATTTTGTTTTCTGGAAAATGCTATGAAGGAGAATGGCAGATGAACAGATTTGGCATAGCTAGTGTGTTCTCTTGGGAGGTTTTGGTTGACAAGAATGATGAGACTTTCAGGAAGAAGGAGCAGCAGATTCAATGAGGGGAGGAAAGCACCTGAGAGATCAGCATAGGAGGTCAGCAGGGCTGGCCAGGTATGAGCAAGGCAGGGAGTGGCAGGAGGTGGGGTAAGAGAAGTGACCAGGGGCCAGATCCTGCACAGCCTTGAGGCCGTGGACAGGAATTTCGATTTTATTCTAAGAGCAGTGAGAAATGGTTGATGGATTTTAAACATGCGTGTGACATGATCTGTTTTATGACTTCAAAAAGATTCTTCTGGCATATGTACCGGGTAGATAATAAATATTTGTATAGCAACAACAAAGTTTACACTATAATGTGAAAGGGAAAAAAGTTATGAGGCTGTGCAGTCTTATAAATGCGTTTGTCTTGAGAAACTTACAGTATAGAAAAAAAATGGCTGTATATTACAAAAAACAATAATGAGACACTATCTGTGGTTGGTATAGTTTGCTAATGTCACAGCACAAAGATCATGCTTTTATTACTTCTTTGTACTTTTCCATTAAAAAGTAATCTTATAGTCCTAGCTAACCTTTCTGTTTGACAACACTTCGTTATTTAGCATGGGATTTTTTTTTTCTTCTTGGGATTATTTTCCTAAACCATCTGCACTGTATGAGGGACTTTACATGCAGTATTTCCTCTAAGCCCCTCAGTGACACAGTATTATTATCCCATTTTACAGATGAGGAAAACAAGACCCAGAGGGCTTAAGTAGCTTGCTTCCCCAAAGCTACGCAATAAGTGGTAGAACCAGGATTCTCACCAAGTCCAGCCCTCCTCCAGCCCCTGGGCTATATCCGTTGGCCCTCACTGCCCTGTTGCTCATTTCAGCTCATGTGTAGGGTTACAGGCTGGCAGCCCTCAAGCTGAATCTGGTCCCCAGATGGGTTTTGGCGGACCCACCCTGTGCTTGAAAAAAAAATTCTTTTTTGAATTAGTGTCCAACATTTAAAAACTAAGAAATTTCACATAAAAATCCAGATTTTTCTGCTTCTCTAGAAAAAATAACAAAAGGATTTAGCAGTCCTGGGTTCACATTCCCATGTGGAAGGAACTGGCCAGAGTTGTGCAGGAGCTGCCCCTCGAGAAGGGGCGAGTGTCCTTCATTTCACAGTGGTCCCCACCCAGCCTGCCTCACCATTTCCTTTTCCAGCAACTACCCGTCTAGGCACTTGGATTTGAGACCCAGACTGCGGGAATTTGTTCAAGGAATCCATCATTACTTTTCCTATAACAGAATGCTTAGAGAAATGGAAAGACTTTCCAGATGGGGAATTTCTTGGTCAGTGGATCTAAGGATACCATACTCATGTTCTCTTACACCTCTGGGTCTTTGCTGAGGTCTTCCTTCTGCCTGGCAAACTTAAAATCATTTCTTTTCACTTGGGGAAACTTATACTAATTCTTCGAACTCCAGGAAGCCTTCCTTGACTTTCTCTATGTTGATTGGGGTCCTGCCCTCTGTCTGCTATGGCATCCTCCCCTTACCTCTACCCTGGAATTCATTAAACTATATTGCACCTCACTTATCTCCATGTCCCTGGTGTCTAGGGAATTGCTTAGCATCTCACACTGATAGCTCAGTACATATTTTAATGGATGGATTCATGAACTTATCAAGTCATTTATCATGCCATTTTTGATTGCTGGGTTTTGTCTGTCCAGATAGTTCCATTCCAAAGTAAAGATCCACTGCAAGTTGAGTGTACTTTCATTTTCTCTTCCCTGTTGTGGAAAAGGAAGTTTGGAGTATTACTACTCCTTTCTACCCCAGAGCCATCCCTTGGCTGCAGTCTGTTACCTTGAGTCACTGCTTATTTTGTGAGATTGATGCAGTAACTCCTCTGGGCCTCTCTTCTGTGTCTTTGTGCTCTGAGGGGACTAACCCCTTTATGTTGCTCCCTTCACCCCCAAGAAAATCCAAGACACATCAACTGAATCAGACAAGCTCTCTTTAGAATGTTTATACTAGGGCCGTTTTACGTTTGGACCAGATTCCTCCCAGCCTTTGAGCACTGCGGACGGTACTGTCAGCTGATGTTAGGGCATCTGTTGTGGATTTTCTCTCCAGGGTGGTCTTCCCATAAACTGGGCTCGTAACTAAAATATATGGAGTGTTGAGGCTGATGGCCTGCCTTCATTTACCTGGGCAGTGAATCCTTTCCTTATCCCTGCATTTGCATATTTGATTTATGCCAAATATATGCTGTATTCTTTTACTTTTATAGTCCAACAGAGCAATTTAAAAAAGCAGGCCAAAATTTAAAAAAAAAAAGAAGGACTTGGCCTGATACCTAGTAACATTTAATAAATGTCAGCTATTGTTATGATACTTTATTTTGTATTTTACTTTATAACTTCTGTGACTTGGACATATGTTTTCTTTATTTGATTGGTGACATGGCCTTGCAAGTTAACTGTTACTATTTGTTACATTTTATAGATAAATATAGTAAGCCTCAAAGAGATGCAATGACTTGTCCACAGGTATCAGGCTTGGGTCTTTATGAAGGTCCTTTTGGATCTAAATCCTGTCTTGTTTCTTTCGTTTGTTTTTTTTCCTGCTGCACCATGTTCCTTCCTCATTTGGATTGGTGGATTCTTGGCTCCATAAGAGGAGGGACCAAACCTTTCTCTCCATACCTGACTATCATCTTCCCCGACCCAAACACAGTGCTTGGCATTGAAAAACTATTCAATAAATATTTGCTAAATGAATTCTTGTTTCCTGGTCCTTTCTGGACTTACGGCTGTAATAGCATAGTCCACGTGCCCAGCTTCCTTGCTGCCAGCCTTGTCCGACCACTGTGTAGGGGTGTCAGCTACATCTAGGAATTTACAGTATAACCAGAGAAGCGAGAGAAAGATTGCTAAGTTTGGCTGGCCTTATGCTCACATGGTATGATTCGATGTAAAACAAAAACCGAACAAAATTCTTTCCTCACAGTGGTTAAAATGGAGGTCACATCTATTGGAGGAAAATACTGTCTTTAGAAAAGACACTAAAAAATACAGTGCAGTTAATGTGTGTTGTGATACAGGAACTCATTAGCATGATCAACTGCACTAAGGTGGACTGTTAGCTTGGAAATCTGGGGGCCCAGGATAGGTGGATGTTAACTGGGGAAAGGGAGGAGGGAGGCCAGAAGTCTGACAAGATGCAGGTCACAGCATTCTTCTGGAGGGGTAAGTAAATCTCATTTCTCTGAACATATGGGTTGGTTTTATTCTTTTTTTTTGTTGGTTCTCTTGTCTTCAAAATGAGAATAACTGTGCTGCTATTGTAGGGATATATTCATTTAATCAGTGAAACAAACGTTCGTCTAGTAACTGCTATGAGGAAGGCGTTGTGCCTGGTGATGGGGAGACAAGGCGGAAGCCAAGAGTATCCTTTAATCTCAAGGGGCTCCCAAGTCTAGGACCAAATGTAAGAGGCTGTGAAAGCCATTTTTCCCCAACATTTTATTATCAGAATTGTCAAACATACAGAAAAGTTGAAAGAATTTTATAGTGAACACTTAGAACCATCACCTAGATTCTGCCATTAACATTTTACTGTACTTGGTTTATCACATATATATCCATCTATATGTCCTTCTATCCATCCAATCAATCCACCTTAAGTTTTTGGAGTAAGTTGAGATATTGTTACCCTTGTGAAAGCAGTTTGAAATAATATCTTTCGGAGATACTTACTAAATTCTATTTAAGATATTGACTCTGTTTGAGTGCTGTCTACAAACATCATCAACACCTGCACTAGAATTTATTAACTATCTACCGAATTTATTAACTGTCTATCTATCTAGCTTTTAACTCTGCTATCTTGTTTAATTCTTTTGAAAATCCTGTGAGGTAGATGTTAGCACTTACTTCACAGATAAAGAAGATGAGGATGGAGGGAGTTAGATGGATTACTACCTACTGACTGTTACTTCTGGCAGTGTTGGGATGCAAAAACCTGGGTTTTCTAACTCTAGGAAATGAATTTAAGGAGTCAAAAGTTAGCTGGTCAACTCCAGTCTTTATCAGGGGCAAGGTGCCCCAGTCTGTCCTACAGATGAGATACCTGGTTCTCTTAGTTTAAATTTCACATTTGTTTGGCTTAAATTTTGAAGATAAATATGAACTCTAGAATAAAAAAGTTACCTAAGTTAGACTCACAGTTAAAGAATCACGCTTGAGACCGGGTGAGGTCTAAGATTCCCTCCACTACACAAACTCCAACCCGTTTCTATTTTGTCTGTGCTCCAGCACAGGGGTCTCCAACCCCCAGGCCGCATACTGGTACCTGTCTGCGGCCTGTTAGGAACTGGACTGCACGGCAGGTGGTGAGCGGCGGGCGGGCAAGTGAAGTTTCATCTGCCGCTCCCCATCGCTTGCATTACTGCCTGAACCATCCTCCTCCCCACCCTCGGTCCGTGGAAAAATTGTCTTCCACGAAACTGGTCCCTGGTGCCAGAAGGGTTGGGGACCGCTGCTCCAGCACGTTAGAGTTACCTCCCAAAGAGCTGGCCTCTTCCTCCTCTTTGCATTTACCTCCTCCTGAAACATCTGCAAAATGAATAAATGATCCAACTAGTTCCTTAGCTCTTCTGAACCCCAGGGTCCTGGCAGTACTTCTGCAGCTAAGACCTCACTGGAGGCCAGTCTCTGTGCATGAAGCTGTGTCCACTCTGCTGGTTGAATGACAAAGGGACTCAGGGATCCCCATCAAAGCCTACATCTCTCTGAATCCTTCCTGTATGGAGAGGCTGTGGATTAGGTGAAACTTGGGAGTGACCTCGGTAGTAAAAGGAAGTCTGATCTTAGCTCTACAGCCTCATCAGTACCCCTACCCACACCCTCTCAAAAAGCTGCTTTAGTCTGGCTTCCAGGCTGTGTCATCTCAAGACTCAGTGTCTTCTGGCTCAAAAATGCAAGACTAGGGAGTGTTTGGAGGGAATTAGAAGCTGCCTGGGTAAGTGGCTCTGCCCCCTCTGGCCTCTGTCTCTCATTCGGGCTTCGCTTAAGGGTCTGAACTGTGGCACAGGTAAATGTTTTCTTCCAGTAATGCTGCATGTGCAGAGTATTAGAGCTTGCCCAAGGAAAGCAAAGCAAGCTACCAGGACGTAAGATCTTTTTACCAATTAATTATTCATAATATTATTAGTAATAGGGGTTTCCTCTTCTCTAGTATTATTTGTATTATTCACCACTGATTAGTGAAAATGACCAGTCATGGATGAGCACCAGTTCAGGGTCCGGCATTTGGGAACAGCCATAACTCCTGAAGTTCTCTTTCAGTGCTGGCATTCTGTGAGCCTAAGATAGATGGGGAGAGAATCGGGACCAGAATGAAACCTACTGCAGTTGTCTTGGCATGAGGCCGTGTGGTCTGGCTTTGACCGGGGGTCAGAGACCGGTCCGTGGACCTGAGAAAGGGAGTGAGTCACTGTGCAAGTATTTATCAAGCACCGCCCATGTGCTGGGAAGCAGCAGCCAGGCAGCAGTGAAGGAGTATTGGGTTTGGAGTTCAAGTGGCCGAGGTTTCACACCAGGTTGTTCACTTAACTGTCTGCATGATCTTGGGCAATTCATTTCACTTAGGCGCCTTAGTTTCCTGTTCATGAAATGGTATTGACAACAATATTTTGTATCAGAAGGTATTTGGTAAGTTGTAGGGTGCTGGTGGTAGGGATTTATTTTCAGGTGATGATTAGGACAGAAGTTGATTTCTGGGCAAAAGGTTAGTGAGGTCTATTTTTCATATACTTAACTCTAGATGCAGTTAGGAGAGCTAAGAGTGAAGGGAAAAATCCACATGGTCTGAGGGTAGGCCCTTTTTTTTTTTTTTTTTAACCGTGCTTAATCTTGATGGACAACTTGGGGAGTAGGTAGTAGTATTTGTGTTTGAGCTTGTGGGAACAGGCTAGGAGTGAGTGCTAGAGCAGGGCATCTAACTCAAATCTAACTCAAGCCTGTGTCCTTTCCACAGCAGCTCACAGGCCCAGGGTTGTGGAGACTGGAGGAATCAGGGGGAGAGTAAATCCATCCTCTGATGCCCCAAGCGACTGTTTACAGAGCAGTTCCACTTGCACTGTTATTAGTAGCTTATGGGGTACTGTCTTCAGTAACCAGCATTCTCAGGATGATGGCTGTAAGAGGAGAGGTCTTTAGACCTCAGAAGAGGTCTAAAAATACTAGCACGGTACCCATCGGTTCCTGCCAGAGTTGACCGAGGACATTCATTCATTCAGCAAATATTTATTGAAAATTTATTTTATTTCAAGTACTTGGTTAAATGCTGGGAGTATAGCAGTAAACCAGAGTCCCTGTCCTCAAGCAGCTCATATTCTAGAAGAGGGACAGAAATAAAGACACAGTGCTCTGTAGGTAGGATGGAAATTCAGTTCCTTATGGAAATATGCCCGGGTTAGGGGAGAGGAGTCAGGAGGAGGTGACATGTAGGTTGAGGGCTAATGGAGGTAAGCACTCAGTGGGGTGGATGGACTGGCGTGGGAAGAGGTCTGGCAGTCCGAGGAAAGGAGGCCTCCGTGGGGCTGCAAAGAGAGCGTTGTGCGAGCCTAGAATGTGAGAAAGCAGTTCTAGCTCAGTCTAAAAGCACCTTTGGAGGCCCTTTTGCGTATTCAGTACCATTCATTATGGGAATTTTCTTTTTGGACATCATGGGATGGAGCCCTAGCCCCAGGCATAGAAGAGCCAGAAGCTTCTGTCGCCCCTGTTCTGACCATCGCACCTCAGGGCCTGGATCTGAGAACCCAGTGACGACAGGCTTGGCGTGCTTCTGTGGCGGCAGTGTCCTCCCTGGGCCCAAGGAGAAGCCCTCCTCATTTCAGTCCTCTCAGGACCAGACTAGACAATGTCCCGGAGCGCAAGGCAGAGAATGAACCCCTCTTGTCCAGGAGGGTGGGACGGAACCCCGGGCGGGGCCTCCTCCTTCTCTCTGGTGGGCATGTGACTCAGAGGTGGTGACATCAGCCATGACTTCATTCACCCAGAGGAGAGGCTGGCTGCAGACCGCGAGCGGGGCTCTGCCTTCTGCCCTTCCTTCTCCACGTTATGTCTCATTGTCGGGACGTTGTCATGATCCTGCTCTTGTTTTCCACACGTCTTTTTCATTTCTTTCTTTTTCTGTCATTCTCACTTTATTTCCTTCTCATGTTTAAACTATTCTTTCTCTTCACCCCATCTTCCCTTTCTCTCTCTGTTCATCTTTTGCTTTTGTCTTTTTCTTCTCATTCCTTCGCCACTTCTCTCTTCCACTTTATCTTTGTTTCATTTTCTTTCTCGCTCATCTTCTCTTTCGCCTCCCTTTTCCTTTCTTTCTTCCTCTTCCTCTGTTCTTTTTCTTCCCTGTCAGAAATGTGTATGGAAACTGGTCCTCCTGCCTTCCACCTCTTCTCCCCTCCAGATTTCCCACCATGTTTTTTCTGTCCTAACCTTCCTAAAACTGGAGCCACAAGTCACCCCCTGCTCAGACCTCAAGGTCCCCCCATTCTCTTGTGGCCTGTCTTATGAATTCAGATTCGCTTCCTACTCCACTTCAGTGCACATCTCTCAGGTTGACATTCTCAGGGCTCCTTTTCCATGGCCAGGGATGCAGGTGCTGCTTCTTCCTGCACTTTTGTTCAGGCCCGTTGCCCCAGCTGGACTGCCCTCCATCCCATCTTCCTTAGTCTTTGCCTTCCCTCCACAGCGAAGTTAGACACTACCTCCCAAGTAATACGTTTCTTCTGCTGCCTGCCCACAACAGTGCCTTTCTTTCATGACCATGCAGCATCCTTAGTTTATAAATCAGATATTTTCAAACTTGAATTATTCTGTGCTACTTCTATATCATGGCTGGGTGTTTCCTATGCAGACTCTTTGCTATACCTCACCAGTGAGCAACCTGAGGATTAGGACCAGTATATTCCTGCCTTTCATCTATGGTTACCTTCATATGTAGCACACACCTGGCCACAAACCAGGACTGATAGACAAATTATTGCATGGTCAATAAGTATTGCATTTAAGAAATAGTTATTTCATGTTAACTGTAGGGCTACAGGTGAGTTAATTATGGTCCTTCCTTAAAAGGACCTAAGAGTCTAATAGGGAAGATGGATAGGCCCCATATAATTTGAGAAGAGTAAGGATTGTGGGGGAAACTAACATTTACTGGGGATGTGCCAGGATGAGCATTGTAACATGCATAACCTCACTGAATTGGATCCTACTATCAATATAATGAGTTAAACACTGCTGTCAGTGAACAAAGGGAAGCCCAGAGATATTAGGTGACTACTGGCCAGGAGTAATGTAATTACCAAGTAGGAGAACCAAGGTGTTATTTTTTTTTAATTTTATTATTTTTTAAAACTTATTTGCTTTACAATTTTGGGTTAATTTCTGCTGTACTGCATAGTGATTCAGTTATACATACATATATATACACACACACACACACACATATATATATACACATACACATATATACATTCTTTTTCATATTATTTTCCATTATGGTTTATCACAGGATATTGAATATAGTTCCTGGTGCTATACAGTAGGATCTTGTTTATCCATTCTCTATACAATAGTTTGCCTCTGCTAATCCCAAACTCCCAGTCTATCCCTCTTCCACCCCCTCTCCTTTGGCAACCACAAGTCTGTTTTCTGTGTCTGTGAGTCTGTTTGTTTTGTAGATAAGTTCATTTGTGTCATATTTTAGATCCACATATAAGTGGTATCATATGGTATTTGTCGTTCTTTGACTTACTTCACTTAGTATGATAATCTCTAGTTGCATCCATGTTGCTGCAAATGGCATAATTTCATTCTTTTTGATGGCTGAGGAGTATTCCATTGTATATATGTACCACATCTTTATCCATTCATCTGTTGATGGACATTTAGGTTGTTTCCATGTCTTGGCTATTGTGAATAGTGCTGCTGGGAACATAGGGGTGCAGGTATCTTTTTGTTTTTTGTTTGTTTGTCTTTTCTCTCCAAGCAGGTATAATGCTCATGATAAAAGCAGTAAAACCATCACAAACACACCTTGGAAACATTATGCTAAGTGAAAGAAGCTGGTTGCGAAAATACCACTTTTTCCATTTACATGAAATGTCCAGAATAGGCAAATCCATAGAGATAGAAAGATTGGTAGATTAAGGACTGTGGGGGTCAGGGGAAATGAGTAACATATTTCTTTTAAGGTGATGAGTATGTACTAAAATCATGGTGATGGTTGCACAACTTGGAGAATATAGTAAAAACCATTTAATTGTACATTTTAAATGGATAAAATGTATGACGTGAATTATAGTTTCATTCGGATGTATGACCAGGAGTGGGATTGTTGGATCACATGGTAACTGTATTTTTAGTTTTTTTAAGGAACCTCCATACTGTTTTCCATAGTGGCTGTACCAGTTTACATTCCCACCAACAGTATAGGAGGGTTCCCTTAGGAGAACCAAGGTTTGAACTGAAGTGTGTCAGTCTCCAAAGCCCCAGCTCCTTCCTGAAGTTGGAAATGTGGCGGGACTGACATTCTAACTAATAAGAACAATCATTTAAGACGTGCTCTCTCTGAGCCAGCTGGTGTTCTGCACACTTCACATGCACTTGCTCGTTGTTCTCTCAACAGCTCTGTGGTGAAGGTAGTACTGTTGTCCTCTGTAATTCTCGTAGGACAGAGAAGTAGAAGTGAAGAGTAGTTCAGTTGCTTTCTGAAGGTCACACAGCTGTGACGTATTAGAGCCAGGATATGCACCCTTGCGGTCTGGCTCTGGAGAAGAGGCAGTGGAGTGTGCAAAGGCACCTCCGTGTAGAGTAGCACGTTGTGTTACTAGAACTACCATTGCATCAGTCAGTTTGAGGAATCGGACAGGGGAGAGGAGGGGTGCTGAAACGCAAAGGTGTTGAGAGGTGAGGCTAAATGGAAGCCTGGAGCCAGATCACAAAAACCTTACAGTGTTCAGTGCCCTATACAAGGACCCTTCACAAAAGATGCAGAAGTGTTCCTTAGAAAGGGATGTTTTCTGTGACATTGGACTGTTATACATCCATCATACGGAAGGGTTTATGAAGTTCTGCTCTTCTACTAGTTGAGTAGTGAAGGGATTTCTCAGTCGTGGACCTTGTCTGTGCCCTGCAGGAAATGCCGGTGGTATAAATAAAGAAGGAGGTATATATACACATATATACATATCCAGATGAGCCCCCGAGAAGTGCCAAATGGAACCGTAAAGTACACCCATCCTTTATATGTTGGGGGTGAGCAAAGTTTGGGTTGAAGGAAATTGGGGAAAGAAAGAAGAGGGTCACCACTGGGAGCCAGCCTGGACTGGACACCAGGTTGTCCTCAGATGTCCCAGAGCACTCAACATTTGATGGAGCACTTTTCCCACCTCAGCCCCCTCTCCAGTATGCTTGGCAGCCATTCAGCCTGGTGCTGCACTGACACAGGAGTTCCAGCCAGCAAGTGAATGAATCCATTTTCCAATTAAAATGAAACTTCTCCAAAGGACCTGCTCACCCTAAGAAGAGAAATTTATCTTCCTGGCAGTCTGGCTTGGCTAGGATATGTCTCTGCCCCTAAGACAGATGGTGAAAAGCCATTAACTTGAATGAGAAAAGAGAAACTGGGACAGTCCTTATTCACAACCTCATTCACTTATCCATTCATTTCTTATTTCCATTTACATAAACTCCTGTTTAGCTTGCACATCTCTGCTCATTCATTTATTTGTTCATTCATTCACCTAATGTTATTCCTTGTCTATAGATCAGATACAGTGCGAGGTCCTAGGAACAGCGAGACTGAACAAAAACACAGTCCCTGACTCTTAGAGATTTCAGTTTAGGGAGAGAGATAAACATGTGAACAGATGATGGGAAGGGCTATGATGGGGATATTCACTGAGTATTATGGGGGCATAGCACAGAACACCCTACCCAGCTTAGGGGAATCAGAGAAGATGTCATGGAGTGCGTAAGACTTGAGTCCTAAATGATGAGCACATGTTGGCCAGGTGAGGGAGGGAGGATATCCAGATAAGGAACACTATGAATAAAGATGTAATGGTGAGAAAAAGGACAATGTATGTGATTTTAGTGCAGTATCTCAGATCTATCAGAGACGAAGCTGGCAAGTAAGACATGATTTTTACATGCCACATTAATAAATTTAATCTTTAACTCCAAAGGTAGTAGAAAACTTTGAAGCGTGCAAAGGGTACTAGATTGAAAGCTCCCTGTGGGTGAGGCTGTGTCTGTTGTTTGCTCTCATTTCCCTTGCGCTGAGCACAGTACCTGACATGTAGAGAATACCAAATAAATAATGAAGGCATGAATGAATGATTTATATAGTCAAATATTCATTTTACATAGGCCATTACATTCTAACTGGCTGTGTAGAGGGTGGGAATTGAGGGGGTTAAAATTTGAAAGAGGCTGTATCAGTTAGGGTAGTGACAGGCCACCTCAACACTTGATGGAGTTAAAAAGCAACCATTTATTTACCTTGTAATTACGCAGGTTACTGATTAGGGATGAGCTAAGCTAAATGGATTTTCTTGTCTCCGCTGAATGCGTTCAGGAGTCTCTGGAGGGCTGCTGGGTTTCCTGATCTTAGCTGTATTCGGCTCTCTTGAATGTGTGGAGCCTTGGCCGGGACGGTTGGTTTTTGCTCCACGTGTCCTCTCATCCTCCAGCAGGTCAGCCTGAGCTGCCTCATGTGGCAGCTCTACATTCCAAGAAGACAAGAGCAGGGTCTTCAAGAGCTCAGTTCAGAAGTAGCACAGTGGTGTTTCTGCTTCATTGCGTTGGTCAAGCCAGGTCCTAAGCCCAGCCCCAATTCAAGTGGTGGAGAAACAGATTCACCTCTTTTTTGTTTAATTGAAGTATAGTTGATTTACAATGTTGTGTTAAATTCTGCTGTACAGCAAAGTGATTCGGTTATACATACATATATATATACACCATTCTTTTTTCATATTCTTCTCCATTATGGTTTATCATAGGATATTGAATATAGTTCTTGTGCTATACAGTAGGACCTTGTTGTTTATCCATTCTGTATATAATAGTTTGCATCCGCTAACCCCAAACTCCCACTCCAGCCCTCCTTCAGCCCACTCCCCCTTTGGCAACCACAAGTCTGTTCTCTATGTCTGTGAGTCTGTTTCTGTTTTATAGATAGGTTCATTTGTGTTGTATTTTAGTTTCCACATAAGTGATATTATATGTTATTTGTCTTTCTCTTTCTGACTTACTTCACTTAGTATGATAATCTCTAGTTGCATCCATGTTGCTGCAAATGGCATTATTTATTCTTTTTTTTAAGGCTGAGTAGTATTCCACTGTATATGTGTACCACATCTTCTTTATCCATTCATCTGTCGATGAATATTTAGGTTGCTTGCCATGTCTTGGCTGTTGTGAATAGAGCTGTTATGAACACAGGGGTGCATGTATCTTTTTGAATTATAGTTTTTTCTGGATATATGCCCAGGAGTGGGATTGCTGGATCATATGGTAATTCTATTTTTAGTTTTCTGAGGAACCTCCGTACTGTTTTCCATAGTGGGTGCACCAACTTACATTCTCACCAACAGTGTAGGAGGGTTCCCTTTTCTCCACACCCTCTCTAGCCTTTGTTATTTGTAGAGTTTTTTTTTTTTTTTTTTTTTTTTTTACGGTACGCGGGCCTCTCACTGTTGTGGCCTCTCCCGTTGCGGAGCACAGGCTCCGGGCGCACAGGCTCAGCGGCCATGGCTCACGGGCGCAGCCGCTCCGTGGCATGTGGGATCTTCCCGGACCGGGGCACGAACCCGTATCCCCTGCATCGGCAGGCGGACTCTCAACCACTGCGCCACCAGGGAAGCCCCTGTAGAGTTTTTGATGATGGCCATTCTGACTGGTGTGAGGTGGCACCTCATTGTAGTTTTGATTTGCATTTCTCTAGATTCACCTCTTAATGCGGGGAGCTACAGAGTCATACTGCAAAGGGCATGAATACAGGGTTGGGGAGAATTCTGGCCACTTTTGTGGTATACCATAGACAGGATAGCAATAATCCAGGTGATAGAATGTGATGGACTGAAAATAGGATAGTGAAGATGTGGTGTGATGGGTAATTTTATGTGTCAACTTGACTGGGCCACAGGATGACACTTGTTCAAACATTATTCTAAGTGTGTCTATGAGGGTGTATCTGGATGAAATTAATATTTGAATTGGTCAGCTGAGTAAAGCAGATTCTCCTTCCTAATGTGGGTGAGCCCCATCTAATTAATTGAAGACCTGAATAGAATAAAAAGGCTGAAAAAGAGGGAACTCCTCCTACCTGACTGCCTTGAGCTGGAAATTGGTCATTTCCTGTCTTTGACTGAAACCTTGGCTCTTCTTGGGTCTTGAGCCTGTTGGCCTTTGGACTAGAAATTACACCATCAGTTCTCCTGGTTCTCAGGCCTTTGGACTCAGATTGGAACCCCTGAGTCTCCAGCTTGCCAACTGCAGATCTTGGGACTTCTCAGCTTCTATAATCGTGTGAGCCAATCCTGATAATAAATATACATATATGAAGAAATATACAAATGTACATAGATGTCATATATACGAAGGAGATACATATATAGGATATATAAGATATACATATTATAAGATATGTATTTTATATATAAGGTGTATATATATATATATATTACATAAGATATATATGTAGTCTCCTATTGGTTCTATTTCTTTGGGGAACCCTGACTAATACAGGGGGCGTGAAGAGGTGGGAACCTCTTCATGGATTAATTGGGAGTTTAAATTAGAAGGATGATTGGATGTAAGCAATGAGAGAGAAGGAGAAGATGACTCCTAGGGTAACTGGATCCCCTAACATAGAAAACCAAGGAGGAGGAAAACATTTGGGGAAAATAACAGATTCTGTTATGAACGTGTCGAGTTAGAGGTGCGGTGGCGCATCCAGGAGACGTGTCTCAGGAGAGTTTAGAGTTTGAGATCGTGCATGTTACTCAGCTAGTAGTTGGTTGGAACCTTGGGAATAATTAAAATTGTCCAGGAAGCATGTGAAAAGTGAGAAGAGCATTTGGATGAATCAAGAACATCTCTGTGTATTTAAAGGGAAACTAAGGAAAAGGAGCTCAGGAAGGAGATAGAATAGCAATGATGAGAAGGGCATGAAGGGATCCAAGAGAGTGAGGTGGTAAGGAAGACCTCCTCACTTCTCTGTTTGTCCAAGTCTCCCACTTTATTTCATGTCTGTTCCAAGACCTCACCCAGTCCAAAGCCCTCTCTTCTCTTAGAACCCTCCCTTCCACAGACAGTACCACCCACTAGGAACTGTGCTATCTAGGTTACCATGGCATCCTTCTTTCCTCCTTCTGCATTTTATTGTGTTTTAGGGAGGCAGACCCCTGAACTAGCACTGGGCTGGGCATTAGAGATCTACATTTTAGTCTGTCTTTCCACTTACGTGTTGTGTAACCTTGGGACAGTTGTGACCCCTTTCTGGGTTTTACTTTCTTAACCTGAAAGGTGAGGTTATAATTTCTTACCTTTCCCCTATTCTTTGCCTTAAAGAATTATACAGGTCAGATGAGATCATGCATGTTAAAGCACTTTGAAACACGTGAAGCTCTGCAGTAGTAATTAGAGTGAAATCCGTTGACTTATCAGGCACTCCACATTATTTCATTTAACCCTCCCAACGTCCTTTGAGGTAGATGCTAGTAATGTGGCATTTGAGGAAACTGGGGCTTAGAGAAATTAATTTGCCTAAAGCTACACAGCTGGGAAGTGGTGAGGACAGTAATCAAACTCAGGTCTGCCTGACTCCAAAGTTCTTAGGGCCCACATACCAAAGCCTTGTTTTCCTAATGCATGTGGTGTATCACATTCCTGGGCAAAGTCAGCTTTGCAGAATACGATCCGTTTTCATGCAAATGATAACATTTTTATGGTTGGAAAATCTGCTCTAGTGTGGATTATAAATTTACCTTTCTGTAGAACAGTAGAGCTCTAGGGGAGGTGTGGGGGGAAGATGCATATATGTATCCAGTTCTTGAAAATTAAATAATTTAAATTATACAATAGAATTCTTTCATTTTATAAATAAATTCTGTGAAGGTACAGTACAGTTAAACAAAACCTTCTCTAAAGGGGGTGATCTACCTTGTCATTTTAGAGTTTTGTTTTTTGGGTGTCATTCTCAGCAGTAGCATAAATATTTATTCTACTTGACCTTTAGGCTTCAGCTCAAATCTATCCTCCATGAAGTCTTCTTTGGCCACCCAGGCCCCAAAGCCCTTTCCCTTCTCTGAACCCTGTTTGTGATTACTCATTAGAGGCAGATATAGGGCCACACAAAAAATATTATGAGAAAGTTATGAGGCTGACTTACCAAAACCTTGGTATCAGGCTCATTACATTATCATCATACATCATCTCATTAATTACCATTTCCTTTGCACACATTTTTCTCCAGCTTCATTGTAATTTTACTTTATTTTTATTTATCTATTTTTTTGCGGTACGCGGGCCTCTCACTGCTGTGGCCTCTCCCGTTGCGGAGCACAGGCTCCAGACGCGCAGGCTCAGTGGCCATGGCTCACCGGCCCAGCCTCTCCGCGGCATGTGGGATCTTCCCGGACCAGGACACGAACCTGTGTCCCCTGCATTGGCAAGTGGACTCTCAACCACTGCGCCACCAGGGAAGCCCTGTAATTTTACTTTAAAAGAGTTTGACTTTAAGTTTCTTTATGCCTCCTGAAACTTTTTGCATTTAAAAAAGTTAGCGGCTTTTTGCCCTCCAGGGGTTTGAAATTTGGGAAAGATGGACTTAGGCACGTGAATATATAATAAGGACACAGCAAGGGATGGAGGGATTCACTGAAAAGGTGATATTTGAGCTGCATTTGAAAATCGAAGGTAGACGTTTGATCATGAGAGAAGATGGGAAAGCCAATCCAAGTAGCAGCATCAGCCTCAGCAGAGTCAGGGAGATATGAAAGAGTGCAGTGCGTTTGGGAAGAGAAAGAAATGAGGTGAGATCAGGGTGGGGAGTGAGGAAGACAGGGATGATGGGCAGTGAGCCAAGAAGGAGTCATAACAAATAATGGCCAAATTGGAGCTAAGTTATGTGTCCTGAGAGCCATGCCAAGTAGATAAAATGTGATTCTAGGCCGCAAGGAACTGTCGAACCATTTTAAACAAAGAAACGTCATGGTAAGTTTTAAGTTTTTAGAAAGATGTCACTGGTAGCACAAACCTCTCAGCATATCTGTCTGACTTAAAATATCTGCAATGTTTGGTCTTTTTCTCTGTGGATGGGAGTATGAAACAGTTATTTCATTCATTCTGGGAAGTTTCTGTTTGCGGATTATGACCCAGTCCATGTTTTCAGCATCATTTTTTTTTTTTTTTTTTTTAAAGAATGAAGTTGAGGATTAAGTTTCTTCCTGAAACATCTCTCCTTTCTGGGCCATCAGCCTGTGCCCTAATTCTTAGTCGTGAATATAGAGTGAGGATAAGGTTTTGCTTTTTTAAGGGCCGTTGTGCTGGAAAACAACATCGTGAGTATTTGGGATGTTCTGGCAGGACCATTTACTGGGAGGGAATTAGGGAGCTCTGTTCTTCCCTTTCATTCACTGCACACAGCAGAGAGCCCAGATAGAATCCCACTGCAAGTCGTAACAAAATACTTAGTTGATCCTTTTTTAATTGGTCATCCCTACTTTCCCATGCTGCTCCTAGACCCTCACGTCTCCCAACATACATTGCAGTGTCCGCTTCATTTTACCCTCAAGTTCCCTTGGCATCTAGGAGCCAGCAGAGACCTCACTGCCTCCCTGGACATGGCAGTGAGAAGGAAAAGGAGAAAGCTCCAACTCTCTGCCCCAGGCTGGTGGGGTGGCTGCTGCCTGGCCTTGAACCTCAGATACACTACTCCACCTCCGCCCTCTGCCAAGACCCGCAGCTGTGTGTGCTTTGAGTGTGGTTTTATGAAGTAATAGATGATTAAAAAAGAGATTTGTTCTCTTTGGTGGCTTTCAAGCCTGAGGGATTGCTTAGCTCAAAGGATTGTTATTGGAACGCAGAAGCCTTTATTGCCAAGTCATACACCCCAATCACTGCTGATTACTTTTTTTTTTTTCCTTGAAAAGACTACTTTTTGTTAGTTGCTTGGTAACTGGAGGAGAGGCTTAACTCCTTCAGCACAGAGAGCTCCTAGTTTGAACTGGATTCAGCACCCACATTATGAGATGCGCCTAAAGTTGGCTTGTGTCGGGGACCTGCTCTGTGTTTGCTCTAGCCCGTGTACCATTTGTGCATGGAAGGTGTTATGAGGGATGTAGAAGTTAAGTGAGTTGCCCCGGATTGAAAGTGAAATCTCTGAAGTTTAATAAAACATTAGAGGGCTTCCCTGGTGGCGCAGTGGTTGAGAGTCCGCCTGCCGATGCAGGGGATACGGGTTCGTGCCCCGGTCCGGGAAGATCCCACATGCCGCGGAGCGGCTGGGCCCGTGAGCCATGGCCGCTGAGCCTGCGCGTCCGGAGCCTGTGCTCCGCAATGGGAGAGGCCGTGACGGTGAGAGGCCCACGTACCACAAAAACAAACAAACAAACAAAAAACATTAGAAAAAATGTGTTTTGGAGGGCTTTTCTTCTGTAAAGAATGGTAATAGCTTCCATCATGATGCTTCCTAAAGGCCAAAACCCACAGCTCTGCTAGATCTGGGAGCCTCAGGGTGGTGACTGTGGCCTGGGAAGGAAGGAACGCTCACTTTAGAGTGGGAAGCCCCATGTGGCTTTGGGTTAAGGCCTTGTCATCTGAACCTCAGTTTCTGCATCCTTCACGTGCAGACTGTTGTGTATCACCTACCACCTCTGAACCGTCCTGAGAATCCAATGAGATGAGGAACGTGGGGGCACTGTTGTAAGCTGTGGAAGAATCTAAGAGGACAGTCGCTGTGCCTGATGCAGGCCCAGTGGTTCCAAGGATAGAATTAATTCAGTAAGATTGAGGCCCTTGGCTGGGACTCCGCTGGTTGGGGAGAGGCAGAGTTGGAGAGATTTTCTCATAGAACTGGATTAAGAATCCATCCCGGGGGGCTAATAGGCCCTTGGCCAATCTGGCATTTGATGACTAAGCATTTGTGAATCATGTAGCCCAACCTAAGAACACCATGGGAACCTCATAGGTAGTGTCAGCATCTCCAAGTAAGGGATCAGGCTTCTGGAGACATTCCTCTCATCCAGGCAAACGCTTTCCCCCTCTCCTTTGTTGGCTAAGCTGCAGACTTTGCTTTTGTGGAGAAGGCAGGGAATACTACTGCTGTGTTCTCCCCTAGGATCATGTGCGTTTTTAAGGGTGCCTCGCACTCCTTATATGATGCCATTTCTGGTCACTCCTTCTATGGAGAGTTTGAGCCAGGGTCTCTGGCTTTGCTCAGTGAAGCCGGCGTCGTCTCAAGAAAAGATGGCGCCGCCAGGCTGCTTTGTCCCTCCTGCCCCCGATGTGTCTCTTTCTGGCCAGAGGCCTGATGCTGTCTCTGAGACATTCTGCCTGGGTTCCGTTGTCCACAGAGGCTGTCTGCGTGGCTACAGGCTGAAAGCTCTCATTTTGCAAGGTCTGTAATGACTGTATACAAGATCTAACAGAAGCAGTTATTTTCTGAGTTGAGGAAGACTGCTTGGCTTTGGCTGGTAGCACTGATCGTTGCTGCAGTGGTTTCGTGGTTTATTTCTGATTGGCCTTGGATTTCTGAAGTCTTTAGAAGGAGGATGCCTTTTCTCCCTGAGAACTGATCACCGAAACCACAGAGCACATGGAAAGAGATTTGGGGGACTACCCAGAAGACATACTAGTAGCTTGACTTATAGTTTCAAAGGCTACCATGTTCTGACTGATCTATTAGCATATAAAGATACTGCTAGTTCAGAGCTACGTTTGGCATATTTAGTCAACTTTAAGTGTTGCTTTAACATTAAGACGTATGGGTGTTCAAAGGAAAGTTTAGCCCTTTCTAGATGTAAGTGCTCACCCAAATGCTTAGGAATTTAAAATAAACAACCAACAACAACAGAAAATGGGCTTAACACTGCCTTTTACATCTGAGCCCTTTTGATGTTATTATTGTTTTAATGGGACCCTGTTCCTGGGTTAATACTCAGTTTCTCTGCTGTGCGTGGATGTCTGTGTTCAGAGAGTGGTGATAGCGGAAGAGAAAATAGGAAGAACTCATAGAATTTGAGGCCAAATATAGATAAAGAATAGTTGTATGTCTATAAAATAGATAGAACAGCACTCAGGACTTTTGTGTTGTTCTAAGGAGGTAACACATGTGGAAACCCTTTGTAAACTCTGAAGCGCCTCTCACCTGAGAGAGATTGGAAGGTGAAAGTGAGCAGTTTGTCTAGTTGTTCAATGCATATTTATCAAACGTCTGCTATGTGTCACCTGCTAGCAGATACTAGAATATGTCTCTTTTGGATCTTCTGTCTTGTTGCCTTTAGGTTCCCAAAGATACCCATGTACTTAGGATACATTCCTTTTTGTTGTAGCCTCTTGGGGAGGGAATAATTGAAACCAGGACATGGAGAGTTGCCTGGGTGGTAGGAAACCTTCCTTGCTGCTGCTTCTGTCTCTACTGCTCTTCTCTTTTTGAAGTCCTACTTCTCCAGGTCCTTGGCAAAAAAATGGCCACTTCACAGTTTCCAAGTTTATCTCACCTCCAATTCCATTCAAAGGCAGAAGTTAAATGACTCCATTTGGATCCTGAATCTAAATTCCTGGGAGAAGGAATCTGATTGGCCCAGTTAGGTCACATGTCCACCCCTAGTCCAGTTAAGTGTGTCAGGGGGACTGGAGTCATGTGATTTCTACCTCACAGCTAAGGGTCCAGTTCTGTGCCGGGGAGGAGAAAAGGCAGTTGTGGGATATTATGGTGCATAAAACTGACAAGGTCCTTGACCTCATTGAGCTTACAGTCTAGCAGAAGAGAAGGACATTATACAACTACTTGCAGGGTGATATGGGTTATATGACAGCCAGACCTCACCTGAGGAGGAGATCCTGAAAGACCTCCCCAGGGAAGGATGGATTGGGTTAACCAAAGTGGGCAGAGCAGCAGGGTGGTGGGTGAGGAAGGAGTGTTCTGGACAGAGGTGGCAGAGGAAGGAAAAGCCCAGTGGCAGGAAAAAAAAATCTGACCACATTGGCAGCGTGGAAGAAATTGGAAGGAACAAATGTTTAAAAAAGTTATAAGAATAGCTTGATTCCGTACCATTCTCTCTGGCTTAGATTGGAAGTTCTTTGTGGACAGGGACTATCATTCCTGTTGCCTTTGGAGCCAGTCAGCCTGGGGAGACTTTTTCATGGCAGGACACATTGCATTTCATCAGGTAATTTCTTAGTGTGGTTTTTCTCCCCAGTTCACAGCTGTTCAGCTTTGAAATCTTTTTATGTGTCTTGAAGAGTAACCTCTTGCCCTTCACTGGGAAGACGGATTGCGTACCCTTGCAGAATGTACTTCCTCCTGCTCCAGGTTGGCAAAGAGGAATAAAAGGGAAATTATAGTCATTTTTGGAAGGATCAATAATTGCCAATTTTTCTTTCCTGTATAGTACTGCTTTTATATCACTCACCATTCCCAGCCCCTGAACAGATGTTTTATTGGGCATTGTTGGCTATGCTTTTGTTTTGAAAATTTTGAAACATTATTGAAAGAGGAGAGGGGGAGAAAAAATAGCCCATAATTGATTCTAATATGTATTTAATTTGGCAGAACTTGAGAGAGACTTGCTGGGATAAGGCGGGACATTTCTTTGATCTCCCAGACTTCTTATCGTGGAAGGCAACAGGTGTCACAGCACGGTATGTTAATTATGAGTTGGATTTTATTTGTGTTCATCCATTCTCGGGTGTCTGTGTGTGTATATATATATATATATATATATATATATATATATAGCTTTCTTAACTCGCTTTGACTGGATGTACTGTTTGTACATCTGCATGCGATTTTGCGTACTTGAAACATCTTGAATCCATCTTCCACTTCCACTGCACATGCCCAAACACCATTGTTCCTATGAGGCCTGGAATGTGGGTATCCAAGGTGAAGACCATTCATTAAAATTGGACACATTTAAAGGAGACGTGAATAGTCCATTGTGAAATGTGACTATTTTTCCAAAGGTGCTTTTTACGTGGTAAATAAAAGAAACATTTTTTGGCCCCTAAAATTAAGGCAAGAGTTATGTTTTTCAAGGAAGGTGATTTTAACTTTAACTAGATGGGTGTGTTAATGAAGCTATTTTGCTTTTTATATCAACGTACCTGAATCATCCCAGAGTGTAGAAGTATGTATGTTGAAGTCAACAGTATTTCTCAAGAAATTACAAATATTATAAATAAGTTATGTGCTACACATCAGAGACAATTTTAAAAATACTCATGGAGTGTGACTGTGGCTGCTACAATGGATGTGTGCACAGATGTGCATATATATGGACAGATTGGACATGTATCCTCAAAGCATGCAAACCTGTTGTCATCTTGACCTCAGATTTCAGGGCATGCACAAGGGGAGGGGGCAGTAGGGCAGGGAGGGGTCTTCTTATCTTGGAAATGATTTAGAATTGCATATGAGAAAGGGGATCATTTCCCAGAGGACCGAAAAACCTGCATGAGTATGTATATATTTAGGTATATCTTAAAGTCATCTCTTTTAGAGAGCGCTAAATCCTCCCTATTTTCCCTTTTATTTAAACTCATGAGAAGCTGGGAATGGGAGTACCATTTTCCCTGTGCTCTTTCTGTCTATCTCGTTTTGTATGATTTGGATTTTCCTTGTAGAGAGTTGATGAGAGTGTGATAGTTCATTTGGCAGCAGGGGCTTCCAGAAAGGAGATAGTAGATGTATTTCACAAGCACATCATTCATCTTGTTGATTATTCTCCCCTCCCACTAATGAAATGCTAGTGTGGAGGGGATTCACGTGCATATTAAAATGGCCTCAGTAAACCTCAGGTACTCATCCCTCTCTGGGGAGAGGGCTCTGGAGAAGTGGTCTGAACTTTAACCCAGAAGGTGCAATTAGTCACCATTATATTGTTATCATCAATGGGGAGGGAGTTGTTTGGGTGAAGATCTCATCTGGACATTCCTCTTTTGGTGTGATATTAGTTGTCCAGAGTTATTTCTGGCAGGACCTTTCTCTAGTTTTTTTTCCCTATCTTTGTGCAGTAGTGAAGGAAATGTTTTGATTATTTTAGCCAAATGGACCTAGGAGTCAAAACAGTGCTAATAGTGTGGGTATCGGTAACAATCCATTGGCCCCCACAAGCCTTGAGAACTCAAAAGCAGAACTACAGATGGAGGAGGACCTTGATTTTCCTTCTCTTTTTCCTTGGATGTTAATCAATCCAATTCACTGATGTCCTCCCTGTTTTTCTGATAGTGCTAGATAGTCCACACCCCCATTTCCAAGTGTCTAATGCCATATTAAGACACCAAGAAGCCAGGTTTTTGAAGCTAGCTCTGGCTCAGATAGATTTAAATGCATTGCTTTGCTTATCCACTGTGGAGGTACAACATGACTTATCCTCAGTTCTGCCATGCAAGAGTTTGGTGACCTTGGGAGTGGCCTTACCTTCTTTGAATCTCACTTTCCTTATCTATAAAATGGGGATTGTGATACCAAACTAGCCTGATTATAGGAATCAGCCGAATCATTTATTCAAAGCCCAGATCCTCAGGGCTTCCAGTTTCAAGCCTTCTGAATCAGAATCCCTATGGGATACCTGGGAATTTGTGTGATTAACAAGTGCCCCAGGTGGTTATATGGTCCAGTAAGTTGGGACAACATTGCCTAACAGAGTATACATGAAAGTAATATGTAAGGTGGTCCATACCTGTGAAAGATTGGACGTATTTTGAAAGGTCGGATGGATTTGGTAAATTTAAAGATGGACAGCTTCTCGTTGGCCTATCAGAACATGCTTGGGGGCTTCCATTGCCCACCTGTGACAATCTGAAATCCTGAGGAAGCAGAAAGTTTAGTGCTCAGAAATGATTTATTGACTGTCCAGTCATCCCTGCCATTTTTTATTGGCTGAGACACTCATGACTCATTCTACTTTCCTTAGCGTGTATTTGCAGTCCCCTCCCTGCCCCTTGTCCATACTTGCCAGCACCTTCAGAGGCCTCCCTTCCAGCTTTGCTCTCCTGGAGAGCTGAGCCTGTGGACCTTGGGCACCAGGCACCAAGTTCCTCTTGTAAAGGTTGTTGCCCTCTCCCAGGCACACTTCTCTCTTACATCTGTTTTTCTTTTTTGTTGTTTCCTCAATCTCTTCATTCTTTCTTCTCTATTTCAACTTGCATGATCAGGCGAAACAAGTAATCTCAGAGCTTTCTCAATTATAAATATAATTGGGGTAATGACAATACTTACTCCATGGGGTTATTGTATGGACTGACTGAGTAAGGTGACAGAAGAACTTCCAACACAGCGCTGAGAAAGTTTTTGAAGGAATTAGCTATTTTATTTTTCTATAAATTTATTTATTTATTTTTGGCTGTGTTGGGTCTTTGTTGCTGCACGTGGGCTTTTCTCTTGTTGTGGCGAGAGGGGGCTACTCTTCATTGCGGTGCTTGGGCTTCTCATTGAGTGGCTTCTCTCGTTGCAGAGCACGGGCTCTAGGCATGCAGGCTTCAGTAGTTGTGGCACTCAGGCTCAGTAGTTGTGGCTCGCGGGCTCTAGAGTGCAGGCTCAGTAGTTGTGGCACACGGGCTTAGTTGCTCCGCAGCATGTGGGATCTTTCCGGACCAGGGCTTGAACCTGTTTCCCCTGCATCAGCAGGTGGATTCTTAACCACTGCACCACCAGGGAAGCCCTAGCTATTTTATTTAGTTTCCTTACTGTATCGATTTTGGCAGGGAGTCTTTGCATTAAGCTTCTGGCCTAGCGGAAAGAGGGAAATCCTTGTAGTCAGACTGACCTGGTTTCAACGTCTCTGCTATGTACTGTCTGTGAGAAGCTGGAGTAAATTACCACCCTCCCCCTCCCCCACCCCCTGCCCAAATTCAGGTCCTCATCTGGCAGTCCTGTCAGGGTTAGAGGTACTGTGGATAAAATGTGTAGCACATAGTATTTAAACAATTCACAGTTCTTTTAATGAAAAATCCCCATTGTCTTTCCATCTTCTAGAATAAGGAAGATGAGGGTCTGAGTTTGAATGTACGAATGCCAAAAAACACTCTGGACAGTGGAACATGAACTTGGCATCCTCTGGGCCAAGGAGAGGTTCAGATTTGGTGTTTATCTGACTCTTATTGTGATTGTTTTGGGAGGCTTTGGGGAAATGGGTGCCAAAAAGGCTAGAGGGTGTTTTTTTTCCCTTTCTTTTTTTCTCTTTATTATTCTAGTGGAGTCATGGCTGAAAAAGTGATCAGATTTCACCTTGTCTTAAGCCTTCAGACTTGTTTTTGGCAGTGACGGTGTGTAAGAAGTCTTCCTCCTCCTCCTCTTATCTGTTTTTCTCTCTTCTCCTGCTTTCCCCTCCCCCCTCGCTTTATTTATTGTTCTTACCTTCTAAAATACGGCAGCTACTCTTGTTTTTCTGGCTCACTGAGAAAATCACCACTTTGGCTTATGATTAATTTGTAATTCAGCTCCATTCTTTTCATTATATTGATGAAAATAATTATTGCTATTTTTTAAAATAATAATTTATATAATCATCATAGTCATCATTTATTGACTGCATTCTCTATATCTGTGCTAACTTTTTAACAAATGTGAACCCCATTAGTCCTCCCAATCATCAGTTAAAACAGGTGGTGGTATCACCATTTTGCAATTCAAGAACTAAAGCTCAACGTTGTAGTAATTTGCCACATCCTAGCCTTTAGTGGATAACTGTCCAGAATTTTGGTAACATGAGAAGTGGGAAGTCAGAAATTTGAATAATAAAATTTTGTATAATCAGACAAAAACATATGCATATGTATAAATCCTCCCTCTAAAGAGATTTGAGGTGACTGATAAGAGAAGATAAAAGCAGTGATAAAAATATTAAAAAGTCACAATGGAGTGAAATATTAATAGAATAAGATAAAGCCAAGAGCTTCATAGAAACTCTATGGTTCATCATAATTACTAATTGATTTGTTTCCAAGCTTCCTAGTGGCCAAAGAAAAGGTGAGAACATAATCAGGATTAACTGAGTGAACACATAAGAACCCAACTGCTGTTCAGGAGAAGAACTCCCTCTAACATTGTGGTCTGAGAGCAATTTCTCCTAGATTATCGAGGGTTGGCAATATTCTGTAAATTATCTAAAAGTATGTCCTTTGAAATTCAGTTATAACTTCAAATAGACTTTATTTTAAACCTAGTTTTAGATTTACAGAAAAGTTGTGAAGGTAGTACGAGAGTTCCCATTTACTTGACACCTAGTTTTCCCTATTATTAACATCTTATGTTTGTGTGATACATTTGTCAACAATTGATGAACCGATGTTGATACATTATTATTAACTAAATTCCATACTTAATCATATTTCTTTAGTTTTTACCTAATGGCCAAGATCCTATCCAGGATACCATATACAGTTAGTCATATCTCCTTAGTCTCTTCTTGGCTGTGACAGTTTCTCAACTTTGTTTCTGATGACCTTGACCGTTTTGAAGCTTGGTCATATATATTATAGCATGTCCCTCTAATGGAATTTGTCTGACGTTTTTCTCATGATGAGACATGGGAAGTATGTCCTGGGGAGGAAGACTACACTGCCTATTTCTATTGAGTACCATTCTCATCATGTCATATCATATCAAGGGTACATACTAGCAGCATGTCACCACTGTTGATGTTGATCTTAATTATCTGGCTGAGGTATTGTTTGTCAGGTTCCTTTCCACTTTCTGTCTTGTATTATTGGAAGGAAATCACCATGTACAGCCAACACTAGGAGTAGGGAGTTATGCTTCAATTCCTTAAAGATGGAGTTATCTACATACGTTATTTTGAATTATTTTTATAGAAGATTTGTCTATTCTCAATTCATTTATTTTTATTTCTTTGGACAAAAAGAAATTGATTACTGAGTTCCTTATGCACAAGAGACAGTTTGGTTAGTTTGCTTTAGAAGTTATATGTTAGAATTTCTGAGTTTTCTATGGCATATGGGGAAACAGGGCTGAGCTTCTAGAATCTCAGGTTTATTTTTCCTTACATTTTGTATATGATATATTACTCCCCCCCACTACAATGTACAATTCTGTGAAAGTTGTCAGTAAATATTCTATTTTCTACTTTGAGATGAATTTATGTTCTTTAGAATTGTAATCCTTTTAAAATAGCAATTATTTTCCTGATTTGCATGGTTCTCTATGTGTGGGGTTTATAAGGGATGTTATTATTCTGTTATTTTTCTTATGGTTATTTGCTAATCTGTCAGGAGAAGATTATGGCAGGTTATTGATCCAGATCTATAGTCATTTTCCAAATATAATCTCCAGGATCTCAAAAATAGTATCATTATTTAATGACTCTTATTACTCTATTTCATTTTTTAAATTATAAATCTACTTTATACAATTTATTTTTTTACTCTATGTATTATTGTATTTTCCCTTTCAAATATTATCTGAAAACATGTTTTTGACCCATATAATATTCTATCTTATGTCTGTATAATGTCTGTGTTAGCTTTGCCAAGTTTTTAGGCTTAAAATGATCTCTTATTTTAATGTGCATTTTTATTATTAAATGCAGTTACCTTTTCTTATATTTATCAACCACTTGTTTTGTTAATTTATGTCAATTAATGTCAATAATTGTATCTATTAGTATTACATGTATTGATTGCCTATTTATGTCAACTACTAATATTTATATTGGATTTCAGTGTTTTCTTAAATATTGGTGAGAATTCATGTTTTTGTTTGTTCATTTTACTATTTTCCCCAAGGTGTTATTTTTGAAAAAATTTTAAAGCTACAGAAAAGTTGAGAGAATGGTATATGGAACACCATATCTTTACCTACATCAGCGGTCTCCAGCCTTTTTGGCATCAGGGACCTGTTTCGTGGAAGACAATTTTTCCAGGGACTGGGGCTGGCGGGGGGTGGTTTCGGGATGATTCAAGCGCATTACGTTTATTGTGCACTTTATTTCTATTATTATTACACTGTAATATATAATGAAATAATTATACAGCTCACCATAATGCAGAATCAGTGGGAGCCCTGAGCTTGTTTTCACTTGCCACTCACTGATAGGGTTTTGATATGAGTCTGCAAGCAGTTGATTTATTATGGTCTCTGTGCAGTCAAACCTCTCTGCTGATGATAATCTGTATTTGCAGCCGCTCCCCAGCGCTGGCATCATTGCCTCAGCTCCACCTCAGATCATCAGGCATTAGATTCTCATAAGGAGCGCGCAACCTAGATCCCTCGCATGCGCAGTTCACAGTAGGGTTCTCGCTCCTTAGAGAATCTAATGCCGCCGCTGATCGGACAGGAGGCGGAGCTCAGTAGCGGTCTGTGGCCCGGGGGCGTTGGGGACCCCAGACCTATAATTCATCAATTAACGTTTTTGTTACATTGTGCTCAAAAGTGTTCTATCTCTGACATGCATATATGTGTTTATTTTGCTGAACCATTTATAAATGAATTGCAGATACCACCTTCTTTCCTCATAAATTCTGCAATGTGATCCCCAAGAGTACTGTCCTTCTCCTGTGTAACCACAGCGCTGTTATCACACTTAGGACCATTAACATTAATCCTCATTATTTAAATTCCTAACAGGTACCCTATTGTTACCTGTTCAAAGTGCCACTCACTTTTCCTTGCCATTGGAGTTCTGATTGATAGAGACTACATACAGAGCATATTAGCTAGATGAAGAATGAAAACCTACCTCATTATCTTAGAAAATACTTGTTAACCTTTAATGTATAGAGCGTCTGGTATACTGGGTGGATAATGCAGCTCAGAAGTGAGGCTAAACCAGCACTTACATGTTCAGGTGTATGTGTTCTTATGTGGAGGAAGGCAGGCCCGATATGCCAACCAGATGTCATCAAGTCAAGTAACTGAGTCAGCAACATGAATGCAGATCCTGCTGAGGTGTGCTTACCTAAAGCCAGGGCACACTGGTTGCACCTGGGCATGGAGAGTGAAGGCGTGGGCTCAATGTTATTCTAGGAATGACTTAGTACCTTATCTTTAACACAGTGACCCCTTCAAACATGGCTTAATATATTCCAGTGTCACAACAATCAGAAGGATTTCCCTTACCGCCTTGGAGAAAATTAAGTCAGGGGATGGGGTGCAAAGTCAGCTGCGCTTCCTCTGGTGCTACTCTTAGTGGAGAGAAGAGCAGGCAGGGAGCAGGCTCATCCTCCCTAAGGGCTGAGGCAGCAGCACGGGAGGAAGAAGGGGTAGACTTCCACGATAATATCTGCCTCTGGTGGCCTGTCTGCAGTCCACATCCCTTCCTTAGTACTTGACGTCCTGATTACCTCACTCAGTTGCATATCTAAGATAAGACTTGATTTAAAAAAAAAAAAAAGCTTTATTGAGAGAGAATTCACATACTATACAAGTCACTCATTTAAAGTATAATTCAGTGCTTTTGATAGATTACATTTTTATGAATTTTAGTAAAATATCTATAGCATAAAATTTACCATTTTAAGTGTCCAATTCAGTGGCATCAATTACATTCATGGCGTTAAACAGCTATTACCACTACCTATTTCCAAAACTTGTTACCCCAAACACAAACTCTGTAACCATTAAGTAACACAACTCCCTGTTCCTGCCTTCCCCTGCCCCATTAACCTCTAATCTACTTTCCGTCTCTATGAATTTGCCCATTCTAGATACCTTATATAAGTAGGATCTTATATGTCTGGCTTATTTCACTTAAGCATAATGCTTTCAAGATTCATCCATGTTGTAACGTGTAAGAATTTCCTTCCTTTTTTATGGCTGAATGATATTCCATTGTATGCATATGCTACATTTTGCTTTTCCATTCATCTGTTGGTGGACCCATGATGGATAATTGGGTTGTTTCTTCCTCTTGGCTATTATGAATAATGCTGCTGTGAATATTGATGCATAAGTATCTGTTTGAGTCTCTGCTTTCAATTCTTGTGGGTATATATCTAGGAGCTGAATTGCTGGGTCACCTGGTAATCCTATGTTTAGCTTTCTGAGGACCCACCCACTGAACTTTTCCATGGCAATTGCATCATTTAACATTCCCACCAGCAATGTATAAGGATTCTAATTTCTCTACAGTTTCACCTGTTTTTATTTTCCTGTTTTTTTTTTTTTTTTTTTTTTAATTATAGTCACCCTCATAACTGTAAAGTGGATTCTCACTGTGGTTAACGACTTGATTTTTTGTTAGAAATCTATTAAATGAAAGTAAAATTGATTGAATTTAGGTCATCCTAGAGGTAACATTTTTTGGCCAGAACTTGGTTGAAACTTGACAAAGATTCTGAAGGTAGTGTCATAAAATTAAAGAGTTCTGGGGAAAAAAATAACAGTTATTTCTGATATGATTGATGGTAAAACTCTTTGATATGCATTGTTTTATGGTTGTGTTGAAGGATGATTTCTCAGAACAATGGTATAAAACTGTTCTTCTAGGTTCTAGGAAGAATGATTCAGTCATCCTCTCGCATCAGCTTATTTTTTGGTATCTTTAATAGTGCTGAGAAATGGCCTGTAAATATTAGATTTCCTTTACCCTTATTTTGGGGAAAGAAGAGTGCTCTCACTCTCTACAGAAGAAAAATTATCCTTATCTCTTCACTGATGAGTAATAGAAAAAATAGAAAATTAAAAATCATAGTGGTTTGAACAAACAGGCGTTCATTCTCTTCTGTAAGTAAATACAGATGTATAGAGTTTTGGGCTACTATGACAGTCCCACAAACTCATCAAGGACACTAACTGTTTTGGCATTTTTACTTCATTATCTTCAGCCCTGACTTCCATTCTCAAAGATACCTCATGGTCCAAAATGGCTTATGGAGTCTCTGTTTTTCAGCCCACATTTCATATAGCAGGAAGAAGGAAGGTGGGAGTTGCATAAAAAGGATGAACACACCTGAGTCAGCCTTCTTTAGAGAACCTTCTTTGAAGAGCTGCATAATACTTCTGCTTGCATGTCATTGGTTTATGCTCACACGCAGCTAGAGCCTGGATAAAATAGGCTTTCAGTTGGTGCATTGCGTTTCTCTTACTACTAAAGAAAAAAAGCGAGAATTAATACTGAGCAAATAAAAAGATAATCACAAAATTGTAATTTCTCAGTAAGTTACACTGACCGTTATCCCAGATACTAATTTATAATCCTTCTATAATACCGACAGAGAGAAGGGTGAGCACAGGACAGGTCGTAGGGGTGGTGATATATAGTTTGAAACAACTGTAGCTCATAGTTTCCTTCCTTCATTCATTTCACTTACTCATTCATTTATTCTTTGCATGTATGTTAATAGAGCACCTAAGAGGTCTCTTCTCTCTAGTCTAGCAGTAGGTAGGTACACATTTATTTAAACTATTCAAATTCCTGTAAGGGCTGGAGCCAAATACTCCTTAGCTCACAGTTTTGCTCTGCCATTTACCAGCTGGGTGAACATGGGAAAGTCATTTAATCCTTCTCAATCCCAGGTTCCTTTTATGGTTGAAGGGGGACAAAAATTACATGGCTTTGTTTTATGGAGAAAATGGAGCACCCTGGGTGAAACCTCTAACCAGTTTGCAATACAGAGTAGTACACAGGAAGTGCTACTTTCATTTATCTTTCCCTTCAGTCTTTATTTTTTAGTTTTACGTTTTAAGGTGAAGCTAAATTCAGTTAAACAGCTTACAGGTGGGGTGGGGACAGTGGGCCATTTAGAAACCAAATAACCTGTTGGGCAACTTCTCTCCCCTATTGGGTTTTGTCTTGCCTTCCTGCAGGGTTCTGTGAGTCAGAGGGTGTGAGAGTATCTCCAAAGGTCTCAGAGCTGTTGTGGGCGTGAAGAAATGAGCAGATGGCAGGAGACCACAGGCCATCAGTATTCAGAGGCTGAAAGTCCAGGAAGGGCAGGAGAGAATGGAATATGCCAGGGCTGTCGGGGCAGGAGGGGAACGGAGTGTTCATATCATGGCTTCTCACCCATGCCTACAGTTGAGGCACAGACCCCCAGTGACTGGGAGTCCTGCTGCTGCCCTACACTAACGCTTAACTAGGGGATCAATGACTGTCCCTCTTTATCTGCTCCGTTGAGTCCAACCCTGAGGAAGGTTGAGATTTCTTCTTTCACTTTTCATCAGTAAAGCAAATCTCGATGGAAAAGGTTAGGAATCCCCACATTTGTCCTTTGGGACAAAGGTGGTAAAATAATGTGTGACCTTGGGTGGTTATGATGTGCACCCTTCAATAAGAACCACTGGTCTGAATTTGCTCAGTTCCCATAACTTAAAAAAAATAATAATAACAGCCAGTTTTTATTGAATACCTGCTGTGTATCAGGTACTGTTCTAGGTCTTTTTTTTTTTTTTTTTTTTTCCGGTACGCGGGCCTCTCACTCTTGTGGCTTCTCCCGTTGCGGAGCACAGGCTCCGGAAGCACAGGCTTAGCGGCCATGGCTCACGGGCCCAGCCGCTCTGTGGCATGTGGGATCTTCCCGGACCGGGGCACGAACCCGTGTCCCCTGCATCAGCAGGCGGACTCTCAACCACTGCGCCACCAGGGAAGCCCCTCTAGGTCTTTTGTTTAAGATATATGTGTATATGTGTGTATATATATATTGAAGTATAGTTGATTTACAATGTTGTGTTAGTTACAGGTATACAGCACAGTGATTCATATATATGTATATATATATATACTTTTTCAGATTCTTTTCCCTTATAGGTTATTACGAAATATTGAGTATAGTTCCCTGTGCTATATGGTAGGTTCTTGTTTGTTATCTATTTTATATATAGTAGTGTGTATATATTAATCCCAGCCTCCTAATTTATCCCTCCCCCTTTCCCCTTTGGTAACCATAAGTTTGTCTTCCATGTCTGTGCATCTATTTCTGTTTTGTAAATAAGTTCATTTGGATCTTTTTTTTTTTAATGCCACATATAAGTGATATCATAGGATATTTGTCTTGTCTGGCTTATTTCACTTAGTATGACAGTCTCTGTGTCCATCCATGTTGCTATAAATGGCATTATTTCATTCTTTTTTATGGCTGAGTATAGTATGTATGTGTGTGTGTGTGTTTGTGTGTGTGTATACCACATCTTTTTTATCCATTCCTCTGTCTTTTTTTTTTTTTCAGATCTCATGTGCTTACCTCTAGACATGAGTTCTGTATGCCTGAAAGGTAACGGCCAGTATGACTAATTTTCCAATTGAGCAGCTATGTAGCATTTCCTTTACTTAACAGTTTTCTCTGAGACCTCGAATCACTTTTAGAATTTAGTTTTGTTTGCTCTTTAATATGGTAAAGTGGAACAATCTTGGGATGGGGTTCCTCATTTACAAGTAGTATGATGGTAGAGTCTTTGCCAAAAATGTTTTGGAACTGTAAAAGTGCTAAAAAATAGAGATCTCATTTTCCAGGTGATATGACAGACTCCCAGAAGGGTCTCACCCTGAAGGTGAAACTAGTAAGTGAAGTGTGAGTTAGGTTTTAAGGGGACATCCCCACATCATACATTGTTAGGGGTCCTTTCTCTGACCCGAGAAGGCCTCCCTCAGGATGGACAGGACATCTCAGTCTTGGTGGCCTCTTAAATTAGTTTGCTATCCAGGATGGCTGTCACTGTAAGTGAACTCTTGTGAACCTAGTTATTGGGCCTTTTGAATATGCTGTACCTGTGTGACTCTGAGTAGCCTCTAAGTTTCATTCACTCTGATTAAAGGTATCAGTATTCAGTCTTGGAACCCATGATACTGTAAGGGCTGTGAGGCCTTGGCAGGTGGCGTGGTTTGAAGCTTGGAAGATGTGTGTGGTCCAGCCAGGTAACCTTGGGCCCCTGGCACTTGGTCTGTCGGCAAGATTTGGTGATTGAGCTAGTGATCCATTTAGCCCCTCCCTGGACTAAAACTCTGAGTCTGAGAGGTAATGGTGTTGACCAAAGTCTTGCTTTGGCTTATTTCTTACACCTCATTTTTTGGAAAAAGTATTGTAAAAGTCTAACATTAAATTCAACCTTTGGGGATGTAATTTAGTGTCAAAATGCTATACTCTTTCCTTCTTTTTTTCACCTCTTCCAGTTGGTTTAATATCTTTTAGTATACCTTCCTTTTTTCTTGTTTTCTTCCTTCCTCTCTCTAAATTATCGTCAAGGGCCTTTGAAGAGAATTCTTAAATGTTATTGAGAAATTGCAGTCAGGGAGTCCTTTGTTCCCAAGTCATTTAGAAGATTACCTTTCCTTTTGTTAAATACGAAAAATTGTCAACCTGTATTGTGGGAAGGTGCCAAAAACTGCATTCACCAATAAAAAGCGTCAGCTCTCATTATTGCCCAGATATTATTCTTTTCAAAAGCTGAGTGCTCTCCGCAGGCTTTCTAAACAATCTTCGGCTCATTCATCTTCCTGGTTTCGTTACATTTTGAACCTCTCTGGGTCTGTATAGAGTGGCAGCCTGTCTTTTAAAAATTAATGGGTTCCAAATGCCATTCAAGCCTATTTCTGCCCTCAACCTCCTGCTCCCTTCTCCAGCTCTGCCTGTTAGGAGTCTTATATTCTGTATAAATATTGAGCTGGAGATAGTTTCTGAAGAGGTGTTTGGACTTTTAATTAGCACTGACAGCCTGTCTGCCTGGGCTTTTGCTCTGCGGTCTCCATGGAAAAGTCAGGCAGGTCAGTATGGAGGGGGCGGGGAGGCCCGCAGTGGATATGTTCCTGGCGGCTGGCCCTAGAGACACTGAACTCTGAGCCAACCATGAAGTCATTTTGAATTTAAGGAGTCTTGCTAATCCAAGGCAATGTGTCTTAATTTGACAAAGTAAAGACTGCCCGATAAGCAACCCTAACTACAAGTTCTGTGAAACTGGGGGTGTTGGTAAGTTTAGATTGTGCTAGAGAAATGTGGTGATGTGGAAGAATGGGTTCATTTTCTTCTCTTTACTCCCTTTCCCAGTCCCTCCCCCCTCCCCCCTCCCCTCCTCCTCTTCCTCTCTCCCTCCCTCCCTCCCTCCCTCTCCCTCTCCCTCTCTCTCCCTCTCTGTCTGTCTGTCTGTCTCTCTCTCTTACTTACTTTGGCCCAATTCGGCCCTGCAGTCTGGCCTCTGCAGTGGCTTGATGTGAAATTTGAGAAACATATGTAGTTTTCTATTTCAGGAAAATGATCTCAGGAATTGAATGTGTTTTTTTGGTTGGCTGTTAAGCTCTGATCTTGCCCAGTGTGGTTTTTTGATGATGGGAAAGAGGCTTCAGAATGCTTTTTGTCAGAATTTCGTGTCATAAACCTTACAGCTTGGTTGCTTTCGCTGGGCCCCCACCCCCTCCCCAGCCCACGACACAATGTCATCTATTTTGTCAGAAGTGGGAAGAAGTGCGCATTGTTCGCGTTACAATCAGTTCATTGCTGCGGGCACGCACATACATGAAAATGGCCGCCGTGTCTGTCCTTCACAAAAGCTATTTTAAATGTAGTTCAGTGGAGGACCAGGGGTCTGCATACTGTTGCCCATAAAGGAAAAGGGATCCATGGGGGAGAAGTTGGCCTTTGTTTTGCCTTGGAAGGGCCAGTATTCTTCTTTGTTCTTGAGGTGAGAGCCAACAGTGGGCCCAGTGCCCTGCAAACTAAACTTCATTGATCTAGCCATGCGATGGATGTGCAGACCAGCAGCATCACTGGGGCCTGATGAGAGTGGAGCTGAGCGAGGGGCTCAGGCGAGTGAGGCTGGCACAGGCACTGGCTGAGAGTTGGGTCTGACCTGCCCCATGTCCAAGGGTTTCCAGTGGAATGAGGCACGGCCCCAGCCCGAGAAAGGCTCCCTGACCTGTCGTTCTCCACTAGACGTGAGCTTCTTGAAGATGGTAGCATGTCCGTGTTCATCTTTGTATCCAGGGAGTACTTGCTGAATTACTAAGAGAATCATGTGCTCAAGCGGAGGTCTCTACAGAATATGCTGGGAGTACAGAGAAGGGACTGACCTACCCACCTCAGAAATTGGGGTGGGGTAAGGGACACAAAGGAGGAGAAAGTCCAGGAAAGGCTTACCCGGAGGAAGGGAGCTGACATTCCTGGGCAATATGCAAGTTATCCTATTTGATTCTTACAGTGTATCATTTTTATAGATGAGGAAGCCAAGACTCAGGGAGGTCAGTGAACATGTTCAAGATCACACAGCTCCTGAGGAGCAGAGGCTGGATCTGAACCTAGGTTTGCATGGCTCCAAAGCAGTGCCCCTTGCAATGGCCCATCCTTCTATCAGGGGAGCAAGGATGGGAACCCTAGTGCCTTTCACACTGCACTTGTCTCCTCCTCTTGTTTGGTCTGTAGTGAACTGATCACCTCCTTCTGGCCCTAACATCTGACCTTTGTCTAAAGGGTTTGGGAAAGTTTAAGAGACTTTGAGGCGGTGGTGGAGGTGGGCTTCCCGGGAAGTGAACGCACTGAAGCTTAAGCTTCAGGGACCCTTGCTCGCATGGCCCTGTGAGTGCAGGTAGTTGTTGGGAGGCATAGAATGTTCCGGGTGGAGAGGGGTTGCAGTCAGGAAGCATTTCTACCTAGGCATTTCTGATCTCAGGGAAAGGGAACCTAAATCCCCAAGGCTCCAGGTATTTGTTTTAATTTTTTTCTTATTGTAAATATTCATTAGTGTACGTGATCTTGTATTCATAATTTTGTATTCCTTTCTTTACGAGTTCCCCCATATAAAAGCTTCAGGCCCTTCAAGATGTGGATTTGCCCTGGAAGTGGTGTGAGAGCACCCTTCACGGAAGAAGGAATGTAAACTCAAGGTAGCCACTGAGTTTGGGCTCTGGGGTAACACGCCAGCCCTGGGACTCATTGTGTGACCTGGAGCAAGCTTCTTACCTTTTCTGCACTTCATTTTCCTATTTGTACCCTGTGGGCTTGCTGTAGAGATTGTAAGCATTCACGTGTATAAAGCTTGTAGGACAGCGTGCTTAGGATTCAACAGATGTCAGCTTCCCCTGGTGCTGTGATTGTTGTTACTGGTATATGAGACCCACATAGATGGAGCTGAATACCCATGTCTGCCATTAAAGCATTGACCTTCTGAGGGGGATAGTGCAAGGACAACTTCAGACTTACATTAAAAAGCCCACAGACTATCCCTTTATGCATTGATTTCCTTATCATCTTTGACCATCATCCAAATGGCTTCAAATAAATTTCATTATGTGGAAAACTGGTGATGTGTTCACAGAGCTGAGACAGGAGCTGTCTTCATCTCCAGCCACTCTTCATCACACACCAAGATTCCAGCCCTGTCAGACGTCTTGCCCAGTCCCTGGGCCTTTTCCTGTCTTCTTTGCACATACTGTTCCTCTCTCTAGAACATCATCTGCCTGCTTTTCTCCTTGCTGAGCTGTTGCTCATCCTTCAGAATCCATCTTCAGTGTCCTGTTGTTTGTGAAGCCCTACTGACTCCCCGGGGCGGTTAGACACTCCTTCTTCATTGGTCCTCTAGTTTTCTAGCACTTCTCGCGTTGTACTGTAATTATTTCTCGGCACATGGTTTTCTTGTACTAGCTTCGGAACCCTTTGGATGAAGAAACCACAGTTTATTCACATTTGTAGTGTGTATGACGCATATTAGGTGCAGAGAAATTTGGGAGGGATTGGAAAGAGTGTTTCTTTTCGTGTCATTACAGTATGTCCTTTTCACAGATGAGGAAACTGCGACTCAGAGAGATCAAGGAACACATTCAAGATCACACAGCCACTAAGGAGCAGAGAGGCTGGATCTGAACCTAGGTTTACATGGCTCCAAAGTGGTGCCCCTTTCTGTGGCCCATCTTTCTAGCAGGGGAGAAAGGATGAAGACCCTAGTTCCTCTCACACTGCACTTGTCTCCACCTCTTGTTTGATCTGTAATGAATTGATCACCTCCCTCCGGCCCTAAGATCTGGCCTTCGTTGAAATTATTTGGAGAGTGTAGGATGCATATTAGGTGCAGAGAAGTTTGGGGGGATTGACTGGAAAGAATTTTTCTTTTCATATCATTATATTTTAAAAGCCACAATCATTTGTTCCAGAAGAGCTGTATGGTATGATTTCACAGAATCATGTTTTCCCATTGGTTTTTACTCCAGTTTAAGAAAGGTTCTTAATGTCTGATTGATCTTCAATTTGAAATGACTTTGTAGCATTTTCCTTGTTTCCCTGCTTCCAGCCCTCTGATTTAAGCAGATGATGCTCTGTAAATAATTACTTGTGTCTTCCTTGCTCTAAACTGTAACTTGGTGAGTATAGGACCTTGCATGTTTGGTCTGCAGCTCTGTCCCCAAGACCTAACCCTGGGATTGACACAGGGTGATAGTTCTAGAAGAACTATTATTACCTCTTCTAGTAGAAAAAAGTATAATAATTATTTTAGTGGTATTTTATACTAATAACAGTATTTAACACATGCTGGCACTGTTGTGTGCACTTCAGGCATACGAGCTCCTTCAGTCCTCCCAGCAGCTTTGTTTTATATGTACTATAATTACCATGCATATTTTACAGAGAAAAAAACTGAGGCTCGAAGAGGCCAAGGACCTTGTCCAAGACCACACAGCTGATGAGCAGCAGAGCTGGGATTTGAACCCAGGCAGTCTGGCCCCAGAATGCAGGCTTTTTACCACAATGGTGTACTGCCTGTGATTAGCACTAATTAGCTCAGCACTTATTTGTTAACAGACTATTAAGGGAATCCCACAGAGACCTATTTTTCTAAAGTGAAGGGTTCATTTGTTAGGTGTTTATTTACCGTAAACCAGTGGTTCTCAAAGCATGATCCCCAGACCAGTAGCATGAACGTTACCTGGAAATATATTAGAAATGCAGATTCTCTGGCTTCACCCCATCTATTGAATTAGAAACTCAGGGAGTGGGACCCATTAATCTGTGTTTTAACAAATCCTAGAGGAGCTTCTGATGAGAACTACGGCCCAAGACTAAATCATTTTCTCTGGAATTTTACTTCCTTCTTTTGGCTTTTCTTCTTCTTTTTCTTCTTCTTTTTTTCTTTCCCTTTCTCTTTCCCTTCCTTTCCTTTCCAGGGTAGAAAATAAGAAAATTTTAATTTTTCCCCAGGTTTATTGAGGTATAATTGACATATGATATTGTGTAAGTTTAAGGTATGCATTGTGTTGATTTGATACACTTATATATTCAAAATGATCACCATGGTAGCATTCAAGATCTGTTCTCTTAACAACTTTCAAGTATATAATAAAGTGTTCTTAGCTATAATCACCGTGCTGTACATTGGACACCCAGAACTTATTCATCTTATAACTGGAAGTTTATATCTAGACACCCAGAACTTATTCATCTTATAACTGGAAGTTTATATCTTTTTACCAATGTCTCCCCATTTCCCCCACCCCCAGCCCCTGGCAACTACCATTCTCCTCTCTGTTTCTATGAATTCCACTTTTCCAGATCCCACATGTAAGTGATATCATACAATATTTGTCTTTCTCTGTCTGAGTTATTTCATTTGGCACAATTCCCTCAAATTCTGTCTGTGTTGTTGTAAGTGACAGGATTTCCTTCTTTTTCATGGCTGAATAATATTCCACTGTATACCTATACCATATCTTCATCCTTCCATCCATTGACACTTAGATCATTTCCATTTCCAATTTACATTTCCCACCAACTGTTTAAGCCGTACTGGTTGTATCTGTGTTGAGGGAAGCAGTAAGAGCTAGAGCTAGTCACTAGCATCCTTGCCAGAGGGTGTCCTAAGAGATGGATTGTAGGTTTTGCAAAGCAGCAAGGACTCCAAAGTACTCCAGAGAGTGACTTGTATTCCTAGGAATGGAATTCTGGGAGGTCCAATTCCAGAGAAAACCAGGCACCAGGTGAGACATTTTATGTTTTAAATCTCCTTGTTTTTAAAAAGGTATCTAAAAGCGATTTAACTGTGTCAAGATTTAGTCTTAAGGTTTTTTTTGTGTTAAAGAGGCCATTGGTGCAAGTCAAGACCTAAGGACTGTAAAAATATTGATGCAACTGTCAGAGGTCCATGGTATTTGACCTCCTATTAATAAAGACAAATTACCGCATTTCTGTGATATTTGAGTGTGCAAGAATGTCCCTTAATTCTGCTGGTATTCCATTCCACAGCTACTGGGGCTGAGGGGACAAGGGACACAGGCTTGTGTTTCTGATTTATGAGGTGGAATAGTAGTCTGATTTACTAAACTGAAAGTCAGAGAAGGTTCAGATAACAACAGAGTGAAACTTCATGAATGATAACAGCCACAGCAACAACTCAAGTGTTTGCTGGTATAGCAGCACGTTTTGGCCTGAAGTCATCTGTAGAATAAAATACAAGCTGGGGGGAGTGATTAGTAGGGGAGCACAAATAAATAGAGGGCAAGGCAAGTACTGAGCTGATTAAACTGGAAGCAGGAGGACTTTGAGGGAGGTTTTTTTCGCGGAGCTTTCCAGGATGTAGGGAGTGGGGTGTTCATCGTGGCTGTTTGCTAACACCATCCCACTTCAGGGATTGTTCCTTTTCACCCAGATTTTAATGGCGGGTCATGCCAGCATAGCAGAGTAGGGTAGTACACCTGAGTTACTTAAAAGACGTCTCAGCGTATGCAGGGCAGCGTTTTTATTTTTCACCCTCGTCTTTGCTTCGTTTAAAGAGAGCACTTCAGATTCGGTTCATCTAAGCCTACAACTTCAAAGGGAGCTCATTCTAGTTTGACAGCAGTCACATCCATTTTTTGCCAATTCTTTGACCTTTAGAACAACATGCACTCAGGTCTGACCTGTCAACTGTCTATAAAAATCCATCCCCATCAAGGACTTAATATTTTCAAGAGCACATCTAAAGGATGGGAACCCTTCTAATTTTGTTCCTGCAGGACTTGTTTTGGGAGAAACCAGCTGCTGCTTCTAGTCTTAATGAGATGTGACTTTAGAGGGGGCCTCGACTTACATTATGGTCCTGTACCCTTTTATTACAAGCTACGCATGATGTTTTTAGCCATTCACGTCAGCATTTTTCTCCAGCTGCAGTCAATTTTATCTCATTCTTGTTGATCATGATCATTTGACTGTGAAAGTATAAAAAGAAATTAAGAAAACACAAGTGTTTCCAAAGGCCATTTGCCATGGGAAAATAGAATATGGTGACCTTTCCACTTATGTCCATTTGGGGGCTTTTGGCCATGAGGGTCAGTTCACATGTGGCTTCTGGGACCATTCTTTGGTGTGTTTCAGGCAGTCCAGATGTCTTGAAATTCTGCAGAATGAGAAAGAAAAGCCAGAGAGGAGTCTGATTCGATTCAACTAGAACCTGATTGGCTAATTAGGATAATAAAATTCCTGATGCATCTTATTCATGTCTCTGCAAAATAGTAAAAATAATATTACTTTATGTTTAAATAGTTCCTGTCCTCTTAAAGAACTCAAGCAGGGTCCCTTTCGGTATGCCCTCTGTTCCCAAAATATATCTGAGATGTTGTACGTGGTTTCAGAATGCAGGCACCTCATCATGAAGGATAAATGACTGTAGTGTTGGGAATAATATATTATTGGAATTACCTAAAATCGGGGCTGAGGAAGCCTGTCAAGCCTCTAATAGCTATGAGGCATTTTTGTATCTCAGTTTCTTTATCTATATTGTAGGGATAATATAGTATCTTACTCATAGGCTTATTAAGACCGTTGATTGTGTTAATACGTGTAAAGCTTTTACACAGTAATACTGGCACATGGTAAGTTCTCAGTGCTGTCGTTTGTGTTGGTTTTAGAATCAGTCAAATATGAATTTAAATGCCCCCTCTGTCACTTACTGGTCATACAGAGTTGGACAATACTGATAACGATCAACATGGGTGTCATTTACTGAATATAACTTATAATGCCAAGCATTATATTAGGTACTTTATGTACATTCTTTTTCTCTCAAAACTTACTTTAACTTTCCAAGGTATGTGTGATTATACCCACTTCATAGATGAGTAACTTAAGGTTTAGAGATACTAAGAAGCTTGCCCAAAGTAACAGAGCTAGATTAGTAGCAAAGCTGACTCTCTAAAGTTCTTGTTCTTAGTTGGCTACTTAGTTAGGTTCCCCAAGCCATAGTTTTATCATTTCTAATAGGAATAACAATAACTCTTTGTCAGGATTACATACTGAACGTTAAGTATTTGGTACCTACTGGGCACTCTTGACATCATGCACTGTGATATTATTATCACCTCCTATTGCAGCTTTCCATGCAATAGAATTTTCCTTTTTTCTGTTCCTCATGTCATGTATATATCTGTAGGGATTGAAAGAAAGTTCTTAAGGCTGGGTTCTTGCATTTCTGAGAACTTCAGAATCTCATGTATGATTTGGTGCTATATTTGGTGTCTGGGTATCTGTGTGTACATGTACTTTCTATCCAGTCTAGAAGTAGATGGATGGGTACTAAATCTGGGTGCTATGTAAAGCAACTCACAAATGTTCAAAATCATGGACTTGAACATGAAAATGTCTTGGCTCGACATTTTGCTTTTCTGTTTATTCTGAAAGTTGTTTAAAAAAAAAAACTGGCTCAGTGGAAGCCAAGCATTTGGGAACCAAATCAGTTTGGATGGGTAGGGTGGAGTCAGCATTATACATACATATTTGGCACTCAGAAGCAGCAACAATCCTTATACTGGTATGTAAAGATATAATATATTCCATGATGTTTTAGCTTGTGTTGCCTGCCTTAGTAAGTGAAAACACTTTGTAAAATTGGGCTGCAGACTACTGCCCCATTTCTCCCTCTCCTTCTGGTGTCAGATCCTCCATATGAAGGATCCTTGCCCATTTTCTTCATTTATTCACTTACCCATTCACTCCTTAACCCCCAACAGTATAGTTTCACCCTTACTACCCACCTTTGGATCTAAATCGCTTACCTATATTTAGAAGTGATATTAAGATATTAACATTAAGTCCCAAACTGCCTCGTATTACTGATATGGATAGAGAGGATGGAGACCTCACTGTGATCATTGTCACTAATCACACAGAGGTTAAGTGATGCCAAAACTGGGGTTGAAATGAGCAATGCAAAGACTGAGGCCAAAGACGAAAACTCGCAGTGCTTTGGGGTAAGTACTGTCGCCATGCTGAACTTCGGTGTATTCCTGATTGATCCCCACTTTAGAGATGTGGAAAATGTCGCGGGACTGAGATTTTAATAACCTGCCCAAGGTCACTTGGCTTCTAAGTACTTGCCAGGATTTAAACGATAAAACTCAGACTCATGACCAGTACAGTCCTTCCTGCAAGCCGCTCAGTAAGTATTTGTCAATTAAAAAAGAATCAGTTCCCTCAGTTCTCAAAATGAAGATAAATGATCATGTCATACATTATGTTTCACTGTGAAAAATGTTGTAACTGCAGAGTGTACAGTACAATGAGAAACATGTGAGGCACAATGAATTATGGTGGGCTTGGGGGCAGAATGAGGGAAGGAATGGGGAGACGAGTGTCTCAGGGAGGAAGCACCAAGACCGGGTTCCAGGCCTTTCCTTTGAGCTACCAGGGCAGCCTGCATTTCCCCCCCGCCCTGGGGCATACTATTCAGTGTTCTCGTGTGTTTACTCATCTTTACCTCCCACTGGACTGTAAGCTCTCTAAAGGCAGGGCCTAAATTATGTATCTTCATCACTCAATACAGGAGCTGGTACCTAGCAGCTGTTTAATAAATACAGAATGACGAGTGAATGAGCTGCAGGGGTGAATGCAGTGCACAGGTGGAGACAGGACATTACAGCCAAAGACTCGAACATGGATGAAGGTGTGAAAAGTCATTGCATGTCCAGAGAAAAGTGGGTGGTGTGGAGTGGACAGGGCATGGAAACGTAGACTGGGGTCTTGTGAAGGGTTGGGTCTGTCATCTGTACTTGTGTGTGCCATGATCAAGGGTGATATCCTTAGATTTCTTGAGTGCATGCCTTTCTTCAGTACCTCGTCATCTTTTCAAGGACAAAGACAAAGGACCAAAAGCTGAGGTATATCGTGGGAGTGACAAAGATCTATTTTCATATCCCACTTCTGCTGCTCATCATCTGTGTGACAGTGGGCATGTCACCTAGCTTTGTTGTCCTGCTTATTATAGAGTAGGCATTCAGTGAAGATTGGTTGAATGGACTAATTAGTGTAATTATATCTTTTTGAAAGAAAGCTTTGAGGAATTTGAGATAGAGCTACATAAAAGACCTAGTGCTGTGCCTGGTGTTTATTCACCTAGTGGAAGACATGGCTTAGGAATTTCTAGGCATGAGGGACCCTGGGCATTTAGACACAGTAGCAGTGGTGTGGTTCACAGTGGCTGGTCTGCTTGGAACAGAACCAAGCTAGTGGCAGGGTAGGCTAGGGGCAGTCAAATCCCCAGGGGGAGGAACAATTGGGCGAAAGGAAACAAGGTTTGTCGGGGCTCATCAGGTCAAGGAAAAGGCTCCAGTCTCAGTGGAACCCTGGATGGCAAATCAGGTAACAGCTGAGATGCTCAGTGGTTTAGACCTCGGCTGGTAGAGAAGCCAGGGTTCAGGGAAGCCTGGGAGTGGGGGCCCTGGGCTCCTGAGGCCTTGGATTACAGGCTAGGACCTAAGTAGCACAGTCAAGTCCAGACAGCCTTGTGTGGCTGAGCCTAAGCCTACTGTTTGCCCCCTGCTATGGTCTGGAAAGGGCTCATCTTAAAGGTTGTAGGGTCACGGAAGAAAGGAACTCATGCATTTTGATTGTCAAAAAGTAAAACAAGGTACGCATTATCAGTGAGCTGGATGCTTCTGGAAGAGTTTTATAGGTGTTCTTTGGATTTATAAAGTAACATATGATTTTTCTTTCCTTTCTCTCTATAAATCATACCAGAGAGTAACATTTTTTTTTCTCTATACTAACTTTGACAAAGACTGGACCATGCTGTGTGTATGGCCAGTGTATAGATTTAGAGAACGCTCGGTTTCTTTACTCCTCGCACATTTATCAAAGCCCTGTTGTGTGCCCTGCCTTTAAGGGACGCTGAGATGAAACCAAGGCTCCCCCAGTCACATTGCAGTGCAATTAGCACCATAATGGAGGTCCTGTAGATTCTAGATTCTGCAACCGCAAAAAGGGGAGTGATCAGCTCTGTCCAGGGAACTAGCACAGGCCTCACAGGATAGGAAAGGGATGAACAAGAATTTACCGGGTGGATGACGAGCACCACCTGGCAAACAGGCAGCAGGTGAAAAGCCGTAGGTGTGGAAGACCATGATGCGTCTGCAGAGGTGGAGCTTGTTGGCATAAGCAGAACATAGGGCACATGTCAGGAGCATTTGGAGAGAAGAACAGGATGTCCCCATGTGCTTTACTCAGGCTTTGGGCTTTTGGGCGCAGACTGGAGTCAGACTGCATGGCTCTAAACCCTGGCCCCGTCGCTTCGTGCCCCTGTGTTCCTGGGCAAGCACCTCGATTTTCTGTCCCTCCTTTTCCTCATCTGATGTAATCATAGGACATACGTCACAGGGTGGTTGTGAGAATCTGAATAATAACATAAAGCACTTCGAACAGTGTCTGGCATATCGATTATGATGGTGATTATATGAGCTATAGAATCATATAATTAACAATGATCATTGTTCTTAAATTGTAACCTATAGTCTGGGTGGAACAACCTGATGAGAGTGATGCTTAAAAAAGGTGGAGTGGAGTGTGGATTGGAGCAGAGGACTGGGGCTGGCAGTGGACAAGTATTGCAAAATTCCCAGGGATGTTGGAGGGCTGACCTAATGTAGTGGAAGAGGAGATAGGTCTGGAAGATGCTGGAAAGGTAGGCTTGCTCGAGTCTGGTGAGCGATGAGATGAGGAGGGTGAGAACCCTTTTCTCTCAGCATTCAGGAGTTGTGGTAGAAAGTTGCTGATGTTCAGGGCCAGCATGTCCATATTTCAAGGTACCACCATGGTTTTTATGAAAGTTCTGTTTCCTGCATTGCCACTGAGCTCACATCCATACTGTGCATGCCGGGCAGAGTTCTCTTCATGATGTTTTCAGCCGACTTAAATGTAACCCATGATGATGACCATATTTACATAATGTGTGGCTGGTGAAATCATGGAAGATTGGAATTTCCCATTTTAATTCCATTTTAAAGATGCTTGTTAAGCAGAAGGATATAATTCATTTTTCAAACTGCTGAAATGTTATTTTGGCCTCTTGAATCAAAGGCATTCCGCAAGTGTTTTCTTTATTACATGCCTTAAACTTTAATTAGAATTTAATTATAAGATCCTGATGGCATGAGTAAGAGGAGCAGATGGGACAGTAAAAGCAGCTTCGTGAAGGAGGATTAAAGATTGAAAGTTGCTCGCTAATGGCGTAAGGAATGAACAGAGAGCTAAATTACTATGCTTTTCTGCTATTCTGATGCTTTTTCAATTCTGCAACTTAGTTTTATTCCTGGTTTGAAGCTGAAGAATCTCATAAAATAGATTTTTTATTTCATTTTTTCAATCACTGGAGTAGGTTTGTGCATCTGAAGTAACTCAATGGACACTTTTTATTTGAATCTCCATTCTAAACTCAAAAGGATCCTTTACTGTTGGTAAATATTTTTGAACACGAAGATAGAAAGCAGTACCAGGGCACAGGCTTTTTCTTCCTCTCTTGCTTTATGGGTTAAAAAAAAAAAAAAAAGAAGATGGATAGATGTTCCAGTAGGTATTGTATGCAATTGTGTTTCTAGAACTTGGCTGGACTGAAGTCATTTTTATAACATGTACCCTGTGGGATGTGTCAGCTCTGGGACAGGGAAGGAACACTGTGTGTGGGGTCAGGGTCAGAGCCTTCATAATTTGCTCTTGGACAAATCACTTCATCCCTCTGATTCTCTTCCCTAACCTGTAAAAATTATTAAATAATTCCCACTTTAGTGTTGTTGTGAAGATTTCATCTAAACACAATAATTCTGTAGTGCTTACTGAGGGCCTACTAGGTCAGTGCCTGTCCTCAAGAAGCTAGCTCAAAGACTAGAGGGGAAATGGACCAATAAATAAATCAAGATGATGTAATATGTCATAGGAGAGGTGTACATACAGTGCCAGAAGGATGCAAATCACTAACACAGACAATTAGAGCCCGGTGATAATGTATATATAAGAATGCTAGTAATATAAAATCCTTTACAAATATAAGCCATTTATCAGTATAAGGTGATGAAGTTAGGGGTCCAAACCTTCTGATTATTCTCAAAGCATATAGAACATTATTTACAAACAGGTAAAACACAAAACTGGTGGCAAAATGGTGCTTTATTTCTTCTGGCACTTTGTACAGCAGTTTGTACATAGCTCACACAGTTTGGGCTCAAATCATATTTGCTGAATTGATCTGAAAGAGGCTCACGTCTTCTCACGAGTAAACTTGAAATGAGCATAAGAGAGATTTTGCTAGAGGTGGATGGTGACGGTGTGAGTCCATGAAGCCAGGGTGGGTTGTTCCAATGGGAACGTTGGCTGTCTACTCAGAAGGTAGCTCATGTGTCCCTCCTGCCCTCAGCCTGTCCCACGATTGGCCTTTGCAGCCATCCCCCTCACTCCTTGGGTCGTTGGCTGGAGGCGTGGTAGAGATTTGGAGTGGGGGCACCTTGGGACTGCCCCTCACATCACACAGTGAGGATGACCCATTCTGCTCCCCAGGGGTATATCTAGCATGACCTTCTGGTCGGCTAAATGATTCCACTTCTTAAATGCTTTTGCTCCTAGTTTTTCTTTCTCTTTGAAATCTTAAATTTTGAATCTCTCTCCTCCCCCCACTAATTACAAGCTTAATGCAGGCCAGGCAACAGTTGAAAATAAAGAGGAAGGAAAATTACATAATGAAACAAAAAGCATTTTCATCTCCTACCATCTAGGGACAACTTTTTTTCTTTAAATATTTTGATGTCTGCTCTGTTCTAATTGTTTGCAAATTCTGTATTTTCAAACTCACCTACTCAGTGAAATTTATTTGTAACTCCCAAATTAATACGGAGTGGTGCTTTTGTGGTCCTTCTCAGACATGCACGGAGCAGCAAAAAAATTTCTGAGTTGCTCTGATGTGCTCATTCCCAGCGGAGTTTGAGCAAGGTGACCCTCTGCCCTCATGTTTCTGTTATCGTGTTATAAATGTGTCCTTTTTGTGGTCCATTAGTGCCCCATTTTTCTCATTTTTGTGCTTCTTGTTGGTGATTTTACTGTTTAAATGAGCCCCAGGCATAGTGCGGAAGGGCTGTCTGTGTTTCTAAGTGCAAGAAGGCTGTGTTGTGCGTTATGGAGAAAATATATTAGATAAGCTTTGTTCAGACATGAGTTAAATGCTGTTGGCTATTGAGTTCACTGTTAATGAATCAACAATATATATTAAATGGTGTGCTTTTAAACAGAAGCACACAAAAACAAGGTTATATATTGGTCAGTTGGTAAACATGGAACCAGAGGCTTGCAGGAACCTAACCCTGTATTTCCCCTAGGAGCGATGAGTCTGTGTTTGTGGAGACTTTGTAGAATCTAATACTGAGAACCGCCTGTGTATCTTTCCGCTCTTCTTGCTCTCTCTTCCGTCTCACAATAGCTCAGTCTCTGTGTTGTGTGCAGTATGTATACATTTGCTTAAATTACATGTGCATATGTTTAGCAGTTATGGTGTCACATGACACACTGTTCTGTGACATATCTTTTAACTCATCAATGGTGTTGGCCTTTGGCCTCTTTGCACCCAGATCCATTTGTTGCCCTGTCCTGCTCTATTCTGCATTCCAGATGGTTGACCCCTGCCCTCTGGCAACTTGACACCAGTGGGAGATGGGAGGATGGGAGAAAGGGAAGCCAGAGCATTTGTCCTTCACCCTCTGCCTCGGACAGCACCGCTGGCAGTGGCCACATCCTCTGCATGGCTCTCCCACCCACAGGGTAGGTTCCCATGGCTCCAGCTTCTGCTGAGTGACCCCGGCTCTTGGGCTCCAGCAACCATACCTCCTCCCTTTGTCCTTTCAGCCAGCAGGTGGGAGCAGCTTCCTGCTGCTGCTAATCTCTGAGTTTCTTCCCTGTCCCCTGGGTAAAGCATCAGATTCAAACACCAAAACAAGACCAAAAAAAAAAAAAAAAAAAAGAGAATAATAGCAAGAGTCCAACACCATATGAGAGAGACTGAGAAAGGAGTGGAGAGAGCCATCAGCACCAGAGCCATACGTGCTGTGTGGTGCTGGTCTCTGCGTTGTGCACAGGTTAAGCAGCTGAGATGCCACTGGTGGTTGGAAAGCAGCCAGTGCCTCTGGTCCTGAGCGTATTTGTCTGGAATATGATGCCCCTTAACCTGACTAGCTCATCCACTGAGGGGGAAAGAAATCCATTCTGATAATTATACTGACAGGGTTCTACCAGGGCCTCATTCCCTAGAATATATATATTTTTTTCTGGCCTCTTTATTCCCTTCTTTACTTTAGGACCCTATCCCAAGAGTATGAGGTCCCTTGTGGGTCTTACATTCCATTTTGAGCCTCTCGTGTTGGCACAGTCCTTATTAAAAATGTATTTTCTCTGAGCCTTGGCCACACCCGTTGAAGTGTGGATTCACAGAAGGGTCCTCAGAGCTGAAAGACATTTTTGAAGAACCACTGTTCCAAGCGGCATTAAATATTTGTCACCTGCCACATGTAAATTGTTCATCTATTTGCTTTACCTCTTGGACCAAAAGGTTTCTTGTCTCATTTCTGCTAAAGTGGAGATCACAGAAAAGCTGCCTTCTGCCTTACTTTCCTATCCCTTTGGTCTTTTCCTGTCCCAGGAATATGGGACTTTTCTCTGTCCTCACAGCAATACTGGGAAAGATTGCTTCGACCTTTCAGTATTTCATTGGAAGGAAATGTGGAATGATGATGGAAAAAGCCTCAGATTCTGGGGCAAGCAGAATGGGCTCTGCAAGCTGTGTGGGTTTGGGACTTTGATATTTACAGTTTAAGTCAGTTGGGCAGGTAAAATGGGACAGCACGTGAACAGCGCTTAGCACCATTCCTTGCACCCAGTGGGGCTGCCATAAAAGGAAGCTCTCTCTTCTCATTTTCTTAGCTCCTCTATCTGGGACTTTCCAAATACAATTTTAAGCAACCTAGAATAAAATATGCTATTAATAATAACCAAAAGCATGCAGTTTAATCTTATTAAATAAACCTGAAATGTTGCTCAGACAGCCTTCACTATTTATGGAATGCCGTTGTAAAAAAAATTTTGGTTTCGCTAAAAAAAAATAAAAATAACCTACTGCATCTTAAAGGCTGGTTTCAGCCTTTGTTATTCACACCTGGAAACATGCAGAAGTTTGGGTAAGTTTGGCATCCGCATGTGCATGCATATATTTGTATATATCAATATTTATTCTTTCTTTCTCTCTTTCTCTTGTTCTTTCTCTCTCTCTCTCTCTCACTCTCTCTCTCTACATATATATGTATGTATATGCAGGCACACATATAACTCTTTAAGAAACGTTCTTCTAGTGTTTTATTTTCTTAAAGTCTGTACTTCACATCATTTTTTTCCCCCCAGAACTGTTTATCCTCACTCCAGACATGACCGTTGGAAAGGTGGCAGAAAAAACAAACGACTTGTGTGTTTTGGGGCAGTCTGCATTCCTTTTAACTCCCTGAAACCGGGCTTATGCTTGGGCTTTCAATCTATTTGTCCTGGGGCCCAACCCCTTTGATTCCTGCTTGAAAATTAACCTGTTGTTCAGGCTCACACGAGAGCTGCCCCAGAGCTCTCTCGGGTTCGAGAACTAGAGATCTATGAAGTGTTTGACTTTATTTGTAACTTTAACCACGGCAGCCTTAACAGGGCTTTTGTTTTCTTCTTTAACTTTATCCTTGTAACCTTAACCTGATTTTGTCTTCAAATCTCCATCCTCCCCCATCCCACAATTCCTAATCCCTCTTTTATCCTCAGATTTTCCTCCGAAGTCAAGAGTATGACATTTAAATCCATCCTTTAGGAAGTGTCTAAAATCTAACACAGACATAGAGTTAGGTCTTTTTTTTTTTTTTTTTTGGGTTGCTTACGAAGATTAAATAAAGGTTTTAGAATGTAGATTTCAAAAAAACACGGGCAGAAGTTGTGGTGTGGCCTGCGAGTAGGAGTGTGGGTTTTAGAAAGTACCACGATGCTTCACTTGGCCTTGGGGAGACTTTTTTTTCCTCTGTGAGGAGTCAGGAGCCAGGGCTATGGATGGTTTAGGCAGAGAAGGGTTGAAGGGATAACTGCTTCCAGACCCTGAGCCTTGAACTCTCAGCGATGGTTCAGGCTCTCGAAAAAGGGAGCAAGAGGCATTAAGAGGATGGAGGAGTCTCCACGCAACTTCCTTTAGCTCCAGCTTGTGTGCATTCATCTCCCAGCGGGTGCCTGGCCCCACGGAACATACTTCCATACCTCCGTGAACCCTCACAAGCCTGCGAAGGAGACCGTAGTGTTTCTCTTTTACAGTGGAGGAAACTGAAGCTCTTCAAGGTGCAGGAAATTTAGGGTCTAACCAGGATTACAATGAGTCTGGATTGCCCAGTTTGTGGATTGTTTTTCTCTTTCCCCCAGTACTTTTTTCTCCTTGGTTTCCACAGCCCCTCTTTGGAGCTTACTTTCTTTTAATATTCCTGCCAAAGGAAGGGACTAAGATCTGTGCAGTATCTATGATGCGTCAGGCACTGTTTTATGTGATATACATCCATGCAGGGTACATTCTAATCAGAATCCTATGAGAGGGTGGTGGTCTCCCCATTTGAGACAGGAAATCCCTGAAGCTTTGAGGGTTAGGTCATTTGCCCAAGATCACATGGGACAAGGAGGTGACTCCTTGGAGACCAGGTGTGACTGCCTAACCTTTGCCATGCCCACTACACCAGCTCCCCACATTAGGACAACGTCCCAATATTGGGGTAAAGCCACTCAGATTAGAAGTGGTAGATATGTGGCCATGAGTGCAGAGGTGTTGTGTGTCATGCTGTTTTGCAATCTCGTTTTATTTCTAGAGATTCAAGGCAGAGGTAGGCTTGTTTTCTCAGTCTCAGTTTCCTTAAAAACAAAGGTAGCAACAGTAATGATGAATATTGCTCAGATGTGAGTATCTGTGTGTATGTACCAGGCACAGTTACTTGGTCTTTATTTATCTTTTATTCTTCCAGGTCAACCTTATAACAATTTCAAAGTGTCCTCTCATTTACAGATTTGGAAATACTCAGGGAAATGGAGTCACTTCCCTGTCCCACCTCACACTACTAATTAAGTGGAGGAGTAGGGATTTGAACCTACACCAAAACTATTTCTTACACCAACACTATTCTCCCTCCACTCAGCATATGGGACACACATCCCTGGGAGCACGTGTGGGGACCTCAAGGGATTCATAAGATGACTTATAGTAGTGGAAGGATAGGGGTTAAAGAACACTGATTCACAAGAGTTAAGAAGTGACACGACATGCCCCTTTTCAGCTATCTTATAAACCACTGGATTATATCAAGGAGAAAGTCTTAAGTGTAAGGATGCCTTTTATAACTTCCTAATACTTCATCCTTATTATTATTTTTTTTTTAACCAAGAGAGAACAGGGCTCAGGCTCTGAGCCTTAGGCAACAGAACCTAAAAGAACGCAATGACATTTGTTATGCTTTCATTGTACTTAAAATTCTTCCCTATTTAAAAAAGTATTATGGCATGTTTATACATGCAGAATAATATAATGCGTATGTAAGGTATACAGAATATTATAATGGACATCCATGTACCTATTACCTACTGAAAAATGACACTATTTTCAGGTACTATTAGAAGCTTCTGTGTATCTCTCCCCGTCACATTTTCCTCCTCTCTCTCCCACCAACATCTTTCATAGTCATTGCACGATTGTCAAAATCAGGTAATTAACATTCATACAATACTGTTATCTGATGTATAGAATTTATTCTAGTTTTGCCTGTTGTCCCACTGATGTCTCTTTTTCTGGACCAGAACCTAATCTAGGATCACGATGCATATAGTTGTCAGATCTTCTTTGTCTCCTTTAATTTGGGACAGTTCCTCAGTCTTGTCTTTTATGACCATGACATTTTCGAAGCATCCAGCCAGTTGTTTTGTGTCATGTCCCGCAATTTATGTGATGTTTCCTCAGGATTACATTCAGGTTTTGCGTTTTTGGCAGGAAAACCACAGAAATTATGTGCTCTTCACAGTGCACCATATCAGGAGGCACACGATATCAATTTGTCCCATCACTGGTGAGGTTAACTTGTGATGTCACTTGGCTAAGGTTGTGTCTTCCAAGTTTTCCACTGCAAAGTTACTATTTACCCCTTGTGGGGAGATAACTCTGAGACTGTGTAAATATCATGTTTCCTATCATACCTTTGCCCACTAATTTTGGTATCTATTATTAATTCTTGCTTGAGACAATTATTCCTGTGATTTTGCCAGGTGTTTTTCTATGTTTATTATTCCTTCTGTACTTATTAACTGGAACTCTCCTTAGGTGGCTCTCCCCTTGTCTCCCATTTATTTATTCTTTCAATTATTTATTAATATCAGTATGTACTTATTTTATTCTATTGGTTATAATCCATTATTATCATTATTTTGTTGCCCAAATAGTCATCGACTTAACCATTGGGAAGCCCTTCATTTTGGCTTCTGTGTCCTTTAGACTTGTCCTCATCTTTGGTTGAGCACACGTTTACTTTCGGGCACTATAGGCTGTCACTTTGTACTTTCCTTGCCCAGCCCTGGAATCAGCGATTCTCCAAGGAGCTCTTAAGAGAAGCCAACTCTTGCTGTGCTGATTCCTTTCCTCTCAGTCGCTCCTTCATCCACTATAATATGATTTCTACTCTCCCCAGTGCACTGATGCTGCTGTTGTTACAGGCAGTGGGTATTCTTGGTTCTTATGTTACTGTGTATCAGGCACCTCTTAGTCCCATACCAGGTCCTCCAGGAGGATGGTAAAGAAAAGTTGCATTGTTTCTTGTTTCAGCTGCCGATGCAGCACCCAGGTGTGCGTGGGCTCTGAAAGACATCCCACAGGTATAAACTGACAGTGCCTCACCTGTCCATCCTGAACCATGGGGCTTCCCTGTTGATGCCACCTCTGAATCTCCCTCTGTACCCACACATACACAACCTGGATGTGTAGTGGAACTGATGCTCTGTCTCTCCCCATCGTGGATATTCTGAGACAGTTTATATGGCTCGGGGGATTGGAGTGTGGAGGTTGGGAGATAGTACTATGGGATGGAGAATCAGCCTCTTTTAGTGGGGCCAGCTTGCTAATGCAAATTCATCTTGCCTCCTCCTTATCTGTTTCACTCCCTTTGTTTACCCTTCCCTCCTGCTCCCTGAGATTGCACTTCCTGTTGTAGTGTCGATACTTAAACCTCTTGCTCAGGCTCTGCTTTCTGTGTTTAATACTCATTCTCTATAATCCCTTCACTTCCATAATATCATATGTTCATGCATTTATTCCAATTCATTCATTCATTCATTTAAAACTTACTTCTTGAGACCTTCTCTGTGTGAGGCATTATAAACAGGTAGATAAAGACCTTGGTCACATGGAGCCTATTATAAGTGGGGAGACAGAAATAACCAAGTAACCAAATAAAAATAATTCACCTCAATGACAAGTGCTTGGAAGAAAATGCAACAGGGAGATGGTAGAAGGGTGGTCAAACAAGGAATGGCTTGGAGAAGGTTAGTGAGTATTCTCTAAGAAGGTGACCTTGAGCTGAGAGGGACTAAGGAGAAAAAGTAAGCTCCAGAAAGAGGAGGAAAGGCAAGGACTCCCGAGCCGGGATGTACACTTGACCTGTTTGAAGAGCACAGCAAGGAGGCCAGTGTGACACAGTGAGCAAGGAGCTAGTTGTTTGAGTTCTGGCCAACAGAGGTGGAAAAGGACCACTCCTTGTAGGACCTTATAGGGTGTGCTTCGGAGTTTGGAATTTTTCCAGAAGTACGGGGAGGCCACTGCATAGTTTTGGCAAACCAGTGACATGATGTGATTTACATTTTAATGGGCTCTTTCTAGCTGCTGTGTGGAGAACGGATTGTTGGGAGATAAGAGTAGAAACAGGCAAGAGGCAATTGCAATAATCCAAGTGAGAAATGACTGCGCTCTCGACCAGTCATAAAGATGATGGAAAGTGTTTAGGTTGAGGATCTAGTTTGAAGTTGGTGCTGAAAAGACTTGCTCGTGTGGGGGAGGGGAGGTTTCAGGCAAAGACTAGTCAAGGATAAATCCCTGACCCTTCTCTTCCCTTGAACTTGATGATAACACACGTGCTTATACCTTTCTGACACTTCTGTCCGGGTCTCATTCACAGGTTCCTCTTCTAGAGTCTCTTTACGTTAGTTTTCAGAGGCTCCTGACCTTTGTTCTTTGCTCTTTTTATTCTGCCAGGGGTTGTACAGCAGAAGACACAAACTAGCCTTCCTGTAGGATCCCTGGAGGTAGCAGATAAGAGGTGCAGGCTGAAATAACTGCACATGCTGACGAGTGGGGACAGCCATGGTGAACCGTGTAGCAGGAGCCTGGTCTCAAGGGGGCTTCCTGAAATGATCTCAAGAGAGGGGATGCTGGCCCTGTATTGCAAAGCCTTTTGGTCTTTCAAGGCAAACCAGAAATCCAGATTAAAAAAAAAAAATTTGCAATCTTAGGAGTTTTATACGTTGGCTGAAACTTTTTTTAGAACTCTGTGGGGGCCAAACAAAACAAGTCTGTGTTCCAGATGTGGTCCATGGGCCACTGGTTTGCAACTTCTGCCGAAATATTCTTTCTGGGGTAACTCAGTGTACATGGCTTGGTTTTCTTGATTTAATTTCTAAGCCAGTGACTTCCAAATCTGTATTTCCAGCACTTTTCTTCAAAATATGAGTAGCCGCTGGACATAGCTACATAGCTTTCTTTGGAAATTTTTATTGGAGTACAGTTGATTTACAAAATTGTGTTAGTTTCAGGTGTATAGCAAAGTGAATCAGTTTTATATATATATATATATATATGTGTGGAGATATATATATATGGAGATATAGATATATATATGGAGACATATATATACATATATATATATATATCCATTCCTTTTCAGATTCTCTTCCCATATAGGTTATTACAGAATGTTGAGTAGAGTTCCCTGTGCTGTACAGAAGGTCCTTGCTAGTTATCTATTATATATATAGTAGTGTGTATTGGACATAACTACATAGCTTTCCACAGTTGTCTCCTACCAGAAGGTCCCAGGTTCACATTCCCCACCAACCTGCCCCTTTCCTGCCTGCTTCATCCTAATGACTTGCCACCTTTTCTCAGAGGTCCAGGCTGAAACCTGGCTTCGGTCTTGACGCCTGCCTTTCCGACCAACGTCATATTCAGAAGTCCATCTCCATGTCTTGTTTGTGTTACTTTCTAAATATTTTTCAATGTGCCTTCTTTGCCCTTCTTCTACAACCTTAATTCGGTCATTCAGGTAGCTTTGGAAGCAATATAGCTAAGGCTCCATTATTATACCCATTTTACAGATGATGAAAACTGAGACTTGGAGAAAACTTGTAATTTGTCCAAATCACACAGTAGCAAGTGGCAGAGTAGCAGTTTGAACCCAGGCAATGTTAATTGAAGAATGTGTATTCTTCATCAGTACAATATAATGAATTGCTCATCTATATTATAGGAGATGTAAGTAACAAGTGTGTGATCTTGGTACTCATTCCACAGTGTATATGTATGTCAAATAATCATGTTGTATACTTTAATATATACACAATTATATTTGTCAATTATTCCTCAATAAGTTGGAAAAAAAAAGAGAACAGTTCTGTGGAAAATAAATAAATAAATAAGTGGAAAGTGTGTAAGAAGTGGAAGTAATCAACTAGAATTACCTAGATTTGCTTATAGTAGACCTCTTCTAGTAAGTTGATAAATTTATATATTTTTGGTTACAATATCATCTTGATATAAAATGGTGCTTGATAAGTACTCAGGAGGTATTTGAAAACACATCTTTCCCTTGCAGATTTTTAGCTCCTTGTTTTAGATACATTTTCTTCATCCATGAAATCAGCTGAATCACAGAGAAGTTCAGTGCAAATTGTGAAAGTTCAGTGTTCACACTGAAGACGCTTTAATGTCATTTACACATATGATATATAAGGGAGTCCAGGTGTCTGAAAGTAAACAAAATTGACCCCCTGTGACCGGGAGCCTGTTGCCTGTTGTCTCTGAGTCCCGTTTTTGGGTGGGTTCTCTGTAGGTCGTCTGCATCTTCTGGCAGCCTTCGCCCAGCTGTCCGCAACAGACAGGCCTGGCCTGGGCTGGCTCTGGAAGGAGATTCTGCCTGCCTCCCCTTTCCTTGGCATTTTCTAGAGAGTTTTATTTTGTTTTGTTTTAATGGAGAGAGCTGCTGGCAACTGCATTATGACCATGTGACAATACCCAGTTGGTGGTCAGTTCTCTGCTTACTTTAGAGGGTAGATTTTATTTTGGACAAATTTTAGTCACCCACAAGAGAGCAAGCTTGTTCCTTGGTACTCTGATGCTCTGAGTTCAAACACAACCAAAAGCCTTTGCAAGAAACCCTCGGGGATTTTTCCACCAAAAAAATGTAACTGTGGTGACTGAGAGCTTGAACTTTGGATTCAGACATTCCTGGGTTTGAGCCCCACCTCCTTTCTCTGAGTCTATTTTTTAGTCTGTAAAATGGGAATAATAATACTGCATAGGATCCTTATGTCCACTGAATTAGATAATGTCTGTGAAACCCTTAGTCAAGTACCGGCCTATAATAAGCACTCAGTAAATGTCACTTATTACTATTATTATTGTACTAATTGAGTAATTATTATATTAGCTCAGGTAACAGTTCTTCAGTCAGCTCCTATAATGTATTCCCCTAGCATAGCTGTCCCGTTGAAGGAACGGCTTAATTATTGTTAAGCCGTGCTTGGTTAGCATTTCTTCCTGCCCAATTTTGAATGCATGAATGAATTAAACAAACACTTTTTGAGTATTTTCTAGGTGCCAAGAACTGCACTAAATACTGCATGATTAAGAATGACATGCTGTGAAATTTCACCCCTTTTTACTCCCTGTTTTAAACCAGAACTGCATTATTGTGTTTCCTCAAATGTGCCATCTCTCTCCTGCCTCCACACCACTGCGAAGATTGTTCCCATGGCCTGGAGAGCTCTCTCTCTCTCTCTCTCTCTCTCAGTTATCAAGCTGGCAGATTTCTACCCTTTGTTCAAATCTTATCTGAAGCCAACTTGACTCCCCCAGGGAGATTTAAGTGCTTTTTCTGTTGTCCGTGTGCTGTGCTTTGAGTACATTATTCCTTTGTAATATGAGCGTGTGTATTATAATTGTTAGCCTGTGTCTCTTCTCACTGGGCTAGGAACACTTTGAGGGCAGGGACCGTGTCTTTCTACTTTTGCCTTCTTAACAAAGTGCTTACAGGCACGTAATTCTATTTATTGGTGAGTGGGATGGATGACTGGGTGAGTAGATGGAAGAAAGAAGAAAAATGATATGTGAATTAAAACAAATGAATAAATAAATGAAAGAACCGATGAAAGACACAGGGACCTGACCTTAAGACCTTAAGATATTGTCATGCTTATAGAGGAAACAGGTATGTAAACACTCTCAGGGTGCAGTGGTAAATGCTTAGAGGTCCTTAGAGTATAAATAGCAAGTGGTAGTCAACAGGTTCTGCCTGTAGACGTGTCTTGTTTCAGCTACTCCATATTTGTTTATTTATTTAAAAAAGTAATTCAGGTACTGAATATAAAAATCCAGACCTCCGGCTTCTCAGATTTGGCAACACTGGGCCATTCATTCTTTGTATGGAACAGTGTCCTAGAGCTGAGGGAGCTGAGAGGCAGGGGCTGCCTTTAAGTGTAGGTGAGCGCTCTGTGGTCCCCTCAGCTTTACTCATTTATGTTACCATCCTGACCTTGAATGCACTTGGGTTTGCAACCCCTACTGTAGAGGGAGATTGGGAATTTCTCTAGGTGGGAAGTGAGAAAAAGGGCAGTTTTAGTGTGGATGGAAGGAGTGGCAGTGAGTAGAAATGCCTGGAGATGTGAAAACTATGTGAGATATTGGCATAATTCCCATCCACCTGAAGCACACATCTGATAGGATACTAAAGGGATGGCTAAGGCAAGAGAAGCTTGCGGGGGCCCAATCAAGGGTCTTTTTTGTATTTTTTGCTAAGGAGTTTGGCTTTCAACCTAGGGTAAATGGGAGGAATGACATGGTTGTCCCTTGTAAGGTGGATAAATTCCAAAGGGTGAAGAGTAGATGGAGGTGGACCTGATAGGAGGCTATTCTCTAATTCCGTGGTTCTCAGCCTGGGTGATTTTGCTTCTCAGGGGACACTTGTCAAAGTCTGGAGACATAACGAGGGGGTATGGTGTTGGCATCTTGGAAGTAGGGGCTAGAGGTGCCACTAAACATCCTACACTAACAAGACATCCTGCACAACAGAGAATTATCCATCCCTAGATGTCAGCAGTGACAAGATCGAGAAGCCCTGCTCTGTCCAACTGAGACATCAAGAGGTCATGAGCTCCTTAGTGACAGAGTGAAAGGGATACAGTCAGTGTATCTGGGACGTACAATCAGTGGGCCTAAGCGACTGATTATTTGATTGCGTTTGTTTGAGGAGAGAAAAGGAGGATGAACAAGTAGAGAGATAAAGCTGAGCAGGATTTATTTAGCAAATAAAGAAGCAGCCAGCCTTGAGAGGTAACTGAAAGTGCTATGTTACCAACGCCATCGTTCATGCCTATTGATTAAACAGCACAAACAAGCACTTATCTTTTTTCATCTGTAAGAACAAACATATTTGTAATTTTATTGGGATCTAGCAAACTTAGCCTGTTTAAGGAAAAAATATAGAAAGGTTTCCATTTATAGTCTGGTGCATTTTTTCCAAAAGATTTATACTTTAGAGTTTTGAGATAAAGTCATGAGGCCAAGGTCAGTTTAAGTGTGGTTCCAGGTCACTTTCCTGATGTTTTTCTCCCTCTAGAAATCCGTTGATCCTTTAGTACAGCGGTCCCCAGCCTTATTGGCACCAGCAACTGGTTTTGTGGAAGACAGTTACTCCACAGACCGGAGGGTGGGGGATGGTTTCGGGACGATTCAAGCACATTACGTTTATTGTGCACCTTATTTCTATTATTATTGCATTGTAATATATAATGACATAATTATACAGCTCACCAGAATGCTGGCAGGAGGCGGAGCTCAGGCGGCAATGTGAGCGATGGGGAGCGTCTGTAAATACAGATGAAGCTTTGCTCGCTCGCCCGCCGCTCCCCTCCTGCTGTGCGGCCTGGTTCCTAACAGGCCACGGACCGATAGTGATCTGTGGTCCAGGGGTTGGGGACCCCGGCTTTAGTTTGTATCCCTTACAGAAATTCATCGGAAAATGGGAAATTATGAAGGTAACTCTATCAAAGCGTGTTTGAATTTTTCTTCTAACATGACTATTTTGGCACTTGTTTTTACTAGTTAAGGGAAAATGGAACTTGGAATTGACAGCTGTTAACCTTCCTTACGCTAAAATTGCTCTCTTCTGTTGGTGCAGGAGATTCAGCTTTTGAAGGGCCAGGAAGAGGACGGGGTAGGGGGGAAGGAAAGGTTGATTAATAGTGACCTGGCATACCACTCAGTCTTGGACAAAAGCTTTTTTAAAGTCCCAGATCTTCACCTCAAATAGTGCTTCATCCAGGCTCTGCTTACCTGGAAACATCTTATGTCCATTCAGGGTATATAGATCAGGCAGGATTATGAGGAATGAGGTGGTGAGTACACTTAACCTCCATCTTCACATAATCGTAGCTGTTCTTTGTTTTCCCTCTCTGGAAACTGCCATTATGAGAAGAGTGAGAAGGTGGGAGAAGGTTCCACTGGTATTCATCCAGTCCCCACTGGAACACGTGTGTCCATTCTGTTTTGTCAGTGTATCAGCCCGAGTCCCTGCAAGAAGCAGGTGGCACACTCCAGTGGGGTAATTTGAGAAGAGTGGGCAAGTGTGGGGTAACCACAAGGGATAGTGTGCAAGACCCCTGGGCTACCAAAAATGGAGCTGGTGCCAAGGGCAAGGGGCGGCTGTGTTACCAGGTCCTGGAGAGCTTGTGTACGGAGAGGCTCAGCAGTGTGACCTTTGGTAGAGAGCCACAGCCAGGCCACACTTCCCTCTTGCCTGCTGATACCCCTCAGTGTCCCCCGCATTGGCCAAACCCAGGCCAGAGGGCAGAGAGCCTTTTGGTGTGATCCACACCATCAGCATCCTGGGTCAGAAAGCAGGGTGGAGAAGGAGAAGGAGAAGGAGAGTGAATCTGGAGAGGCAGATGGAAGATGTCTAGGACATGGGGGCATTCCTTCTGATTGCTTGCTTCTTGTGGTCAGATATTTGTGGAAGAGTCCGGTGGTGATGGAGGCTGTGCTTTGGAGTCAGAGAGTCTGGCCCAGAATTACATCTGCTCCACCTGCTAACTGAGCGAGTCTCAGCTCTTCAGAGTTCCCCAAGCCCGTGTTTCCTCATCATATAATGGGAGTGAGGTTAATGCTACACCAAAAGGTTTGGGAGAGCCTCAAAAGAGAAAATATTTCAGTGCTGTTGACTGGGACTTGGAAAAGGCCGGAAGAAGCTATAGTAAAATGTGAGCAGTGTATCTCGGTGAAGTTGTTTTTCTATGTAAAACAGATACAACTGTGTTTTGAGCTTATCGTTGCTTTCTTTGTTCATTGTATTTTTCTGTATTTCAGATTCCCTACTGTCAGGAAAAGAAAGACATCCATAAGGGCTATTAATAAATATGTTGGTACTGCCCTTCAAATTATGATTGTTGGCTAGTATTGTGCTCTCTGCCTTACTGAGTTGTGTGAATTAGCAGCCACAGCAGAGCTGGCTTGACTGTGGACAGACCGTCGTATGTCATTTCTTGTGATGTGGCCATAGGCTGAGTTCTAGTGTTGCATCCCCAGGAAGCCTCTGCTGGGCACCCCCCGCCCCCCACCCCAGTGCTTCTCCTCTGAGCACCTATAGCCCAAGGCTATTCCCAGCACTTAGCACATTGTGTTGCAATTACTTCCTGTACTAGACTGGGACCTCCTTTAGGTCCATGCTATGTTTTATTCATCTCCATATCACCAGCCTTGTCTCTTATTTGTAAATGCTGCCTCCATTCCTGTTGCTCAGGTTCCCCCACCTCTCTACAGGGAGTCCTCAGCCTCACATACCATAGCTTCTACAATGGAGAACAGCAAATTCCAAAATCCTGGGAAGAATTTTGATTATTTTCATATGGGTCAGGTCCACCCCCTTTATTGAATCAACTATACCCATGGGAGTGGTATGTTATAAAGGTCTCAGCTTTAGTCAAGGATCTAGTCCCAGGGGAATCTGTTGTGGCCAGTGAGGTGGGGTCTATACAATCATGTCAGCTCTTATTTAAATCCATTGGTTGTAGTGGAGGAGGATGAATCAGTTAGGAATGCATTCAGCTTCATGACAATACCAAGAAGCTTTTATTTAGATCAGTGGGTTGCAGTGGGGAAGAAACATGGATCAGGAATATATTTGCAAGAGTGCAAACATTGTTTTCTGGAGGGTGAAAGAATCTTAGATATTACAATGGTTTGTGGCTTTCTAAAGCTCGTCCCTACCTAACAATGTAAACAGATATACAGGTATTAAATTTTCATGGTGGCAGGGATAAGGAAAGGAATGTCTAAAAAGTCTCTTTAGTGGGGTTGATGGAGAAAAAAAGGTTGAGAAACACTGAGTTATAATGACAATAATAATACCTAACACTTACGGAGTATTTAACAAGTGCTAGGAACTTTTTTGGATGCCTTATTATATATTATTAACTCGTTTAACAATGTACCCATTTTACAGTGGTTTAAACAAGTAGACTTGATTTCCTACTCCTGCACTCCTAAATAAAAGTCCAAAGGGGGTTTGACCATGTCAAAGCCAGTGTATCTTTAGTTCTGTAGACTTTTCCTTCATGCTAATTACCTCATGGTTACAAGATAATTGCTGTAGCTCTAGACGTTACATCTACCTTTAATGCTAGAAGAATGGGGAAGAAATGGAGAAAGCTGTATCTCCTTTTTTCTTTTTCTTCTTCCTTTTCTTCTTCTTCTTTCTTTTTTTAATGAGAAGCGTAAGAACTTTTACACTCCCACTGGACTGCCGCTTAGGTATCATTGGGTGTAATTAGGTTGCATGGCCACTTGTAACTACAAGGGAGACGGGGAAAGGGAGAATAAGATTGTCATGGTTCACTTAGGTCTACATAATCTAATCTGATAGCCAGCTATGACTATTTAAAATTTTTTTTACTGAAATATAATTCATATTCCGTAATATTTATCATATTAAATGTACATTTTGGTGGTTTCTAATATATTCACAAGATCATGCAGCCATCACTACTATCGAATTCTAGAAGATTTTCATCATCCCCAAAAGAGCTCCAATATCCATTAGTAGTCACTCCTCATTACCCCTACCCCCAGCCCCTGGCAACACTAATCTACTTTCTGTCCGTATGGGTTTGTCTGTTCTGGACATTTCATATAAATGGAATTATACAGTCTGTGGCACTTTGTGTCTGGGGTCTTTCAGTTAGCGTAAGTTTTTCAAGGTTCAGTTAAGTTGTAACATGTATCAGTACTTTTTAAAAATCAGTTCCTTTTTATGACTTGTTAATAGTCAACTACTTGGATATACCACATTTGTTTATCCATTCATTTGTTGATGGACATTTAGGTTGTTTCCGCTTTTTAGTTGTTATTATAAATACTGCTGTGAACATTCATATACAGGTTTTTGTGTGAACGTATTTTCAGTTCTCTTGGGCATATTCCTAGGAGTGCAATTACTGGATTATATGGTAACTGTGTGTTTAACCCTTTGAAGAAATACCAGACTGTCTCCAAAGCAGCTGCAGCATTTTATAGATCCTGATGGAAATGAATCAGTTTCTCCACACTCTCACCAACACTTGTTGTTTTCCATTTGTTGATTCTACCCATCCTAGCAGATGTGAAGTGGTATCTCATTGTGGTTTTGATTTGCATTTACATAACAACTACTGATGTTGAGCATCTTTTCTTGTGCTTGCTAGCTATTTGTGTATCTTCTTTGGAGAAGTGTCTATTCTGATCTCTTGCCCTTTGTTTCCAAATGGGTTGTCTTTTTAATTGTTGAGTTATAGTGGCTGTTTTAATTTAAATCAGTTAAAATGAAATAAAATAAAAATTCAGTTTCTCAGTCTCACTGACCACATTTCAGGTGCTCAGTCGCCATGTGTGGAAAGTGGCTGCATTATTGTACGGTGCATGCATAGAGCATCTCCATCACTGCAGTGTAATGGACAGCACCGGCTTAGACCATCAAGACTGATCAGTTGGAGGTGGGGACATGGCCACTGTAAACAACATCAGAATTTTCTTATGCTAAGGGGAATAGCTTAAACATTAGACAGAAAGAGTAAGATGTCCTGGTTCTCAGAGATAGGGATATACATATTTAGTATAAATCTCCTGAAGATGCATAGAATTTTTCCAAGGGAGGAGCTGGGGCAGGGGGTGAGTGGGAGGCCAAAATTCTAGACCAGGGATTGGCAACCTTTTTCTGTAAAGAGCTAGATATTAAATATTCTTGCCTTTGCTTCTACATGGTATCTGTCACAACTATTCAGCTTTTTCGTGAGAAAGCATTCAGAGACAATGTGTAAGTGAATGGGCATGACTGTGTTCTAATCAAATTTGGTTTGCAAAAACAGGTTGTGCGCTGGATCTGGCCCAAAGGCCATGGTTTGTGAGTAACATTATGTAGAAAGGTATGGAAGTTTATAGAGGCCTACCATGCTGCAATAAAGGGAATGGTAAGATATTTGGCTTTAGAAAATAGGCTTTAGGGATAATGGTATATAGAGAAGGCTAGGAAGAGAGACAACCAGACTGTAGGTATCCTCAGTGCATGTCAAAGTTGTTTTCTTTTGTTCTGGCATTTTTGTTTGTTTTTTAAAATATTTTTAGTGACAAGAAACCATCAGAGGTTTTTAAGTTGGAAATTATACAGTTATGTTGGCTTTTTAGACAATCCTCTGGCACCATTGTGAAAAGCAGATTGGAGCAAGGGAAGCTAGAGGCAGAGAAGACCAATTAAGTAGCTGTTGAAGAGCCTGAACAAAAGTAGTAGTATAAACCAAGTCATTCTGTTAATGAGTATACATACGTGTCTCCCTAATCGTGTCAGGCTGTTTACAGAATATCCATGACAGGGACACAGGTTAAGCTTTTGTGTCTTAGGTACAAATAAAGATCTGCTAAATATCATGCTAATTGCATCTGTACAGATATTGACAACCAAGCAGATAACTTGTCCCCACTAACTTCTTGACTGTGGGCTGGGCAAGAAGCAATGTTGATTTAAATGAGGTGTGAGAGTGGGACTTGGACATGCTCTTTTCATGTCCCAGGAGAGTCACCTGGAAAGCCAGAGAATGGTGCTGAATATTACTCTGAGAACATTGGTGACCTTTGGAAAGCTGTGAGACGGGAATCGACTGGGGAGGCTTACTGTGGCCTTGGAAGAGTTATTTCTAAATGGGGAAGTGAGCTCCTTCGCCATGGCTCAGTTCTGAAAGGCCCTTGGAGGGGAAAAGGAAGCCTTGCTGCACTCCTCATTTATGAAGTTGGGTCCAGAGTTGAGCACAATATGGAGGTTTGCCTGGGAGTGTCTGCCATCAGCCAAGATGAATAATCCACGTGGACTTCAAAAATAGCAAATGCAAATTATGTGTCCATGGATTTTTTTTTTTTTTCAACATAGTAATCCTTTCCTGTGAGTACACAACATATTTTCAAAGCCAATTTTGCAGACTGAGGGAGGAGAACTCTACAATAAATGTTGCTAAGCTGTTGCTAGGTTGGTTTTCCTACTTGTAAGCATATTAGTACAGAATCCTCTGAAGTTTAATTTGGAGTGAGATAATGTGTAGTGATTTCTGAGAGTCTTTATTATGTGACCATACTCATCAAGAAAGCATCTTGGCTTGTTCACTAGTTATATCATCACTGATTCCTAAAATTATGAAATATAAATTAAAATATAAGAAACAGCTTTGGGCTCTTCACAAAGCAGAATTATACCTCACCCTAGGAATGAAAATGAAGGAATATCGTCCATGCACAGCTATTTTTCTCTCCGGATGTCCTGACTTCAGATACTGTGAGCATCAGAAAAATGTCTCCTGAACCTGATTTTGAGTGGCCAGACCTACGTCCAGTGGGAATTATGAGTAGTTCCAAGGGTGGAGTGGACAGAGGTGATGACATGAAAAGAGACTGCCCCTTTGACCAGGCCTGGTTCATGAAGTCATCTTTCTGAGAGTGGGTGGTGGGTGGGTGTGTACCTGTGCAGGCCCCTGTGGAAGCAGAGGTCCGCTGCCTCTCCAGTAACACTCGAAGGGCAGAGGCTGTGGCTCACCCTGAATGTCAGTCTTTGATGTTCTACGGAGGTCTGATGAGAGGAGTGAGGGAACCTCATCCATTCTCTGAGTCCAACACCTTTGAACAGAAGGGACAGACTGAGTCCAGGGCATACGGTGTTCACTGAGTTTGTCAAATTATTTTTCAATCTTGTAGGGTTTGGGACTTCCCCAAGTGTATTTTGCCAAGTGTTTGTATACTGGTGTCTATTAAGAGCAGTGCACTCTGTACATGTCTGATTCGTCTACCCTGGAATGATCAAAATACTGTAGTTTGGAGATCTCTGATGTCCAGAAAAGGTCTTCTGAATTTTTAAATGTCCTTTTTGCTCTTTAATGAGACCAACAGAAATGGATGACTCCAGTGATCACAAAGAGGCCCAAATTTGCTCCCAACTTCCTGGCCACCAAGGAGCTTTGGGCATGAGTATTTTCTGGGGTATTTGTGCCAACAGTGCTATTCTAGGGCATGTTTCTGATTGCTTTACATACACCTGCTCAACAAAGCTGTTTTTGAGGGATTTGTCCAGCAGTCATTAACTTTTTCTTTTCTTTCTTTCTTTTTTTTTTTTTTTTTTTTAATGAAGCTTCTCAAGTCTTTTCTTAGAACAGGGAAATCTCTTTGTGACAAAGAATAAATAAACGCTAGCTAGTTAGATGAACTAGTTCCTTCAACAACAACAAAAAAAAAGTGCAGAGAGGGGGAAAAAGAGAGAGGGAGGAGAAACTATAATGAAAAAGACTTAGGAAACATATGGACCACTCTTGATATATGGTTCTTATTTGAACCTTCACTCAAAAAACAACTGTTAAAAGAAGAAAGTAAAATAGTAGGAGAAGTAGGAACACAGAATGGACATCTGGTGATATTAAGGAATTATTTTAAATTATGATACTTTTGCAATTACTTTTAAAAAGATACTCACATTTTATAGATGCATGCTTAAATATTTGCAGAAAAATAATACAAAGTCTGGAATCCTCTTAAAACGAACTGGAGTGAGGTACTGATGAAACAGGATGGCCATGAGTTGAAATTACCTGAAGCTGGGTGATAGGTACATGAGAGTTCACTAACTATTCTTTCTAATTTTGAACATGTTTATAATTTAACATACTAAAAAGTTTTAAAAACTTAACAGTTTGGAATCTCTGAAAGTCTTGGGTTCCTAAGGGAACTTCTTTTGGTTGCCTTTGCTTCTATTCCCACCTCACTAAACCCCAATGGAGGGATATTTTCCCCTTTAGTTGTGGCTGTTTCCCTCTGTCTCTTTCTCCCTCCCTCCCTTCTTCCCTCCCTCCCTATGTCCTGTCTGCCTGTCCTTCTGTCTCCTCCCTTCCTGTCTGTCTTTTCTGTTTTCCTGTCTATCTTCTTTTCTTGCTTTTCTTTCCTTTCCTGACCTTCACTGGGGCTGACAAGAAGACACATGTTTCGTATCAAGTTGCAGATATACTTGGGACATATTATCATGGCAATACAGAGGCCAGGCACTTTCTGGAGACTCAGATGAAAGAGGCAGGCTGCCAGTGCCTGCCTGACCTCTAAGTGGTCTTACTGGGCTGAGGACAAAACTTGACTAGGCCACCCTCCCCCCACATCAGTCACTGTAACTGGTTTGTAAAACTATTTGCCATGATGAGAAGGATTGGGGTCAAAGTTAACTTCTTACCATTAGTGTGGATTTTCAAAGGAGACGTTGGGACCCCAGTCTTACGTTGTCACTGTCTGTGACTTGGAAGGAGTTCCTGGCTTTGAGGTTTTGCTATGAGATTGGTTTGATTTGGTCCGTGTCTGAGCAGACAGAGAGATTAGATTATTGACCCCCAAACTAGCCTCAGAAAGTAAGTCATGATGGCAAGAATCACCTGCAGAGATTTTTAATTTTTTAAAAAAACCTTTTAGTAAAGACACTTGGGCAACCTGCTGGGAATTCTGATACAGTAGATCTGAGTGAAAACAGAAGCTCAAATCTGTAATTTTGTTAGCTTCCCATGATTCTTATGATCATTCGGTTGGGGATCTTCTAGATTCAGGGTTTTTTTTTTTTTGATAGATTGGAGGGATTCCAGTTGCTCAAGGAGCTGATCGAGATTGTATTTTCATATAGTTCTGCTTTATTACAACAGATGTGGCAAGTTTTCCGTTGGTGTTATTGTTTTTAATTGTTTTCATTTAAGATGACCTGTTTCTGAGCAGGGCTTTGCATCTAGTAGTTATTACCATAAGCATAAGGTAAATAAATGGTGAATACAGAAAGGAAAGTCAGGAAAAAGATAACTAACACTTATCGAGTGCCTGGTATTGTAGTCGAGTTGACTCATCATTTATGTTTTCTCCTTTAATTTTTGCCAGAGCCCTGGAGAGCAGTTATTACTACTCGGTTTTGCATTTGATGAGATTAAAGTTCAGAGAAGTTCAGTATTTTACCTGAAGTCACACAGTGAACCCATGACTGAAGGAGTATTTGAACCCAGATTTGTTTGTCTTTTGTGCCACGCAGCCTTTCCGAACTCTGCCGCCCATTTCCCAGTCCTTTCTTGGCCCCAGAGGATTGTGTAACAGGAGGGGAAATCTGTTTAGAGGTCAGGAAACCCTAGCAATGGGGCAGGCTGCCAGAGCTTCCTTTGCTGGGCTGTACCAGAGTGTTTGTTTTTCTTGGTCCAGTACTGGGTAAAGGTCCCACTGATAGCTTTGTCACTGCTCAGAACACCAGGTGTCATCACTGGGAACTGTTTGGCAAAGGAACATGACAGCTGAGGGACAGAAGCCTCTTCTAGGTGGTTTGCCCATATCTGAATTTGTGTGTGTGTGTGCGGTACCTTGTCACAGGCCTGAGATGTGGGAGTTTTGTGAGCACCATCCAGCATCTTGGCTTTGTCTGACAGTGTGAAGGTCAGAATGTCAGATGGAAAGAAAAAATTCCCCCAGTGGATTCCAGGCACTCCCTGTCACTCAGCTAGTGTATTGCACGCTGGTCTTCCTTCCTGTGGCCTGTTTTCCAGGTCACTTTCCTCAGAGGAGATCCTCCTAAAAATGTAGGTCTGATTATGCTCCTCACTTGTGAAATCCCTTCAGTGAGTCCCCATTGCTTGAGCCCCTCAGCATAGCAATGAAGACCCTTCCTGGGCTGGCTCTGTCCCTCCAACTGCATTTCCTACTCCTCCCTGCATCAGGAACAGCCCGAGTCCTTGCACTTACAGCTGTGCAGCCTATTCTAGACACAGAGGGGAAAAGAACCTCAAGAAAATGGATAGAATTTAGTTCTAACTTGCACGGTGCCTGGCAGTATTTGACTTTTCCATGTGATTGTGGCCTGTCTCTCCCACTGTACTGGAAGCTCCCTGAGGGCAGGGCCTTTAACTTGTCTCCTGTTGTATCATCACGTGGGGAACAATGCCCAGTACGTAGGAGGTGCTCACAGGACGGAACAGATGAATGGTATTCACTATGCAGTGCCGTTCAAGGTCAAAGGAAGGCTGGCTTATTGGCTGGAGTGTTCAAGGAGGGCTTCACAATACACCCGTTGTGAAGGAGTTCAGCTTTGAGGAATCAGCAGAACTGGTTGTGGCTTTAGTCTTAAGAGAATCAGAATTTTTTGTAGGGCTCTTGATGTATTAGAAGGAAGATGGGTTTTAGAACCAAAGAGATCTAGGTTCAAATTTGGACTCTTTCACTTACCAGTTTTGTGACTTTAAGATCTCTGAGTTTCAGTTTCTTCACCCGTAGAATGAGATTGATATTACTTTCTTTATTCTGAGGAACTAAAGTGTTATCATATATAAAGCATGCAGCATAATGTCAAGCATGAATTAGGCTCTCAATCAGTGGTGCAGATACAGTGTGACTAAATGTCTGGGAAACGGGGACTATTTAGAGGAGGTAGTTAAATTTGATAAAAATGGCACAATTGTTAAACTGGCACAGAAGAATCAGAGTTAGATTTCACAATTTTCTGGCTATTTTCATGTTCTTTGGAGATTTCTCTCACATTTCTATTCATTTTTTTTAACTTTGAAGAATTGGGGGAGGGGTATGTGCCTCCAGCCTACCCACCTGATACATAGATTCCCTCTGCCCTAGCACTAGGGACCTGTTTGAAGGGAAGGCTTTTCTGGCGGGGGGATCATGATGAGAAGAAGAGGGGGATGGGAATCAGCTGTTTTTTTGAGGTGGAAAAATTGGAGCTACTCTTCCCATGAGAAATAACATACACCTGACTTTCCTTCCGCTGTGTGTGTGTGTGTGTGTGTGTGTGTGTGTGTGTGTGTGTGTGTGTGTGTTGGTGTGAGAGTTTTCACTGAGGTCATGATCCTGGCCTCTACCTAATTCTTCCCCTCGTTTTATGCCATCCCTCCTTTTCTCACTTTGTTCACACACATCTGCTTCTCTTGGGCTCCTAGAAGATGCCAAGTTCTTTTCTGCCTCGGGTTCTTTGAGTGTGCCAGTCCCTTTGACTGAAATTCTTCTCCTCTAGCTCTTTTCATTTTTCAGAAGATCAGCAGGGCCCTTCTCCTGCAGTAGTATTGGAGCAAAATAATGGAATTGGTTTTTCAGTGTTTATTTTACGTCATACCAAGGAATAATATTTTAAGAGTGTTTGCAATTCTTAATTTTTTTTAAACAGTGACATTTAATATATTTCAAATACAAAAATGTAGGCACATGGTAGGAAGCCTTCCTCTGGGCTCTACTGCTGGTCCTACTCTTGGTGTCAGTTCCCGCTCCCCTGGGCTCCCTGTAAAGCTACTGTCTCTTCAGGGAGGACGATTAACATCAGCTCCACACCCTCACCCTCACCCTCACCCTCACCCTCACCCTCACCCTCACCCTCACCCTACTTGAGCCTTCAGAACCACAGCCTCCGGGCAGTTCTTCTGCCTTCGTCTATTGTAGGTGGTTTTGTCCCTGTCCCTACGAATCCGGTAGGTGGGCCTGCTGGGGACCCAATTCCTCCCCCTCCCCAGTGGGAGATGGGTGGGGGCAGAGGGGTTACCAGAGCGGAGTGGCAAAGGGGGGCCAGGAGTGCTTGTCTTTAGGCCATCCAGGAGGGGAAGGAGGGAACAGTTGGACGGGAAGAGTCGAGAAGGACAAAGTTGCTGATGAACGTCTGGAATCACAGTATCATGCCAACAAAAATAGCAGTAATTCAGGGCTCAAAAAAACAGCACACTATGCTTTAATACCAAAGCATGGTGGTGTATTCACAATTCTCACCTTAGAAGTTATCTCCTCAGGGAGACCCCCTCAACAGGGACTCTTCTACCTTCCACATTGAAGTCCCCATCGCACTTACTACTCTCTGGAAATACATTGTTTCCCCTTTTGTATTGTTTAGTCATCTAAATATATTGTTTAGTCGTTGAAATCCCCCAAATGTAATCTAAGCTCCATGAAGGCAGGACCCCTGCCTGCTCGCTCCCCAGTGCCTAGACCTGTGTCTAGAACGTACGTAGTCAGTTCCAATCAATATGTGTTGAATGAGTGGACAGGAACAGTTTTGGCAATCCAGGTTGCTTTGGGTGAGCTGAACATTGAGGAAAGGGGTGTAGTTGCCTACAGTTCTCTAAGCAAGGTCAGGCAATGCTGATACAGGCTTGGTTATTATCATTACAATTATTATTTTGTTTCAAAAACTTTGAGGATGCCAGGCATGTTGTGGAATTGAGGGAAGTAAAAATCTTGCAACAGATGGTACCACCTGCAAAAGAGAATAAGTCTAATTTTCTACCCTACCCTCCGTTCCCTATCACAGATATGAATAAACACACAGCAAATTGTTTTTAATGCTCCCTTTGGAGGGAGGGCACGTTTAGTATTCTGAGTCAGGCAAGGAGAGTCTGTAGCCACACGACAGCTGGGAACTCAGGTCCATGGAGGGCGCCCGGGATGGAGGTGAGGAGAAGGCGCCTCCTTGTCTGGTGACAGCAGCTGGGGCCTTCTCTGCTTCCCTCCCCACAAAAATCCAGTTGGAACCAGCGCATGCTGGGATCCTGCCTGCCAGACAGAAACAGATGGCCTCAGGCCGCCGCCGATCTGGTGGCACCAACTGCATAGCTGCTGCTTTACTCACGGTCAAGGGAGACGGAGATGGAGATGCTGGAGGTGAGGGCTGGTCACCTTGCATTCCCCCAGCAGCTGAAGTGACTCACTTTGCCGTGGCTGAAGTTACAGGTCAGGTTCTGTGGGCTGTAAGAATTCTGTCTGCTCACGCCAATGAGAAGCAGACTTGGCTAGGAATATTTGTAAACCTGTATATCTTCAATCAAAGTGTTTGAAAAAGATACTTTATTTTTTCCCCTTCATCCTTCACCTGCCACAGAAAGGACTTGTTGGAGTTAGCTTAGCAGTCATTTGTTAAGTGCACTCCCCCCCCCACCCCGCCCATGCAGCTTTGAGGAGGACAGCAAAGAGGGGGTCAAAGAAGCTTCCCTCAAGCAGCCGCATAGCACAGGGAGATCAGCTCGGTGCTTTGTGACCACCTAGAGGGGTGGGATAGGGAGGGTGGGAGGGAGGGAGACGCAAGAGGGAAGAGATATGGGAACATATGTATATGTATAACTGATTCACTTTGTTATAAAGCAGAAACTAACACACCATTGTAAAGCAATTTTACTCCAATAAAGATGTTAAAAAAAAAAAAAAAGAAGCTTCTCTCACATCCCTGAGGATGTATGAGCAACTCGGAAAGGCAGAGCGGGAGATGTAAGTAACATTGCATGAGGAGTTAGATGGTTTACTTTCTGGGGCCAGGATCATCACCCACTAGAGGCGGGACCCTTGGCAGGTCCCTTAACCGCCATGGCCTCCTGCTGTCTTATCTCCCATACGGGAAGGTAGGACTGGATTGGGAACATCGGATAGATTAGCTCTCATGCCTGTTCTTATAGATTGGAAATTGCTGTCTGGAGCAGTGTGGGGATGACTGGTAAGTCAGTCTCAGCTAAGCGACAAAGAAATATCCACTCTTGATGTTCTCCAAGTGTATGGACCCAGGGATAGTGGCTCACAGGCCAGATATTACCTGACTTGATGGTAATTTCTGCCCCTGTTATTTTATGATTCCATGTGTCCTACAGGGATCATGTAACATTTTCCAGTTTTAATCATTGCCTGAGACTTTATTAATGAAGGTGAGGAACATACACACAATCTGACTTTTATTGAGAGTTTGAGATTCTGTCATTTGACTCTCCTCTTTTTTTTTTTTTTTTTTTTTTTCCGGTACGCGGGCCTCTCACTGCCGTGGCCTCTCCTGTTGCGGAGCACAGGCTCCGGACGCGCAGGCTCAGCGGCCATGGCTCACGGGCCCAGCCGCTCCGTGGCATGTGGGATCTTCCCGGACCGGGACACGAACCCGTGTCCCCTGCATTGGCAGGCGGACTCTCAACCGCTGTGCCACCAGGGAAGCCCCTTGACCCTTCTCTTTTTGGAGAGAGAAACTATTAAAATGACTTGCCCAAAGTCATTCAGCTAATAAGTGATAGAACTGGAATTCAAACTCAGATCTGCCTGCCTTCAGAACCCAAGTGCTCAACCACCACCCTGCACCACTCCCCAGTTGGAAGATTGTCATTAAATGTCCATGGGAATGGCACTGGATGTTAAAGACACAGAGATCAGAAGGGTGCTCGAGAGATTTGTTAACTGCTATCTGCCCATCTCTTTTGAGCTTACAAAGCACTTTCGAAATATTGTGAACAAATATTGTGAACATGCTGAAGACCCATACAGAATTTTTTTTTACCTGGATTATTTCATTTAAACTTTCAAAGCTATTACTGCTTTTTTTCAGGGAAGATAACTGAGGCTCAGAGAGTTAGGCAACTTGCCCCCGTGGCTGGGACTAGAGCTGAGGACTGCCCACCTCTGGAGTCTCTGATGGCACCTGTTAGTGCTGGCGAGTACTGAGTGGACCACTTGGCAACATTAGAGGTGATTTTGAGTATGAAAGGTGGGGTGAGTATCCCCCTTGCTTAGGTCTCGTCTGTCCTCTAGAACTTGGGGAAAATATTGCCCTTACTTCCCAGTGTGAGCAGGGAAGGTTCCCGGCTGCTCTTCCTGGGCCCTGTCCCCTGGCTGGGGCCGAGGGAGCTCCTCTGGTCCAGGAGTGCTCAGCCAGCGTGTGAGTGGCTGGTCACCATGTGACTGACCTCATGCAGCGGGAAACTTTCTTCCCCTTCGTGAAAACTGAAAACATTAGGGCTTTCCTGGTGGCGCAGTGGTTGAGAGTCCGCCTGCCGATGCAGGGGACACGGGTTCGTGCCCCGGTCCGGGAAGATCCCACGTCTGCGGAGTGGCTGGGCCCGTGAGCCATGGCCGCTGAGCCTGCGCGTCCAGAGCCTGTGCTCCGTCCGCAACAGGAGAGGCCACAACAATGAGAGGGCCGTGTACCGCAAAAACAAAAACAAAAAAAAAGAAAAACAAAAAAAAAACTGAAAACGTTAGACCATCAGATGTATGACTGCAGTGAATGCAAGAGATTAAAAAGAGGTGACCTGCCGAATAGGTGACCTGGAGTAGAACTTTAGAAAAGTGAATTTCCTGCTGGCCCTGCTAAATTTAATTTCAATAATTCTGTTTTTGTTTTTTAAAAAACTATCTTAGAAACTTAAAGGTTAAAGAATAATAAATACACATACCTAAGTATATAGAGAGAGATTTAAAATGTGTGTGAAAATAGGGCTCTTCAGAGGGTAAGTGGAATAGTACTTTTCTACTTCAGCAGTCTCTCCTCTTGATTTTTTTGCTTGGGGAACTTTCTGTCTTTCCAGTCAACTCAGTTCATTTGGTGCTGTTGCTTTCCTTTTATGAAAACGATTAATTCTGGGGATTCAATCAAAATAGACTTGAAAATACAACCCTCAAATTGCAAATATCAGGGAATCTGGAATTTGCCTTTTCTGGGCTGAAGTTGTTTGTGGGTAAGTTTGCTGCCTCGCCTCTGCCTCTACCCAACAAGAAGTCTCACTCTTTTCCAGGTCCCCCCCTCCCAGTTCGTTTCCAGCAGACATGCACAGGCACCCATGCACACCCACGTGTGCCTGCATGCTCACACACGTTTTTGACTTTGTGCTAATAGGTAAAAAAGGCCAGCATCAGCAAGGCTGGGCCGCAGGCCTGTCTGGTTTAAATCTAAGCTGCCTGGGAGATCTGGGGTAATAAGTGAGTGACAACAGGTGCAGATTTTGTTACACCCTCCTGAGCTCAGCCCATAGTTCTTTCTTTGATTCTTTTCACCCAACACCCTTGCCTTAGTTGCGTCCGATAAATTTTATAGCTGTTTGATCCTGTTTCAGAGTGAAAGGGAGATTTTTCTCTCCACTTGGCTAAATGGTGCCTAAGTCAAAACCCCACTTCCTGCCCCCTCCTCACTTCTTAAGAAGTAGTGGTAAGGAATAACCGCCAGCCAGGAGCTGCTGCTGGGTCCGGTGTCTGCAGTCTTGCACGTGAAGAGCTAATTTTCGGGTCCTGTTTTAGAAAAGCCAAGAATTAACTTGCAGAGAATTAACCATTTGGGGAGAAAATAATTACTGGGCTTCTTCTGCCCTGTGATAACTGGAGCCACCGGCGGATCCTTCCTAGTGGTGTCAACGCCCACTTCTATTTAAAACAAAGTATTGCTCTAGGGGCCTTGAAAGTACTATCTGGATGTGCTCTGTGGCACATTTTTGCGTGAGCCACACTGAATGTTGGCGTTACAAGGGGATTTGTTTCATATCTTTTTGGTGCAAAGTCCCAGGGCAGTGAGACATTTTGTTTTTTTAATTTTTATTTTATATTGGAGTATAGTTGATTTAACAATGCTGTGTTAGTTTCAGGTGTACATCAAAGTGATTCAGATATACATGTATCTATTCTTTTTCAAATTCTTTTCCCAATTAGGTTGTTACTTAATATTGGGCCGAGTTCCCTGTGCTATACAGTAGGACCTTGTTGATTATCCATTTTAAGTATAGCAGCGTGTACATGTCAGTCCCAAACGTGTATGGCTTCTGCAGGTGTCAGATGTGTTCGTGGGCCTTGCATGCAAGCTTGTGGTGGGGCCCCATCAGGGTTCCTTCAGAAACAGGCTGTGGTCTGAGAAGAGCATTGTTTCTGATATGGTCCAGTGTCCTCTAGAAATTTTGAACCTTGCCCAGCTGCTCTGTTCCCCAGTGTGTGGATTTTTAAAAAAATATACTAGCCCACAATACGTTTGGAAAGGAGATGGTGGACTTCTCCATTGGTTATTGGAGGGGACCTGAATACAGCGGGTCAGATGCCTCAGTCTGATCAGAGTACAACAAAATGTCACGTGGTCTCGTGATGTAAATACCCACTGTCCGCTGCCAACTTCACAATCTGGATGTCTGTCCTGCATTCTCTCCTGATCTCCAGACTGCACAACGAGCTCATCATTAGGTATCTCTACTTGCTGGCTCACAGGCACCTCAGGCTCCACTCCTTTTCCCTGAAATAATTTTTTTTTTTTTTTTTTTTAAATCTGCAGTCATTTTTAAATTTATTTATTTATTTTTGGCAGTGTTGGGTCGTCGTTTCTGTGCGAGGGCTTTCTCTAGTTGCGGTGAGCGGGGTCCACTCTTCATCGCGGTGCGCGGTGCGCGGGCCTTTCACTGTCTCTGCCTCTCTTGTTGCAGAGCACAGGCTCCAGACGCGCAGGCTCAGTAGTTGTGGCTCACGGGCCCAGTTGCTCCGCGGCATGTGGGATCTTCCCAGACCAGGGCTCGAACCCGTGTTCCCTGCATTGGCAGGCAGGTTCTCAACCACTAGCGCCACCAGGGAAGCCCCCCTGAAATAATTTTGCTTTTCTTTCAGTGTTTCCTGTCATACGGAAGGTGCTATCAGTATTACCCAAACCAAAACCCTTGATAGCATACCTCCCATATCCATTACTGTTCACTAAATGAGGGGCAAACACTATTATATTGCCCCTTAACTACCTCTGGGATCCGTTATCCTCCTGACTGGGCTCCTCGGCTCCCGCCGTCCTTCCTGCCTTTCCCCCAACTTCTATCCCACCTCACCTTCTCACTCCTCACCTCCCTCCCCGAAACTGGTGGTCCGTCCACCTCTAGTCTTATCTTTGAATGTGGATCTATTACTTCTCCATTTGAAACCCTTCGGTAGCATCCCATGCCTGCAGTTTTCAAGTCTTACCTCCCTAGTGTGGAGTTCAGGCCTGTTGTGATCTAGCTATTCCCTGATGTTCCCAGCTCACCCTCTGCCACTCTCCTGGTGGAAGGGATCAAAAAACCTGGATCCCTTCATTCTCTTTCAACTCTTTGTATTTTTGCACATGCTATTTCCTCTGCTAGTAATGCCCTTTCCTTAACTGGCTTAATCAACTTCTATACTTTTGTGTTATTAGGTTATAGTCCTATTTGTGGCTTGTATAAGATGGCATCTTTCTTTCTTACGTGGTAGTCTAGAGATGGATGCTTTCCATGAGATCCTCCAGGAACCCAGGTGGCTTTGAACCATCCTTATGTGATGCTCTTGTACGCATGATCCGAGGTGGCTTTCGGCCTCGGTCTCCTTCCAGGCAGCAGGATGAAAGATGGATGAAGAAGAAACATACTTTTCCCTTTAGGGGCACATTCTAGAAGCTGTACATATCTCTCCTTCCCAATCTTTCCTGCCTCCTGGCTGTCTGGTACTCTACTTCTGTGGTAGTAGAAGTAGTAGCAGCAGCAGTGACAGTAATGGTGGTGGTGGTAGCAATAGATCTCTAGCAGAAGTCGTAATAATAGTAGCAGGGGCAATAATAGTAGTAGGAGTAGAAGCAGTATCATTTCCCATTCAGAGTTTCAGAAGAAATTGAAGGGTTAAGTGGCCTTGGTCACAAAGTCACACAGCTAATGCATAGACAGCCACGTCAGCATTCGAACCCAGAGCCCTCTTACTCCAGAGCCCACCTGGAGTCCAGCTTTCAGTCCAATCACACTGAGTGACAGTTGTTTCTTTACATGATTATCTCTCCCGCTGGAATCTGAACTCCTTGAGAAAAAGGACTTTTCCAGTTCAGCTTTGTCTTTGTAGAGCTTAGCATAAGGCTTGGCATATAGTCAGTAATCAGAAAGTACTTTAGACATATAAGTCAGGTTTCTTAACCTTGGCACTCTTGACGTCTTGGGCCAGATAATTTTCTGTTGCAGGGCTGTCCTGTGGGGTGTTGTAGGATGTTTAGCACCATCCTCGGCATCTACACACTAAACGCCAGTCTTACATCTCTCTACTTCCCTGTCAGGGAGACCAAAAACGTCCCCAGGCATTGCCAGCTGTCCCCTGGGAGGCCAAATTCCCCTGGTTAAGAACCACTGATTTAAATCAAGTGACGGCCAAGGAGCCTTGAATAGTGCTCACATCCAGAAAGGACGTCTTCAGGATTGGTAAGGCTGCTGCGTCTCTCAAAGATGATGATGTGTTTTCCAGGCCTCTGTGTGTCTGCTGTACAGAGAGGAGGCTTGCTACACTCAGAGGGTGTCTGCGGAGGCGGCTGCAGTGATCTCCCTGAGTATGCCAAGCCTTCTTGGGAAATACCAGAGAGGGTCCCTCTGGAGGCAGATCTCCCTGGGCCCTGCAGATCTGCTGTCTGGCCTGGCACCATGTGGCAAAATCTCATCGCCTTACCCAAAAATATGCTTTTGTAACTCTCCTGGCAATACAGGGGCCGTGTTCTATTTCCTGATTTCTCTTTTCTATTTCCAGATGTGTCACTGGTGACATGTGGAGCCCATGGAGAACTCTGTTGCAACCCAAGTCTCTTATTCTCTGCCAGCCCCATTGTCATAATTTTCCCGCCATCTAAGCCAGTCTAAGTTATGTTACCATGTGGTGGTCAATGTCTGGGTATTGTTGTCACCTATATTATTCTCAGGCCTGTAGCATGTTGCAAGGAGAAAGCTTTATAGGTTTTTCTACAAAGGGAGTTAGCCCTTCTGTGCTTGCATTGCCTTTATTGATGAAAAGGGACAGGAATTCTAAATCTGCCATTTATTTGTTGTGTCGTTTTGGACAGTATACTTAGCTTCATTGATACTTCATTTGTTTACAAAATAGAGTAACCTATTTGTCCAAGCTATCCCTACAGAGTTATTATAAGAGCAGAATAAGATAATCTGTGCAAAAGGCTTAGACTCCCCCGTGTTATATACGATTAGTGCACTTTTTGCACCCAGGAAGACTGCAGCATCCTCGTTCTTCGGTGCTTGCTGTAAGTTCAATTAAGGTAGACTCTATCTCTGCCTTTTTCTCCCAGTTCCTAGGGCCTAGAAAGTATTCAGGAAATACATGGTGAATGACTGTATGAAGAAAAGTTGGAAAGTCAGACCCTGTGGCCCATTGCTCCCCTGGGGGCTGGAGACAGGGGTAGAGAGTTGAGTTATTGCGTGGTTTACATGTCACTTACATTTGTGAAAGACGTTCCAAGCACTCACATTTTTAGTCCACAGAGTGTTTACTAGAGGTCACAAACTTGAGTGCCTGCAGAGGCAGTACACACGTAAGACACTGGCAGGCATGAGGTAAGACAGGTGAGGAGGGACCCAGGAAGCTGGGGAGAGCACCCGCAGCCTGAAGACATTCACAGTTCATGTACTTTGAAGTCTCTGCCTCAGCCAAACAAAATACGTCTTTGGGCCCATTTAGGTCTTCCGTCAGCCATTTGTGACTCCTAATTTACAGTGTATCTAGGATAAACCCTGGCGCAGGTGCTGGGCAGATAAAGATGAGGCGCTCAGAGTCCAGTAGCAGAGGTGGACAGAAAATGAATAGTGAGAGAATGAGAGTAGCTAAGATGTATTGAGAGCTCCGCCAAGCTCTGTTCTGTGTCCTTTACAAATGACAACAGCCCAGTGTGAGGTAGGGGGTATTATTGCCCCTGTAAATGAGGCTAGTTAAGATGCAAAGAGGTTGAGTAACTTGGCCAAGGTTATGAAGCCAGTAGCTGGCTGGTGATGAAATGTCATGTGCTGTGGCCAATGGTGGAAGAGCACAGCAGCCCCCTTCTAGATCTCATCCTTCCACTCTTGCCCCCTTCCTGTCCATCCTCCACACATCAGCCTAAGTGGTCTCACAGGGTCACTGAGATCAGGTCCCTCGCAGTCTCCCAGTGGCTCACACAGTAACGTCCCTGCTCCGAGGAGGCCCCGTGCCATCAGGTCTGCGCTCAGCTCCAGTTGCTCAGTTGCACAGGCCCCAGGCCCTTACGGTCACTCTCCCCTCTGCCCAAGTCTCTCCTTCTTCTGAAGGACAGTTGTCATTCCTCTGGCCTCAGCTCCAGGGTCCTCTCCTCAGAGGCCCACGCTGCCAACCCTGTCCAAAGGCAGCCTCCTGCGTCACTCTCCTCCTTGTCATTCTGCTGGTCTCCTCCCTGGCACGCGTGTTTGCCTGGCTGACTCCCCCACTGGGATGTGAGGTCCAAGAATGCCAGGACCTGTCCTGTTCCCTGTCTCATGCCATTGGTGACACATGGCCAGCACAAAGTAGACACACGATAAAGACATGTCTGTTGACTGAATGAGGCAGCAAGTGGGAGGAGGCTAACTTCACGGTGCAGAATCAGAGAGATTGAGACCCACCCGACGTCACATAGGTTAACGATGGCACAGTCGAGATTTGAGCTGATCGTGACAGCGCCTTGCTTGAAACCCGTCACTGCCTCCCCATATTTCTCCGGTTAGCGTCCCTGGCACTTGGCATGGGCCATAAACCTTGATGTCTGGCCTTGCATCGCCTCCAGCCCCATGGCCCCCGGTTCTCTGCACACCCTCCCTCCCTGCTGTAGCCACTCTGACTTTGCTGCCACCTAGTCAGTCCACGTTCTGGCTGGTCCAGCCCTTTTCACATTCTCTTCCCTCAGCTCTCATTATCCTTCAAGTTTCAACTTAAACGCTCCTTCCCCAGGAATCTGTACCCAAGCCCCCGGACCAGATTAGATGCCTCTCAAGTACGCTTCATTGCATTGATCACCACTGTCGCTACATAGTCATTTTTGTGATTCACTGTCTGATTCTGATTCTGGCTCTTCTGCCCAGGCCCCCAAGAAGGGCACCCGGTTCATCTCACTCATCTCTGTGTACGCAGGGTCGCTTCCTGGGCCTGTTAGGTGGCAGGTGCTACGTAAACATTTGTCCAGGGACTGAGTGAATGAATCACTGAGTGTCAGTGAGTGAATGAAGAGCACCTGAATCTACTGTACCCACCTCCCTTCTCTGGGAAATCTCCCTGATAAGATTCCACAGCCTGGCGGGCGCTTGCCCTTCACAGATGTCTGTCTGTATCTGGTAACCAGAGAGGTCGAGCTACAGGGATAAGGAGCCCTGTGTTTGTCTTGTCCCAGCGCAGGAAAGGGAAGAGCTTTGGCTCTGACTGTTATAATGAGGACTAAAATTAGCCCTTCGGGGGTGATCTTTGTTTACCACTGCCTGAGGTCACTGTTCTTGGAGAAAGGTCAAGAGAACCAGACAGGAGGTGGGTGTTTACAAGTTCTGGCCCGACTAGCCCACTATACCACGCCTCAGACCCTCGTTTCCCTGACCCCTCATTAATTAGATCTGAAGAGGTGACTTCAGACATGGATTTTGTCTTTGAAGAAGGATCCAGAGCCCAGGATAGCGTCCTGAAGGCTTTGTTCTCCTCCTCCCCTCCACGCTCAGGCAGTCTCTCACCAAGTCCTTGTGATTCCAGCTCCTCAGAAGCTTCTCTTCTTCCTTGGGGGATGGGCAGGGGCATGGCGGGGGGTGGGGGTGGTCAGAGTTCTGCTGTCGCCTGAGGAGCCCTGTGTTTTAATTTGCATTACGTGTGACGGTATCTGCCGCGACCTCCAGGTTGGGCGTTCTTCAGGGTTGGTGGTGGGAAACCAGGTCTGTACAGAGATGCAATCAGAAGGGAAAAGTGTGGGGCAGATAAACCCGCTTTTGCCCTCAGAACAACTATCCCCCGCCCCCACCCACCCCGTAGTGGAGCTCTCTCTGCAGGCCAGGCACTAGCTAAGCCTACAGTCTGCACCACCCTGGACCGGCCCATTCTCAGTCATGGTAAGATCCAGACATGGCTCACTAGCTCATCTCCAGGACTTCTGTACCTATTCAAGCCTAAGGATGGCACATCAACTCTTGCTTTTTTAGCTAATAACACTATTTGAGACCTAGAACTTCATTGGTTTCTCATCCCACCGACACAACTACCTCGTGTGTACACATCTCGCTGTATACACATTCACAGGGACTTGGAAAATGGTGGGCAACTGATATTTGTTGAAGAGGATCTGGAAGAGAAATCGCAGTTGCTAATATTAGTAATTTTGGCTCTGCAACTTTGAGTCAGGTACTTAGTTTAATTTTGTTTCTTTTTACCAGGACTGTTGGGAGGCAAAAATCACACGTCAAAGGTGGCTAACCATTTTTTCTTTTGATCAGCATGGCTGTCCTCCTGGTTGGGACACTACCCTCTCCCTCACGCCTCACTGGACAATGCTTTTTCACCCTGCGGGTCTCACTGAGATGCCACTTCCCCAAGCAGTCCTTCCCTGACCCCCAGGGTAGATTGGGGCCCTCTTAATTATAAGATTTCAAAGTACCCTGCACTTTTCCCACTTAAGACAGCTGTAAGTATTGATATGATTTTATGTTAAATGCTGACCTCTTCTGCTCCCTCCAGGGTACAGGAGGGCAGATACCATATCTATCTTATTTTCTTCCTTGACTGGCACAGAATTGGCATTCAGATTGACTTTCCCTAAGGTCAGCATTTAGACCTCCATGTCACTAAATCCTCTTTCACTTGATTTCACTTTTTATTCTGGAAACCTTCAAAGGTATACAACAGTCAACAGAAAAGAAATTTCATGTACCCATTACATGTAGTGGCTGAGAACGTATTTGTCCTGCATCCCACTTCCTAAGCGATGAGTCTAGTGACTGCCTTGGGGGAAGTGTTAGGGAAATACTTAGTACATATTACACTGATGTTACAGATGTGTCAACATGCAGCTCACTCTGGAGAGTATGTCCGTGTGCACATATGCATGTGGCAGTGATTGGTCTAATGGACCAGGATGATGGTAGATATTTAACTGAAAATCTTCTCGTTTGGAGTTCTCACGTAAATGCCACTGAAAACATGAATATTTCAGACCCTTTCTGAATCTAGAGTAGTTATTAAGCTCAGGGGAACAGACTCTGTTTGGAGGGAATCTGAGCCAATTTATAGGCTGACAAGAGAACTGTGTGTTGATATAAAATCCACCCTCCCCATGTGGTCTCTGCACCAATTGGGAAGAGATCTTGGGGTTTCAGAAGAGACCATTTAATGGGGAGATTTTCCATAGGTTTGATGGACAGATTTCAGGAGAAGTATATAGTATGTGTGTGTGTGTGTGTGTGTGTGTGTGTGTGTTTAAATGTGCCAAGTGAAGCTGAAGAAAAAGGAGTACTGCTAATACTAGTTATTGTTAATGAAGGCCTGCCCAGGTCAGTTGCTGTGCCAGGAGGTCCTTTACAGTATATCTGTTCCTCACAGCAAGGTTTTAAGTTCAATGTCATTACCCCACCTGAGATGTGAGAAAATGGAGTGGTTCAGAGAGTTGCCCATGCCTAATCACATAGCACGTGGCAGAGCTAGAATTTCAATCCAGGACTACCTGTTTCCAAAGCCTGTGCCCTTTCCATTACACAACATCCTGAAACATTCTTTTGTTTACTTGAGAGGTAAGTACCAGTTGGGAACTTATTCACTTCCTCCTTTATTCATTGTAAACCCAGAATGTTTTACAAATTCTGCGGCAGCAGCCAGCTCTAAGGTTTAGGCATGTCATAGATTTTTTTTTTTTTCCCAAATGGCTTATGTTGGCGTTTCTCTGCTTCTGGTTTGGAAGATTTTTCAGAGTCAGGTATCTATTGTGACAATATTTTTAAACCCTTACTGAAAGTGCCAAGGCTGTCCCATTAGCTGTTCTTCCACTAGGCAGTCCAATCCATATTGGTGCCTAATGGGTGCATTACAGTGGCTGGCAAGTCCAAGACTTTGCATGTGTTTAGCAGTTATCAGTTAATTGCCTAAGTTGTAACTTTTCAGTGTTAGGATTTCTGTTAAGAAACACCATAATAAATTTGGTCTGACTTTTTCCAGTTGAGGGGGAAATAATTAGGAAATGACTTTATTTTGACCCAAGGATAATAAATATCTCTCGCCTCACCTTTAGAGATTTAACATACTGGGTCATTTCCATGACCCAAGCTAAGTTTCAAGTTCTTTTTTTTTCTTATTACTTCCCAGCAGCTACCTTTGTTCAGTTTAAACGAGGCCATTCCTTGTTCCCAGGCATGACTCAAGTATTCATACTTCTGTGTCTTTGTTTATAATGTGTATATAGCATTTACCATCGTACGACTTTTTAATACCAACTTCATCATCTACTTCTTTCTCAGATTTTTTCCAGCACTTGAAAGCACAACTGCATATTGCCTTTCTATGTTTTGTTTCTCCATGGTTTGGATTTCGGTAAGGCTGCTTATTAGTGTCACTTACACCACAGTAATGAATGGGCTCATTTTCCCTCCTTCATTGGACTGAGGACTGGGACTCATGGTTTATCTCCATTGCCCCGTCACCTCCCACAGAATCTGCACTGCGTAGCCGTTCGGCGTCTTTTACTAAACTGCAATCTAAAGGGAAACTTGTGCGCTTTTATTTAAATAAGACCATAAATTGGGCACAACTGTTTTCATGACTTTGAAATTCCCAGAAACGTTACTCTTCAGTACTGTTCTTTTGTTGAGATCGAAGGGGTTGGCTTTACAGTAAATCAAATGAATTGCAGAATCTTAGGACCAGAATAACAACGATAATAATGATAAAAACTAGAAGTCACCTGCATCATCCATTCTCTTCTCTTCAGGCCAGTTCCCAGCCACCTTAAACTGACATGGCCGTCCTTTCTTAAAGATCCCTTTGAAGAAGAATGTCGTCTCATGCCAACTCGTGTCTTCTAGTCTTGTAAGTTAGGCAGTTTTCTCTCAGTTAATCTGAGTCCTCCTTTACAGAAATTTATGCTCGTTGCTTTCATAGAAATGGAAAACAGTTGCTTTCAACTGAAGGTATTTCCCTTCCTAAAAATGATTATTCCATCATTCCATATCCTTCTCTTCCCCTGGTGTAATTTTCCCTTCCACCTGACATTCTTTTCTGTTGTGCATTTCCAAACTATTGAATGTTACACTCTTTTTTTTTTTTTTTTTTTTTTTTTTTGCGGTATGCGGGCCTCTCACTGTTGTGGCCTCTCCATTGCGGAGCACAGGCTCCAGACGCGCAGGCTCAGCGGCCGTGGCTCACGGGCCTAGCCGCTCCGCGGCATGTGGGATCTTCCCGGACCGGGCCACGGACCCGTGTCCCCTGCGTCGGCAGGCGGACTCTCAACCACTGTGCCACCAGGGAAGCCCTACACTCTTAATTGACTGGTCTTTTGCCTAAAAATACTCAGGCTAGGTATGATTAGTAAGTGATCATTGATTTCAGGTGTACCTAGAAATATGTCTCACACCATTAAAATCAGTGGATCCAGCCAGGTTGGTGAGTAACTGAAATACTGTGATCCTCTGTTATCTATGGTGGTTTCTTTCTAAGCCTGCCATCAGTCATTCCCATCTCAGTTTCTCCGGTTGCCTAATGTACAAGACATGATTTGTTTGTCATAAACCCTGCTTTGCAAGGTTCAAAAGAAACAGAAATGATGCCACAAGGGAAACAGTAAATATAGGCCCATGGATTTTTTTTTTTTTCAGATCTGGTTTATAAATAAGCCTTTCACAATTAGAAAAACACATGATCATTTTAAAGGAGATAAAAAAGAAAAGACATGGTACACTGTAAGTGCACTTTTACCTTTTTGTATGGTTTCTCAATTAAGAAACCCCATGAGCTCCTTTGTGCTAGTTATTAAAAAGAAGAGTAAGCAGGCAACTTCCCTTCCTTATTTAGTTTAGCAAGGATATTGACTTACACTTGCGCAGAGGCCTCTGGGCCCTTTTGTTGGTTGGTTGTTTTGTTTTTAATTTGAATGCATTTAAAAACTCAGCATATGGACTGAGTTGCAGTGGTAGAGCTCCAGTTGAGCCGTAGCCCTCAAAGCCGACTTCCAATACAAGAATAAAATGAGTATGCGGGCAGGTTAAAGAAGACATCAGTGATAGGTACTGAGTCAACAAATATTTTTTTAATGTCTTCTATGTGTTAGCCTTACTGGAAAGTCAAAAAAGCAGAGTGTACATCTAGTTTACAGTTGAGGGTGGGAGACAGTTTAGCAGGCAATCATAATGCAGCCCATGCTAGGATAGGGACCAGTGGAAGCACCATGGAGGGGGGTGAACAGCACACCCTTGGACAAATTCCCAAAGGAATCGACACCTGAAGGTGATTAAGATTTACCACGGGTCAGTAATGTAAGGGTGTTTCAGACAGAGGGAACTGCATGATGAGGCACAGAAGCGAGTGGGAGCAGGACCCATTCGGGAAGCTGCTGTTTGTTTCAATCAGAGAATGGGCAAACCACCGATAACTTAGTACTGCTCACCCTAGTTTCCCTAGGATGTGTATCTCAGGCACGTTTTTCATTTTTTCTCTGGTTCACAAAGTTAATTTCTCAAGCCTTCTGTGCTCCCCTAGAGCTTTGTATTTGCTCGCATTAAAACCCTTCTTAGGGCTTCCCTGGTGGCGCAGTGGTTGAGAGTCCGCCTGCCGATGCAGAGGATGTGGGTTCGTGCCCCAGTCCAGGAGGATCCCGCATGCCGCGGAGCGGCTGGGCCCGTGAGCCATGGCCGCTGAGCCTGCGCTTCCGGAGCCTGTGCTCTGCAACGGGAGAGGCCACAACAGTGAGAGGCCCGCGTACCGAAAAACAAACAAACAAAAAAAAAACCTTCTTACATTGATTTTTTGCATTTCCCCCTGTACCTATGACTATGTTCCCTTCCTCCCTCTGAGCTACTCAAGGGCGGAGATCCAGTGCTCGCCTCTGTATCTCTGTGATGCCATGCTCAGTGCTGGCAAAATCGTGTCTGGGAATTAATGAATCACTCCATGATGCATGAAGTATTCTGACTGGTTTTGACCCTAACTTTGCTGAGGGGGCACAGTTTGGGCCCAATATTGATATGCCAGATATGAATCAAGAATTTGTTTTTTAAATACTGTATATTAACGCATGTATGTGGAATCTGAAAAAATTGGTATAGACGATCCTATTTACAAAGCAGAAATAGAGACACAGACGTAGAGAACAAACATATGGATACCAGGGAAAGGGGGGCGATGGGGTGAATTGGGAGATTGGGATTGACATATATACACTGTTGATACTCTGTATAAAATAAACAACTAATGAGGACCTACTGTATAGCACAGGGAACTCTACTCAATACTCTGTGGTGACCTAAATGGGAAGGAAATCCAGAAAAGAGTGGATATATGTATACGTATAGCTGATTCACTTTGCTGTACAGTAGAAACTAACACGACATTGTAAAGCAACTATACTCCAATAAAATTTTTAAAAAAAGAATTTAGTTTTTAACTCAATTTTACGTTGAGTTGAGCAAGAGTGAGCTGGGTTGCTTAGGTTATTATTTCATTTAGTTCACATAATGGTCAACTCAGAGCTGAAAACCCATCTCATTTCTCTGCAGTGTTCTTAACATTGTCTCAAAGCAAGGTTTCATTTGAATATTTCTTTCGTTAGTCTTTCCTTGATCAGAGGTAGCTACGATACGGTGGTGATGACGACGATGATGAATGAAAACAATGAGAACAAAAATGGCTACTGTTTGTTGGGCATGTGCTGTATACCAGGTGCTGTGCTACATGCTTTATGTGAATTAACTCACTTAATGAAGTTGTGAGATAAATACTACTATTACTCTCCTTAAGGGATGAAGAAAATGAATGCAGGGAAGCATCACCGTGTCTGATCCAGACTCTGTACATGCTCAGTAATGCTTTCCTCATAGCAGCAGTGAAATCAAAAGACTGGAGGAGCCCTGAGGAGGCTGGGTATTTTGTCTCCCATCTGGAGGCAGGATCATGCTTGAACTGAATGCCTTGATACACACACTATGCCTAAAACATGTTGCCCACAACCTCGGTTCCCCTGGTGAACTCCTATTCACATTTCAGGACTCACAGCTCAAACTACTCCTCTAAGGGAAGCTTCCTTAATATCCCCAGGTAGGGTTGTCCTCTTCCTGCATTGTTCCTCTTAAATACCTTGTATTTCACCTGTGAAATCCCCCCCGTCAGTGTCACACAGAGGGTATGCTCCTAGAGGCAGTGTGTTTTATAGTTAAGGACATGGCTCTGAAGCTAACTGTTTGGGTTCAAACACTTGCTCTCCCCATGTATGCTGGGCGATCCTAGGGTGCTGTGCTCCCCCAAGAGACTGTTAACGCCCTGAGGCTAGAGAGATGATATTTACTATAAATGCTTAAATGGCTAAGTCACAAAATTGCCATTTTCTTGCCATTAATAGCAAATCTGACTGTATCCTCCTTCTGAAGAGCTGATGTACTGTTTCTTGATCTTGATCCCTGAAGGATATTGAAAATTGAAATTGTTGTTGTCATTGTTTTTAATGGACTATTTTTTAGAGCAGTTGTAGGTTTACAGCAAAAATGAGCAGGAGGTACAAAGATTTCCATATACCCCCTGCCCTACACATGCGTATCAACATCCCCACCTAGAGTGGTGCATTTATTACAATGGAGGAACCTACATTTACACATCATAATCACCCCAAATCCATAGCTTACATTAATGTTCTCTCTTGGTGTTGCACATTTTATGGGTTTGGACAAATGTAAATATGTGTCCACCATTATAGAACCATACAGAGTAGTTGCACTGCCCTAAAAATCCTCTGTGTTCTGCCTGTTCATCCCTTGAGAACCTAGGTTTAAGGCCATCTTTTTGTTTGCTTCTTTTTCTTTTTCATTTCCATTTCATTTTCCTGTTTTTGTTCCTTTCCCTTCCTTCCTTTTTTTAGAGACAAGATATCTTGAAAGTTATGAAAACTTCAAGTCTATACTTGTAGTTCACCAACTCTTTTTTTTCTTAAGTTTAATTTTATTGGAGAAGAGTCGATTTACAATGTTATGTTAGTTTCAGGTGTACAGCAAAGTGATTCAGTTATGCATATACATATATTCATTCTTTTTTAGATTTTTTTCTCTTAAAGGTTATCACAGAATACTGAGTAGAGTTCCCTGTGCTCTACAGTAGGTCCTTGGTTATCTATCTTATATATAGTAGTGTGTGTATGTTCATCCCAAGCTCTTGATTTATCCCTCCCGCTACGTTTCCCCTTTGGTAACAGAAGGTTTGCTTTTGATATCTGCAAGTCTGTTTCTGTTTTGTAAATAAGTCCACTTGTATCACTTTTTAATTCAATTTCACATATGCGTGATATCATATGACATTTGTCCTTCTCTGTCTGACTTAAATTAGTATGGTGATCTCTAGGTCCATCCATGTTGCTGCAAATGGCATTATTTAATTCATTTCATGGCTGAGTAATATTCCATTGTATATATGTACCACATCTTCTTTATCCATTCCTCTGTCGATGGACATTTAGGTTGCTTCCATGTCTTGGCTATTATAAATAGTACTGCAATGAACATTGGGGTGCATGTATCTTTTCGGATTATGGTTTCTCCGGATATATGCCCAGGAGTGGGATTGCTAGATCATATGGTAGCTTTATTTTTAGTTTTTTAAGGAACCTTCATGCTGTTCTCTATAGTGGCTTTACCAATTTACTTTCCCACCAACAGTGTTAGGAGGGTTCTCTTTTCTCCACACTCTCTCTCTAGCATTTATTGTTTCCGGACACCAACTCTTTCTTTTAATGTTTTCTCCTCTTTGTCTTGTTTGAAAAGTCTTAATCTGGCTCTCTCCCCTTTGTGCTAGAGAGATACTACTTTGTGTTAAAACTCTCGGCTCTGCAAGCTAAGTAAGCAGGCAGCTCCTTGGTTGCTAGAACAGTTGGCATCATAACTGAGAAGGGCACTGGCATCACCGTGGTGACCTCCACTTATCATTATGGCCATCCTCATGTCGGCATCCTCAGTACCTGGAGTATAGTGAGTTCTGACAAAGGGAGAATAGGTGAGGGAAAGAATTCTCCAAGCACTTGTGCATTTTGCACCATGGGAGAAGAATGGCATCATTTCTAGAGACCAAAACAAAATTAATAGAGAAAGAGAACTAGAACTATAAGATCTGCTAAATATTCTTAGGAGCTGTAAGTATTGAATGCCTGCAGGTGGTATCACTGGATAAAATCAAACATAGCAGTTTGGAATGTTTATTGTAAAGGAAGTCACTATGTCTTTCAAAACAGTTGAAAGACAAAAGAACAGTTGTCGATGCCTCTTAAAAGATAAACTAAAACATATTTGTTGAGTGCCTACAGTATGTTAGGTACTATGCTAAACTATAGCATAGTATAATTCTTATTATAACTAGGGGAATTTGTAAAGGTAATCCCAGCTTATCAAGGATGTGTTGGTTTTATAACTTGTTTATGCATTTATTTATATTGAAGAGTATTCTTGAGTTAAGATGATGTTTGTTGGGTGCTCCAAAGGCCTAATATCCAAATGGCCAAATGGAATAAAGGAATGCATGGGGCCAATTGGCAAGAGCTATTTGAATCTGCCCCTTTCTCATCCTCTGCCAGGAATCTTAAATTATCTCTTCAAGGCAGACCAGCCCTAAATGACCATGTATTAATATAACTCTCTTTTCCTTGCTCCCCACCACAAGTAGTTGCATTAGAATAGCTTTTCTCTTTTTCATCTATTTCTTGTCTGTAGCATTAGATCCCAGGCTTACTGATGTGTACACTTTAGATAACGTTGGATCAGGCCCAGTGCTCAGCTTGACAAATGGCACATTTGGGATGCCATTAGGACTGAAGAATGTTGAAAGATAAGGATTGTATAGACACCACTGTCTCTGTTGATACACAGTGTGTTGTCCTGTAATAGGATAGGCCAAGATGAGCTAACCTTGGAAGAGATATTTTAATATTGGAACTCATAAAATGTTTGGGAAAGTTCTCCCTTGTGATTCAGACTGGGATAGGTGCATATGTCCTAATCTCTTCTAAGTTATACTAAGATACAGCTATGATTGGGAATAGGTCTTGGTATGAATAACCTCATATTCATACTAGGGTAGACCTTGCAGAGGAAGCCAGCACTGGAATGTGGGACCTTAAAGACAAGAGGTTTGGAAGAACTAGAAGGGGGACCAGTGGTGAATCTTTGGATGACCAGAGCCAAGAGGCTGAGATCGAGGCTCATGTCTGAGAAGTCAGAATAAGCCTGAAATGATTGAGTTAGAAACCCAGCATCACCAGAATGGAGAAAGAGCTGGGCAATGGCAGAGGCAAACCAGAGGCAGGGGCCAGGGGAGGGGGGTGAAATCTGAGGATGTTCCCATCAAAAGGCAGCCCCAGCAGCCCCGTTTTAATGGCCTTTAACTCTGGGGTCTGCCACTGGAAACCCTTGAGCCCGTAGCCCTGCCCACTTAGTGGAAGAATCTAAGGCAGGATATAAATTCTTGTCGTTCTCCATGTCTTTTGATACCGTAAGCTCTATGAATACCCTGTAATGCCCTTCATAGTATTTATTAGAAATTCGAGTGAGCCCTTCATGGATTTTTCTCTCTTGCTAGATTCTAAGCCCCATGAGGGAAGAGACAATATCTGTTCTTGGTACACATTAAGAGCTTACTGAATATTTGTTACTGAACGTAGGACGGAGGGAGTGGATCGCTCTTTTGTTCCTTTTTCCTCATTTGGGGAAAACGCTCAGCCCTTGAGGTTTGCAGGCTCTCTCTGAGATGTGCTTTGCACTGTACTGTTTCCCACTGCCAGCCCCTGGCACGTGTGGTTCTTTCCACCTGGAACTTTCTTCCCTTTCCCCACTGACAGTCATCTCTGCCTCTCTGTCTTCTGCTCCCGCCTCTTCCTCTGCTCATGTAGACCAACCATCCATCTGACTAACGTTTTTTCTTTAGCCATCTTGATGCTGTCAGTCTGGTTACTGGGAGCTCTGAATGTCCTGGAACTCATTTAGTCTTTTTAGGCTAATTTTGCAGATTTCTACTCTTTTTCATGACAGATTGACATTACAGCTGAAATCTCAAAGGCAATCTTAATTTCCCCATCTTGAATGAGCATCTCATTGTTGTCCCTGTGTCCCCACCTACGGTGTGCATCCTGAACAGCTTGACTTTTATCAGACCATCCTCACAGGAAACCTAAGGCAGCGACTCATTTGCTCCCTAGAGCTCTGTGTTTCTTGAGCTCTTCATCTCTTTTTAGTCTCATGTTTTTTCTTTATTAAGAAAAGGAAATCACGGACAAGGTCAACACAAAGAAATCAAATATCTCAAATTTCTTATACTCTTCACATGCTCTGATTGGCCTTTGCAGTGATGTGTAAATAGCCTTTCATGAACTGTCCTGAATATGTGCATAGTTAACAAGCGTGGACTTTTAATGGATCAGGCCAGGGTTTGAATTTCTGCCTTGCTCTTTCCTAATGCTTGACTTCAAATGAGTTACCCAACCTTACTGAGCCTTAGTGTCCTGCTCTATCAGATGGGGATACTGATAGTATCCTTACCAGTGGGTTGTGGGAACAGTTGCGATAACCTCCGTAGAAGTCCTGGGTACGGTGCCTGGAGTATAGCAGGGACTCAGAAAGCTCTCTAGTTCCTTTCTCTTTCGCCTTTATTCTTCCCCCTTCTCTCATAGTCCCTCTAATTGTTACCATCCTTATATTTTAGGAGATAAATCCAAACCCCTGAGTCCAGGGGCTTCAGCAAGATCTTGGAATGTTTTGGCGGCGATGTTAGAATCCTTTGTTTTCTGACTCTTAGTCTCGTTCTCTTTGGAGCATGGGAAAGCTCCCTGGACTTGATTACTTATTCATTCCTTTCATGCTCCCCATATTGTCACGGCCACCTTCGAACCATGTTATCGGCAAGCCTAACTGAAAAGGCAATTTAATATTGTCCTGTGTTGCATCATGGCATATGTTACTTCGGTCCGTCTTGGACCTGTCAGCAAGTCTTGATGAAGTACAGAGTCAATAGTAACAAGCCTGGAGCCTGACAGCTCTTTAACAGGAGCAGCTCTGATGGGTGCAGTGGTATTTCTTCAGAAATAAGACCCTCTTGGTCTCTTTGTTGATACAATTAGCAATCCTATCCAAGTCATATCTCCCCACGAGCTGTATCTTCAGTGCTGGTAATTCGGTCTGTTATATGGCTTGGAAAAGCAGAGCCATCATAGGCCTGGGGTGTACTGAATGCCATAGCCAGGAATACGTTGGTAATTTATCCCTACTCTCAGCTCCAATTATTCTGTTATCCACTCACTTGTTCGATTGAGACTCTCCAGGTTCTGCCTTCCCCAAGCAGAGAACAAAAGGTTTCCCTTGAAAGTGGGGGCCTGGCAGTGTCAATACAGTGAACTGCTTATAAATAATGCAGCAGTGCTGACTTCATTTTTATAAAATCATGTTGGAGAAATATGGGATAATGATCAGGCCCCTGGAACTCAGCAAGCATGCGCTTTTGATGTGTGCCTTGCTCTGGGTAAAAGCAGGAAAGTCAGAAGTTCTCCTTGTTCTGGCTGCTTCATGGTTAGAATCTTGGTGACACTTTCCCTTTGTTTCTCCCGGAGTTTGGAGGCTCCCACCAGCCTATTACCTAGTGGGCCCATGGTAATACTTTTTGAATTAATGTGTTTTTTTAAGATGATGATGATAATTATAGCAGTTACCCTTATTGATCATCAAAAATGGTTTTAGATTCTGTCATTTTAATCCTCCTAAGACTAGAGTCATCTGGCTGGCCTGTTCTCTCTATACCCTCTATCTCCCCAACTACCCTTAGGTTTTTTTCTTTTGTCTTGCCAGATTCTCTAAAAACAAATCCTCAGGGTATACACCTAGCAGCCAGAGCTGTGGGAATTGAGTTGGGGAAAGGACCTCGAAGGCCAGCCTGTGAAAAGGCAGGCCCTTACTTCATCTCTCTGGTCTTGTCAAGATGCCTCTACTCTTGTCTGAGGCTTGGACCCCACTCTGTCTGAGGGTAAACCTGAGTCTTCTTCAGGGTGTGGGAGAAGGAGTGTCCAGGTTGCTCATCATGAGGGCACACGGGGGGGGGGGGGGTCTAGTTTCTTCCTACATGACTTTCAACCATCCTATTGACTTTAGCCCCACTTTTATTCCCACTTTCCATGTCCTGAACTTTTCTGGGTCTCTTTAGGGTAATCGTTGTGCTTCTGGGTTTTTTCTACTGCTACTTAAGTTTTATCTTTCCACGTCTACCAAGAGAGTTACTACTCATCTATCCGTCTTTTCTGGCTTTCAGATTTCTGTTGCTGTCATCTTCTATCCTGTCTTCTTTGACATTGTGGGGTTTTGCCTTTTTGAAATATTCTTCCACTGCCATTTTTTTTTAGAATTTTTAAAGGGAGCAGAGGTCAACATGTCTAGTCAGTCTGGCATCTTTAACTGGAAGTGTCTTTGTTTTTCATTTTTTAGAAAAAGAAAGATGTGTTTGAGATTTGGCATGTTTTTGTGTCTGGGGAAGTAGGTGATGGGAGGTACGTGAGGTAGGCAAAGTACATTTTCAGAGCTCTTTGTTCTGTTTAGGGGGATGGTCTGTTCAGGGAGCCCAGGGCTCTGCTGCTGCCCTTGGACACTCCGGGGTTCTAACTCCTGTCTCCCTTAGGGCCTGTGCAGAGGGAAATAGCTGAAGATCTGGGCCTTAGAATACAAACAAATAAAAAGTGATTAGGAACCTGAAAGCTTCCTCCTGTAACTGACATCCTAGGGTTCTCATTCATTACCTAATAAGCATGCACTGAGCTCTCAGAATTTGCCAGAGAGGCACTCTGCTTGTTGCTGGGGAAAGACATGATGGATGAGGCAGATATGGTCCCTGCTGTGGGAGGTCATTGACAGGGCTGATATACTGAAATTCCCAGAAGGCCAGGTAGAACATCAGGAAATGAAACAAAATAAAATAATAACATTCTGTTATGATGAGGAGGTAGATCCTTCAGTACCTCCTGGCCTTACCCACTCACACACACTCTTGCCTAAGATAGTATAAAATTCAGCAAGCCCACAGTTCTAGACTCCTCCAATCTGTCAGGTCCTTTAATCAATGTGGGCCACTGAGACCACTGAATTTCAGGCACACCTATATAAAAAACAAGGGCAACCCTAGGTGGCCACACCCAATTATACCATCATGAATCCTTGATTTCACATGTGTGTTTTTACACTGCTTGTTTGTTAGTTCTGAGTTAAACAAAGAAAAAAGAAATCTGACTTTAGTTGAATTCAAGTTGCCATTCTAAAAAAGTATGATTTCCTCTTTAACCCACAAGTCTTCTTGGTGAATTGACCCTTTTATCACTATGTAATGGACTTCATTTTCCCTGGTAATATTTCTTGTTCTGAAGTCTACTTTGTGATGTTTGTATAGCTACTTCCACTTTATTAGTAGTAGTATTTCTATGGAATATCTCTTTCTGTCTTTTTACTCTTTAACCTATTTGTGTCTTTATAGTTAGAATAGGTTTCTTGTAGACAGCATATAGTTGAATTTTATTTTTTATTTTTATCCAGCTTGATGATTTCTGTCCTTGCATTAGAATTCTTAGGCCATTTACATTTAATGGTTGGGTTTTAATCCACCATCTTGCTATTTGCTTTTTACTTCTTCGATATATTCTATGTAATCTTCCCCTTTACCTGCCTTCTTCTAGATTGCTGAAATATTTTTTAGTATTCTGTTTTATATCCCAAATTGGTTTATTCATTTTATCTCTTCTTTACTGGCTCTCCGAGGATTTATAATATGCATTTTAACTTATCAAAGTTTACCTTAAAATTATTTTATACCCTGTCACATATAATATACTTTCATGTCTCCCTATTATTTGTGCTGCTATTGTCATATGTTTTCTTTGTACATATAAGTCCCACAATGCATTGATATTTTTCTAAATTCTCTTTTCAAGATAAAGATTTAAAATCAATTATCTTTTAGAAAAATTTAAAAATAAAAAGTCCTTTGTATTTCCCACATATTTCCTGATTCTGATATTTTTCATTCCTTTGTGTAAATTCATATTTCCCTTTATTATCATTTTCCTCCTGCCTGAAGAATTTCCTTTAACATTTCTTACAATGAAGGTTTCTTGGAAATGAATTTTCTCACCTTTTCTTTGTCTGAAAAAGCCTATGTTCCACATTTCCTTTTGCTGAACATAGAATACTGTGTTGATTTTTCTCTTTTTAAATTATTTCAGTGCTTTAAAGATGTCATTCCATTTTCTTCTGGGTTGTGTTGTTTCTGGTGAAAAGTCTGAAGACTTTTTTATCCTTGCTCCTCTGTAATGTTTCTTTTTCTTTGACTACTTTTAAGATTTTCTTTTTTCACGTTAAAAAAAAATAATTTGATTATAATCTATCTTGATGTGGTTTTGTGTTTATCTTGCTTTGGTTTCATTCAGCTTAGCTCTGTGGATTGATAGCTTTTATCAAATTGAGAAAAATATGTGGCCATTGTTTCATCAAATATTTTTTTAACTTATATTTATTCTTTATACAGCAGGTCCTTATTAGTTATCTCTTTTCTACATATTAGTGCATATATGTCAATCCCAATCTCCCAATTCATCCGCCCCCCGACTTTCGCTCCTTGCTGTCCGTACGTTTGTTCTCTACATCTTGTCTCTATTTCTGCCTTGCAAGCTGGTTCATCTGTACCATTTTTCTAGATTCCACATATATGCATTAATATACGATATTTGCTTTTCTCTTTCTGACTTCCTTCACCCGGTATAACAGTCCCTAGGTCCATCCACGTCTCTACAAATGACCCAATTTCATTCCTTTCTATGGCTGAATAATATTCCACTGTATATATGTACCACATCTTCTTTATCCGTTCGTCTGTTGATGGGCATTTAGGTTGCTTCCATGACCTGGCGATTGTAAATAGTGCTGCAGTGCACATTGGGGTGCATGTGTCTTTTTGAATTATGGATTTTCTCTGGGTATATGCCCAGTAGTGGGATTGCTGGGTAATATGGTAATTCTATTTGTAGTTTTTTAAGGAACCTCCATACTGTTCTCCATAGTGGCTATATCAATTTACATTCCCACCAACAGCACAAGAGGGTTCCCTTTTCTCCACACCCTCTCCAGAATTTGTTGTTTGTAGATTTTCTGGTGATGCCCATTCTAACTGGTGTGAGGTGATACCTCATTGTAGTTTTGATTTGCATTACTCTAATAGTGATGTTGAGTAGCTTTTCATGTGCTTCTTGGCCATCAGTATGTCTTCTTTGGAGAAATGTCTATTTAGGTCTTCTGCCCATTTTTTGATTGGGTTGTGTTTTATTTGTAATATTGAGCTGCATGTGCTGTTTATATATTTTGGAGATTAATCCTTTGTCCATAGATTCGTTTGCAAATATTTTGTCCTGTACTAAAGGTTGTCTTTTTGTCTTGTTTGTAGTTTCCTTTTCTGTGCAAAAGCATTTAAGTTTCATTAGGTCCCATTTGTTTATTTTTGTTTTTCTTGCCATTACTCTAGGAGGTGGGTCAAAAAAGATCTTGCTGTGATTTATGTCAAAGAGTGTTCTTCCTATGTTTTCCTCTTAAGACTTTTATAGTGTCTGGTCTTACATTTAGGTCGTTAATCCATCTTGAGTTTATTTTTGTGCATAGTGTTAGGGAGTGTTCTAATTTCATTCTTTTACATGCAGCTGTCCAGTTTTCCCAGCACCACTTATTGAAGAGACTGTCTTTTGTCCATTGTATATCCTTGCCTCCTTTGTCATAGATTAGTTGACCATAGGTGCGTGGGTATGTCTCTGGGCTCTCTATCCTGTTCTGTTGATATACATTTCTGTTTTTGTGCCAGTACCATTTTGTCTTGATTACTGTAGCTTTGTCGTATAGTCTGAAGTCAGGGAGTTTGATTCCTCCAGCTCTGTTTTTTTCCCCCAAGATTGCTCTGGATTTTCACAGTCTTTTGTGTCTCCATACAAATTTTAAGATTTTTTTTGTTCTACTTCTGTAAAAAATGCCACTGGTAATTTGATAGGGATTGCATTGAATCTGTAGATTGCTTTGGGTAGCATAGTCATTTTCACAATATTGATTCTTTCAATCCAAGATCATGGTATATCTCTCCATCTGTTTGTGTCATCTTTGATTTCTTTCATCAGTGTCATATAGTTTTCATAGTACAGGTCTTTTACCTCCTTAGATAGGTTTATTCCCAGGTATTTTATTCTTTTTGTTGCAATGGTGAATGGGATTGTTTCCTTAATTTCTCTTTTTGATCTTTCACTGTTAGCATATAGGAATGCAAGAGATTTCTGTGCCTTAATTTTGTATCCTGCTACCTTACCAAATTCATTGATTAACTCTAGGAGTTTTCTGGTGGCGTCTTTAGGATTCTCTATGTATAGTATCATGTCATCTGCAAACAGTGACGGTTTTACTTCTTCTTTTCCAATTTGTATTCCTTTTATTTCTTTTTCTTCTCTGATTGCCGTGGCTAGGGCTTCCAAAACTATGTTGAATAACAGTGGTGAGAGTGGACATCCTTGTTCTGTTCCTCATCTTAGAGGAAATGCTTTCAGTTTTTCATCATTGAGAATGCTGTTTGCTGTGGGTTTGTCATATATGGGCTTTATTATGTTGAGGTAGGTTCCCTCTATGCCCACTTTCTGGAGAGTTTTTATCATAAATGGGTGTTGAATTTTGTCAAAAGCTTTTTCTGCATCTACTGAGGTGCTCATATGGTTTTTATTCTTCAATTTGTTAATATGGTGTATCACATTGATTGATTTGCATATATTGAAGATTCCTTGCATCTGTGGAATAAATTCCACTTGATCATGGTGTATGATCCTTTTAATGTGTTGTTGGATTATGTTTGCTACTGTTTTGTTGAGGATTTATCCATCTATATTGATCAGTGATATTGGTCTGTAATTTTCTTTTTTTGTAGTATCTCTGTCTGGTTTTGGTGTCAGGGTGTTGGTGGCCTGGTAGAATGAGTTTGGGAGTGTTCCTTCCTCTGCAGCTTTTTGGAAGAGTTTGAGAAGGATGAGTGTTAGCTCTTCTCTGAATGTTTGAGAGAATTCACCTGTAAAGCCATCTGGTCCTGGACTTTTGTTTGTTGGAAGATTTTTTTTTTTTAACATCCTTATTGGACTATAATTGCTTTATAGTAGTGCATTAGTTTCTGCTTTATAACAAACTGAATCAGCTATACAAATACATATATCCCCATATCTCCTCCCTCTTGCGTCTCCCTCCCACTCTCCCTATCCCACCCCTCTAGGTGGTCACAAAGCACTGAGCTGATCTTCCTGTGCTATGTGGCTGCTTCCCACTAGCTGTCTGTTTTACATTTGGTAGTGTATATATGTCCATGCCACTCTCTCACTTCATCCCAGCTTACCCTTCCCCCTCCCCGTGTCCTCAAGTCTGTTCTCTACATCTGCGTCTTTATTCCTGTCCTGCCCCTAGGTTCTTCATAACCATTTTTTTTTTTTAGATTCCATATATATGTGTTAGCATACGGTATTTGTTTTTCTCTTTCTCACTTACTTCACTCTGTATAACAGACTCTAGGTCCATCCACCTCACTACAAATAACTGTTTCGTTTCTTTTTATGGCTGAGTAATATTCCATTGTATATATGTGCCACATCTTCTTTATCCATTCATCTGTCGATGGAGACTTAGGTTGCTTCCATGTCCTGGCTATTGTAAATAGAGCTGCAGTGAACATTGTGGGACATGACTCTTTTTGAATTATGGTTTTCTCAGGGTATATGCCCAGTAGTGGGATTGCTGGGCCATATGGTAGTTCTATTTGTAGTTTTTTAAGGAACCTCCATACCATTCTCCATAGTGGCTGTATCAATTTACATCCCCACCGACAGTGCAAGAGGGTTCCCCTCTCTCCATACCCTCCCCAGCATTTATTGTTCGTAGATTTTTTGATATGGCCACTCTGACTGGTGTGAGATGATACCTCATTGTAGTTTTGATTTGCATTTCTCTAATGATTAGTGATGTTGACCATTGTTTCACATGTTTGTTAGCAATCTGTATGTCTTTTTCGGAGAAATGTCTATTTAGGTCTTCTGCCCATTTTTGGATTGGGTTGTTTGTTTTTTGTTATTGAGCTGCATGAGCTGCTTGTAAATTTAGGAGATTAATCCTTTGTCAGTTGCTTCATTTGCAAATATTTTCTCCCATTCTGAGGGTTGTCTTTTGGTCTTCTTATGGTTTCCTTTGCTGTGCAAAAGCTTTGAAGTTTCATTAGGTCCCATTTGTTTATTTTTGTTTTTATTTCCATTTCTCTAGGAGGTGGGTCAAAAAGGTTCTTGCTGTGATTTATGTCATAGAGTGTTCTGCCTGTGTTTTCCTCTAAGAGTTTGATAGTGTCTGGCCTTACATTTAGGTCTTTAATCCATTTTGAGTTTATTTTTGTTTATGGTGTTAGGGAGTGTTCTAATTTCCTTCTTTTATATGTAGCTGTCCAGTTTTCCCAGCACCACTTATTGAAGAGGCTGTCTTTTCTCCATTGTATATTCTTGCCTCCTTTATCAAAAATAAGGTGACCATATGTGTGTGGGTTTTTCTTTGGGCTTTCTGTCCTGTTCCATTGATCTATATTGCTGTTTTTGTGCCAGTACCATACTAGGATTACTGTAGCTTTGTAGTATAGTGTGAAGTCTGGGAGCCTGGTTCCTCCAGCTCCGTTTTTTATTCTCAAGATTGCTTTGGCTATTGGGGGTCTTCCATGTTTCCATACAAATTGTGATATTTTTTGTTCTAGTTCTGTGAAAAATGCCATTTTTTGTTTCATAGTGATTGCACTGAATCTGTAGACTGCTTTGGGTAGTATAGTCATTTTCACAATGTTGATTCTTCCAATCCAAAAGCATGGTATATCTCTCCATCTGTCTGTATCATCTTTCATTTCTTTTAGCAGTGTCTTATAGTTTTCTGCATGCAGGTCTTTTTTCTCCTTAGGTAGGTTTATTCCCAGGTATTTTATTCTTTTTTTTGCATTGGTAAATGGGAGTGTTTCTTTAATTTCTGTTTCAGATTTCTCATCATTAGAGTGTCGGAATGCAAGAGATTTCTGTGCCTTAATTTTGTATCCTGCTACCTTACCAAATTCATTGATTAGCTCTAGTAGTTTTCTGGTAGCATCTTTAGGATTCTCTGTGTATAGTATCATGTCATCTGCAAACAGTGACAGCTTTACTTCTTCTCTTCTGATATGGATTCATTTTATTTCTTTCCCTTCTCTGATTGCTGTGCCTAAAACTTGCAAAACTATGTTGAATAATTGTGGTGAGAGTGGACAATCTTGTCTTGTTCCTATCTTAGAGGAAATGGTTTCAGTTTTTCACCACTGAGAATGATGTTGGCTGTGGGTTTGTCATATGTAGCCTTTATTATGTTGAGATAAGTTCCCTCTGTGCCTACGTTCTGGAGGGTTTTTTATCATAAACGGGTGTTGAATTTTGTTGAAAGCTTTTTCTGCATCTTTTGAGATTATCATATATTTTTTCTCCTTCAATTTGTTAATATGGTTTATCACATTGATTGATTTGCATATATTGAAGAATCTTTGAATTCTTGGGATAAATCTAACTGGATCATGGTGTATGATACTTTTAATATGCTGTTGGATTCTGTTTGCTAGTATTTTCTTGAGGATTTTTGCATCTTTGTTCATCAGTGATACTGCCTGTAGTTTTCTTTCTTTGTGACATTTTTGTCTGGTTTTGGTATCAGGGTGATGGTGGCCTCATAGGATGAGTTTGGGAGTGTTCCTCCCTCTGCTATATTATGGAAGAGTTTGAGAAGGGTAGGTGTTAGCTCTTCTCTAAATGTTTGATAGAGTTCGCCTGTGAAGCCATCTGGTCCTGGGCTTCTGTTTGTTGGAAGATGTTAAATTTCAATTTTATTACTTGTGATTGGTCTGTACATATTTTCTATTTCTTCCTGCTTCAGTCTTGGTAGGTTATACCTTTCTAAGAATTTGTTCATTTCTTCTAGGTTGTCCATTTTATTGGCATAGAGTCTCTTATGGTGCTTTGGATTTCTGCAGTGTCTGTTGTGACTTCTCCTTTTTCCTTTCTATTTTTATGGATTTGATGAGTCTGGCTAATGGTTTATCAATTTTGTTTATCTTCTCAAAGAACCAGCTTTTAGTTTTATTGATCTTTGCTACTGTTTTCTTTGTTTCTATTTCATTTATTTCTGCTCTGATCTTTATGATTTCTTTCCTTGTACTAACTTTGGGTTTTGTTTGTTCTACTTTCTCTAGTTCCTTTAGGTGTAAGGTTAGATTGTTTATTTGAGACTTTTCTTGCTTCTTGAGGTAGGCTTGTATAGCTATAAACTTCCCTCTTAAAACTGCTTTTGCTGCATCCCATAGGTTTTGGATCATCGTGTTTTCATTGTAGCTCGTCTCTAGGTATTTTTTGGTTTCATCTTTGATTTCTTCAGTGATCGCTTGGTTATTTCGTAATGTATTGTTTAGCCTCCATGTGTTTGTGTTTTTTACGTTTTTTTCCCTGTAATTGATTTCTAATCTCATGGCATTGTGGTCGGAAAAGATGCCTGATATGATTTAAATTTTCTTAAATTTACCAATTGTGATTTGCTTGCTTTGTGACCCAAGATGTGATCTATCCTGGAGCATGTTCCATGTGCACTTGAGAAGAAAGTGTAATCTGCTGTTTTTGGATGGAATGTCCTATATATATCAATTAAATCTATCTGGTCTATTGTGTCATTAAAAGCTTGCGTTTCCTTATTAATTTTTTGTCTGGATGATCTGTCCATTGGTGTCAGTGAGGCATTAAAGTCCTCCACTGTTATTGTGTTACTGTCGATTTCCTCTTTTATAGCTGTTAGCATTTGCCTTACGTATTGAGGTGCTCCTGTGTTGGGTGCATATACATTTATAATTGTTATATCTTCTTCTTGGATTGATCCCTTGATAATTATATAGTGTCCTTCTTTGTCTCTTGTAACATTCTTTATTTTAAAGTCTGTTTTATCTGATATGAGTATTGCTACTCCTGCTTTTTTTTTTTTTTTTTTTTTTTTTTTTTTGCGGTATGCGGGCCTCTTGCTGTTGTGGCCTCTCCCGTTGCGGAGCACAGGCTCCGGACGCGCAGGCTCAGCGGCCATGGTTCACGGGCCCAGCCGCTCCGCGGCATGTGGGATCTTCCTGGACCGGGGCACGAACCCACGTCCCCTGCATCGGCAGGCGGACTCTCAACCACTGCGCCACCAGGGAAGCCCACTCCTGCTTTCTTTTGATTTCCATTTGCATGGAATATCTTTTTCCATCCCCTCACTTTCAGTTTGAATGTGTCCCTAGGTCTGAAGTGGGTCTCTTGTAGACAGCATATATAGGGGCCTTGTTTTTTTATCCATTCAGCGAGCCTGTGTCTTTTGGTTTGAGCATTTAATCCATTCACATTTAAGGTAATTATCGATATGTATGTTCCTGTTACCATTTTCTTAATTGTTTTGGGTTTGTTTTTGTATGTCCTTTTCTTGTGTTTCCTGCTTAGAGAAATTCCTTTAGCATTTGTTGTAGAGCTGACTTGGTGGTGCTGACTTGTCTTACCTTATGCTTGTCTGTAAAGCTTTTGATTTCTCTGCCGAATCTGAATGAGATCCTTGCTGGCTAGGGTAATCTTGGTTGTAGGTTCTTCCCTTTCATCACTTTGAATATATCATGCCATTTGCTTCTGGCTTGTAGAGTTTCTGCTGAGAAATCAGCTGTTAACCTTATGGGAGTTCCCTTTTATATTATTTACCGGTTTTCTCTTGTTTCTTTCAGTAATTTTTCTTTGTCTTTCATTTTTCCCAGTTTGGTTACTGTGTGTCTCAGTGTGTTTCTCCTTAGGTTTATCCTGCCTGGGACTCTCTGTTCTTCCTGGACTTGGGTGGCTATTTTCTTTCCCATGTTAGGGAAAGTTTTCAACTTTCCCATGTTAGGGAAATTTTCTGTTTAAATATTTTCTCAGGTCGTTTCTCTCTCTCTTCTCCTTCTGGGACCCCTATAACGTGAATGTTGATGCGTTTAATGTTGTCCCAGAAGTCTCTTAGGCTGTCTTCATTTCTTTTCATTCTTTTTCTTTATTCTGTTCTGCGGCAGTGATTTCCACCGTTCTGTCTTCCAGGTCACTTATCTGTTCTTCTGCCTCAGTTATTCTGCTATTGATTCCTTCTAGTGTATTTTTCATTTCAGTTATTGTATTGTTCATCTCTGTTTGTTTGTTCTTTAATTCTTCTAGGTCTTTGTTAAACATTCCTTGCATCTTCTAGATCTTTGCCTTCATTCTTTTTCTGAGGTTCTGGATCATCTTCACTATTATTATTCTGAATTCGTTTTCTGGAAGGTTGCCTATCTCCACTTCATTTAGTTGTTTTTCTGGGGTTTTTATCTTGTTCTGGGGTTTTTATCTTGTTCTTTCTGGTACAAAGTCCTCTGCCTTTTCATCTTGTCTCTTTCTGTAAATGTGTTTTTTGTTCCACAGGCTGCAGAATTATAGTTCTTCTTGCTTCTGCTGTGTGCCCTGTGGTGGATGAGGCTATCTAAGAGGCTTGTGGAAGCTTACTGATGGGGGCGACTGGTGGTGGGTAGAGTTGGGTGTTGCTCTGGTGGGCAGAGCTCAGTAAAACTCTAATCTGCTTGTCTGATGATGGGTGGGGCTGAGTTCCGTCCCTGTTGGTTGTTTTGGCCTGAGGTGACCCAACACTGGGACGTACCCTGCTCTTTGGTGGGGCTAATGGCAGACTCTGGGAGGGCTCACACCAAGGAATACTTCACAGAACTTCTGCTGCCAGTGTCCTTGTCCCTGCGGTGAGCCACAGCCACCACCGCCCCCCACCTCTGCAGGAGACCCTCCAACATTAGCAGGTAGGTCTGGTTCAGTATCCTATTGGGTCACTGCTCCTTTCCCTGGGTCCTCATGTGGTCACTATTTTGTGTTTACCCTCCAAGAGTGGAGTCTCTGTTTCCCCCAGTCTTGTCAGAGTCCTTCAATCAAATCCTGCTAGCCTTCAAAGTCTGATTCTCTAGGAATTCTTCCTCCCATTGACAGATTCCCAGGTTGGGAAGCCTGACGTGGGGCTCAGAAACTTCTGTCCAGTGGGTAGACTTCTGTGGTATAAGTGTTCTCCAGTTTGTGAGTCACCCACCCAGCGGTTATGGGATTTGATTTTATTGTGATTGCGCCCCTCCTACCATCTCACTGCAGCTTCTCCTTTGTCTTTAGTTGTGGGGTATCTTTTTTGGTGAGTTCCAGTGTCTTCCAGTCGATGAATGTTCATGAGTTAGTTGTGATTCAGGTGCTCTTGCAAGAGGAAGTGAGTGCATGTCCTTCTACTCTGCCATCTTGAACCAGTCCCCCAAATATTTTTTATTAGATACTAACAGGGTCAGTTTTATGTTGTGAGTGTCTTGATTTTATTGGCTTCTTTTAAGGATTGTTGAGCTACTTTGCGTGGGAGGCTATTAATGTACTTTGGGCTTAGTTTTATCCTTTGTAGACTTCTTTTTAAACTTTGTTAGTGCAGGTAGTGTAGTCACACTGCTAAGGCATGTGTCTTTTAGGGTCTCCACTGAATGTCTCAAGTGATCGGTGAGGATGTTCCACTCTTAATTTTAGTAACTCAAGTGACTCCTAGCTCTTCGTGAAGTCAGAACCGTTCCGCTCTTAGATTTCCAGTCATTCCTTCATCAGACCTCACGGAGTGTCAGTGTGCATATCTACATCTCAGTAGTCAGCAAAGAGTTCATGGGACACTTGTGCAAATTTTCAGGGCCCTCTTTCTGCATTGCTACCTCCTCTTAGGAAGTCTGTGCTTCCAGCTACCTTAAATTCCCTGGATTCCGATCTCGGTCCCCTTAGCTTCATGATACTGCTGTGTTTTCCTTGGCATCCCTCTTTCTGCTTTGTGGTCTGGTGTGTGCTCCCAGGCAGAAAGCCAGCACCATCTTAGGGCTAACCGCATTGTTTCCTTCTCTCAGGGATCACAGACCTGTGCTGCCGCTTGTTCAAGGTCTGAATACCATTGCTTCTTATGTTTACTTGGACTTTTCTAGTTATTTAAGGCAGGGGGATAAAATCCAGTCTCTGTTACTCCATCATGTTTAGAAGCAGAAGCTTCTGTTATTGCCACTTTAGTGAGTTTCTGTCTTTTTTTTTTTTTTTTTTTTTGCAGTACGCGGGCCTCTCACTGTTGTGGCCTTTCCCGTAGCGGAGCACAGGTTCCGGACGCGCAGGCTCAGCGGCCATGGCTCACGGGGCCCAGCCACTCTGTGGCATGTGAGATCTTCCCGGACCGGGGCACGAACCCGTGTCCCCTGCATCAGCAGGCGGACTCTCAACCACTGTGCTACCATGGAAGCCTGAGTTTCTGTCTTGATGTGGCATTTAACTTCATCAAATATTTTCTATTCTTCAATATGAGTTGATCATTTTTCTCTCTCTTAATAAAATCCTGTGGTAAAATACATCCATATATCTTCTGTTATTAAAACATTCTTGAATGTTGTTCTTGATGTATTTTTTCCGCATTTTTATATTAAATTTGGTCATGTCTTATTTAGAATTTTTATGTTCTCATTCATAATGTGAGAGCGGCCTCTGATTTTTGTTTCTTATCTCTGCTTGGTTTTTGTAACATAGTTATCCTACCTTTATAATTAACTTGGGGAACATTCCTTTTTTTTCTAGATTCTGAAATATTTTGGAGTACTCTGTTCCTTGAACATTTGTTAGAACTTTCCAGTACAACCATCTGGGCTTGAAGTTTTATTTGAGCAGTGGTTTTTAACTGCTGACTCAATTTCTTTAATGGTAATAAATTTATTAAGGTTTCCTGTGTTTTTGAGTCAGTTGTGATAAGTTCTATTTTTCTTTTAAGCTGTCCATTTCATGTAAATTTTCAAGTTTACTAGCATAATGTTATTCATGTAATTCCTTTTTTTTTCCTGTTAATGTCTGCCTTATCTGTAGTTATAGCCCCCATTTCCATTCATGATATTTGTTATTTTTACCTTCTCTTCTTTTCTCTTCCTCAGTTGTTACCAGAGGCTTTTCTATTTCATTTGTCTTTTCTTAGAACCATGTTTTGGCTCTGTTGATTCCCTGAATTTTATCGTGCTGTTTTATGTCTTTCATCTGTTTTTATCGTTACTACTCCTTTTTGATCTTTCTTTCAGTTTAATCTAGTACTGTTTTTCATAATTTCTTATGTTACCTTCTTAGGTTATTAATTTTCAGACATATTTATTTTCCAGTAAAATATTTTAAACCTCTCAATTTCTTTGTGAAATACCAGTTTACCCATCTGGTCTCTGCTTGTATTGTAAAACATTCTTCCTTTCTCTTCCCCATATGAATATATAGAATTGAGTTTGTTGACTGCATTGGAGTCTTTTAATTCTTCAATAATAGTAGTAGTATTCTTTTGGTTTACCTGTTTCTTCAAATTCTCAAAGAATCATAAAAGCTTTAAATAAATTGTCCCTCTTTTCAAGTGCCTTTTTTTTTTTTTTTTTTTTTTTTTTTTATGCGTTACGCGGGCCTCTCACTGTTGTGGCCTCTCCCGTTGCGGAGGACAGGCTCCGGACGCGCAGGCTCAGCGGCCATGGCTCACGGGCCCAGCCGCTCCGCGGCATGTGGTATCTTCCCAGACCGGGGCACGAACCCGTGTCCCCTGCATCGGCAGGCGGACTCTCAACCACTGCGCCACCAGGGAAGCCCCAAGTGCCTTTTTTTTTTATTTCTAAGAGCTCTTATTTTATGTTTCACATTATGTTGTTCAGTTCATAAAATTAAATGAATGGTAATATTCTTCTTTGAGTGTTTAGTCATTGAAGTCATCCTCTTTGTTTTGCTAATATTTTTGATCTTGTATTCTACTCGGATATTTATGTTGTCATATTTTTAAAAATTTGTATTTGCCATTTCTTTGCTGCCCTTTTTTTTTTAAAATAAAAAAACAAAACCTCTTTATCACATTTTTTAAAACCTGTATTGTAAGCAAGATATCCCTTAATTTTAACCCCAGTGTGATTATTATCTTTTAACCAGTTGTAGAATTCAGCTCATTCACATTTGTTGTAATAACTGTAATAATTGATTTTATTCTTTATATTTTATTTTTGTTTTCTGTTTATATTACCTTACTTGTTCTCTTTTTATTTTAATTGGTTTAGTTTGGTTTCACTGTTAATTCTCTCTTTATTACCTTTTTATTCCTTGTTAATTTGAGCATTCTACTAAGCTTTTTTTTTTTCCATTAGTGATTACCATATCATTTCTTACAACCAACATTAAATTTATGTTCTGCCCACACATACAAAGTCCTTTTCCTGTGTACCCCTTGTCCAATGTCTGACTTTGATGTTTTGCTAACTTAATATTTTCAGTTCCAGGCTATCATTAGATTTTCCTTCTGATATAGCATACCTGTTGTGTTTCAAGAAAGCTTAATATTACAAGTTTCTGTTTACATGATCATCATCTATTTAGATTTAAATATGTATGTACCCATATATACATGTGTATGTATATATATGTATGCAGACACACTATGGAGAGAGAGAGAGAGAATATGAATTAATATCAGGGTTCACCACCCCTGCTTCCTCTAGTCTTTGATTTCCTCTCTGTTGAGATAGCTGCTCAGAAGCAATTTTTTTTGGTTATGTTCTTTTTCAAATATTGTCCTCAGAGAATGTATATGGGAAGTTTCCTTTTGAATCCTTGCACGTTGAAAATCTTTTCCTTTCCCCAACAGCTGAAAAATATTTTTTCTAGATATAGGATTTTTGGATCATTTTTCTTAATGGTTGTACATTTTTCCACCGTCTTCTACATTCCAGAGTTGTAGATGAGAATTCCTTAGCTAGGCTGAATCTCTTGCCTGCCTCTGTAAGTAACTTATTTTTTCTGCCTGGAAGCTTGTATAATTTTCTGTTTATGCTTGAACTTCAAGTATTTCCTGGATTCACTTCCTGGACTTAATGAGACTTTTCACTGCAGACTTAAATCTTGCTTCAGCCAGTTTAAATAAATAAATAAATAAATAAATAAATAAATAAAAAACTAGTACTCTGTTTCTTTAATTAGAACATCTCCTTCATCTTTTCTTTTTTTCCTTTTCCTCTTCTTTAAAAATCCCTTCTGGAATTCCTGTTACTCTCATGTTAGGCTGCCAGATCTGCCCTCCAAGCCTCTTACTTATTCCCTCATTATTCCTTTGTGTCTTTGTTACAGGTAGTAAGATATTTCGTTCACTTGGTCTTCCAGATAATTAATTCACTTTTTGACAGTGCCAGTGTTTTCTTTTGTGTTTTTAATTCTCCTACAGAAATTTTTAATAAAGTTGAAAGTTAGTGGTTTTAATTCAGAGTCTTTCATACTGCCTTCTGATTTCTCATTGCTTTCATTATTGGTGTTCTCTTCCAATTGTTTTCATCATTTCTACCTCACTGAGACCTTCCTCTTAGAGGTGTTCTGTATGATCTTCTCTCTCAGGTAAACTAGTCCCCTAAGTTAGGTATTATTTTTGTTTTGCCTACTCCTTAGTTTATGTTCTTTTGACTCTCATATAGGCTATAGGCTTTTATAGTCTTTTTGACATTAACAAATCTGAAAGCAGTGAAAGTTGCAGCAGTTTCTGCCCTGGTGTTCTTGCTGGCAGGGAACAAATAGTGAGTGACCCTTTTCCCTGGGTGGACTCAGCTCTCCTTTCCTGCTGCCAATCTTTGAAACAATTCACCCTGCTAGGATAACCCCTGTCTTTCTTGGGCTCCTATCTTGAATTCTGATCCTACAAATCACTCCTCCCACCCGTGCTCTCACACAGGAGAATGTAGGTGCACGTGAACACACACACGCACAGGCTGATAGGTCAGCTCGCCTGAGGGTGAATAGCTATCCTGAGAGTGCAGGTTGTTCACTAACACACCTGAGGGAATGACAACAGTGGTCCTAATAGAAGCCTCAGAGGGAGGCAAACCTTTTGTTCTGCTGCTGCTAGCTTGCCTTTACTTACTAACAAGACAAAGTCCTGTACTTGCTCTCTCTCTGCTGAGGGCTTCTGGAGAACCTGTGGCCTCAGATGTACTCTCTAAGTATTGCCAGTTGTGCTGCGCTCGTATATCCATATTACCCAAGAGTTGATTTAAAGAGACCCAAATGGAAGGGACACACATAGTATCTGAATAACCCTACTGCAGGAGGGACTTACCAGAGGCATCTGCAGCTGTAAAACTTCCTGCCTCCTGGGTTCGGTCACCTTCACTCCAAGCATACTCTCTGGCCACTTATTCTAACTTGCTGCAAGAACTGGACATCCCTCTCCTTGCCCTTATTGGGGGTGGGGAGGGAGAGTCTACCTGGATTGCTTAGTTATGCTGTAAAGTGTTGAGCTGTTTAACTATTGCTCTGTTATAAACCACAACAAATGCTCTGTAGTTCAACACAGTAATCATTTATTTGACTCACAGGTAGCTCATTTAGGCTGTTCTCTGCGGGGTGGTTCTTCTGTTCTCAGCTGGACTCACTCCCTCCAGTCTTGGCTCCCTGGAGATGTCTGATCCAGGGATCCTGGGCTTGGTGGTCATTGCTCTGCCCCACATACCTCTTATCCTCCTCCTGGCACCAGTGGGCTAACCCTGAGTGATCTTCTCAGAAGTTCAAGAGAGCAAGCAGAAACACATAATGTATCTTGAAGCTTAGACTTGAAACTGGAATGCAGTCACTTCTGCCTCATTATTTTGGCCAAATCCAGTCACATGACCGAATCCAAAGTCTAGAGGTAGGAAAGGCGGCCCTGCCCACAGTGTGAGGTTGGGAGGAGGAGGGTGTAGCACTACAAATTAAGTGGCAAAGTATGTGGATACCTAGAGAGTGGAAGACTTGGGACCATGAACTCAACCTGCCTCAGCATTTAAGAATTGCAATGAAACAATTCCAAGTTATAATGCTACTTCAAAGGAGACAGCCATGAGGTTAGCTTGGAGGTAGTGAGGAAACTTGTGCAGAGGACACATTGGAACTGGACCATAAGAACAACATAGAGTTTTCCAAGTAGACAACGTTGAGTGAAAGGAGCAAAAGTCAGTCAAGATGGAAGGGACAGAATAGAGGCACAGAAGTCTGCAAATGAATGGGGCATTTGGTGAGTGAAGAGTTGTCCTATGTGGATCGATCCGTAGAAGTAATCCTTCCACACAGTCTTTTGTTTCATTTCATTGTTCTTTCCAGTGAGCTATCATAGCTTCTAAAAAGTTGGAATTTCAGGCATTGTGCCAGGAAGAGTTATCTATTGTATATTCTTCAGAACATGCTGCATAGATGGCTGCTTTCTTTATACCTCAAAAAATTATTTTGCTTAAATAAGGTGAAGGGTTTAGCACATATGTATTAAGTTTCTACTGGGACTAGTGTTCCTTCAATATATTGGTGCCACTTAACTTAGCTCAATGTGTTCTGCCATATATGCCACATGTGAAAAAAATACTGAGAAATAACATTTGTTTGCTTTCAAAAGACATTTAGGTTTCACAAAATGTGAGCTCTTCTGTGGAGCCCTCCCTGACACTTTCTCCCCCTTTCTCCCACCAGCTTCTCCTGCCAAAAGTTCTCATTTCTCCCTCTACTTTCTACAGAACGTTTTTGTTAGGATGTGATTTTAGTGTGATTGTTTGATCACTGTCTCCTCAATTAAATTGTCAGCTTCTAGGAGAGCAGTAGACCAGGTCTTTTGCATATAACTGGTTCCCCAGAGCCTAGCATAGTGCCAGGGTCATAGTGACTGAATACTAAATATTTGTTAAGTGAGTGAGTGAATGAGTGAATCACTGTGAATGACTGAATGAGATAGGCCTAGACTATTGGCTCAATGAGATAGGTAGGTTTTGGTTTATCTGTAAAACTGCAAGCGTTCCCCAGGTTTATCACTTACCTGTGGTGAGGCAGACAGACCATATTCATTCTCTAGAGCTTCCATTCAATCAGTATTCATCATGGCTTGACATATGGCGGAATGTGGACTAGGTACTGGTGATGTGGAGATAACTAGGGCTGGTTTTGCTCTGAAGGAGTTGCTGGTTTAGTGGCAGAGATAGAGAAGGAAAGGGGCAAAGGCAATCATTGTGTTAAGTGTTAAGATACAGGTATGTCCACACTGAACTTGGAGAAGAGGCTCTGGACTCAGCTGGCCCTCCACTGGGGCTTTTTGTAAAGGCGCAAAGTCTGAACTGAGTCACGAAGGCTAATCAGCAGTTAGACACGTAACAAGGAAGAACATCCTGGGCAGAGTGGAGTAAAGGTTTCAAGGTACAGGGAAGTGGGCAATCACGGCCACTATAGGATACTTCAAGTAGTTCAGTGTTGCAGAATGGAGAAAGCAAGGGTGGGGATGGCAAGCAAAGAAGGTGGAGGTCAGCATGGTCATGTCACAGAGGGTCGCTCAAGCCCAGCTAAGGACGGGACTTTTTCCTGAAGGGAATGAGGATCAATTGAAGGGTTTGAATCAAGGGTTGGTGTCATCGGGTTTTACCTTATGAAGTTTGCTCTGGACACAAGGGAGAACAGATTGGAAGGCATGGGACTCTTGGGAAGAAGATATATAAAGAAGCAGTTAATTATACAGTGTGATAAGGTCTGTGTGAGATTTGATTCCTGCGCTGTAATCTCAGAGGAGGAGCATCTAAGCTAGAACTGGGGTCTCAGTCTAGTCTAAAGGAAGTGTTTCAAGTTATCAGGGTTAAGAAGCTGGGAAGAATTTTCCAGGCACCTAGAAGTAGGGTAGAGGCACAGAAGTGTTCGAGAATGTGACCTTTTCAGAGTGCTGCAAAGGATTCTTTATTGCTGGAGTGTAGAATACTAAGAGGGAATAGATGAGAAATGAAGCTGGAGAGTAAAACGCCATCCAGAAGCAAGTCTTCCTTCTGTTAAATATTGCTTTAGGCTGCAGTTATCACATCTATACCAATAACTTTTTTTTTTACTTTTTTATCGTAGAGAATTTTGAACCTGTACAAAATAGAGAAGTATAGCGAACACCCATTTAGCCACCCTCAGCCCTACAGCCGTCAACCCGTGGCCGGTTCTGTTCCATCTGCAACACCATTCACTTCCCCTTCACTTGCTCTTTTAAAGCAGATCCCAGATAATATATCTTTTTTTTTTTTTTTTTTTTTTTGCGGTACACGGGCCTCTCACTGCTGTGGCCTCTCCCATTGTGGAGCACAGGCTCCAGATGCGCAGGCTCAGCGGCCATGGCTTACGGGCCCAGCCGCTCCGCGGCATGTGGGATCTTCCCGGATTGGGGCACGAACCTGTGTCCCCTGCATTGACACGTGGACTCTCAACCACTGCGCCACCAGGGAAGCCCAATATATCATTTTATACATCAGTGTTTCAGTATGTATCATTTAGCTAAGAAGCCTTTTTCAAAACATAACCACAATTATCAGTTTCACACCTAACACTTAATAATAATGCTCCGTATCATCAAGTAGCTAGTCATTGTTGTAATTTCTGTTTATCCCACAAATGTCATGTAAATATGAATATAGATATAAATACAAATATTTATATACATTGTTTGATCCAGACCTAAATAAAGGGCTGGGAGCCTTTTGAAAGAGAAAGATGCTCTCGGTCATTAACAGGTGTCAGTGGGGACTTTTGATTTAAACAGGGATGAGTAATTACCTACTTCAATTTATTCTACTTTTTCAGTACTATTGCAGATATCTGGACGAGTATTAGGCAAAATATAAAGGAAACCAGGCTCATATTATTGGTTCTACCTCTCTCCCATTTTCTTAGGTCTCTCTGCTCCCTGGTGTGCAAATGGACATACTCTGCAGAGAAAGGCTGGGATGACAGTTTCTGGAAGATGGTTGGTTTGGAAGACTTGGTTGCAGATAATTACAGCAAAATAGGTAAAAAAATAATTTTTTCTGATTATGTGTATGTACACTTGAATATATTGGTGTTTATTTTTTGTTTGTCTTTGTCTGAATTAAAATATAGGAACACAGCCCTGTTTTTCCAAGAGAAGCGAGTAAGTTATGATGGGTAGGCCATGACTAGTAGGCCCTTGTATTGGGGCTTATAGGAACTGAGTTATGAAAAGCTGCCTTGAAATGTAGACTGTTAGACGTGGGGCTAGACTGAGGAAGATACTTGCATGGAGCAACTGGGAATAGCATAATCAAAGGGATGTGTATGGATTGTCTCCAGTCAGACCTAGGAAAATGTCTGTGATTTAGGTTCAAGGAACCAGGCAAGGCCATACAGAAAAAAATAATTGAAGAGGTCAAAATTGGGAGGATCAGGAGCAAGACATAAACTGGAACGTGAGCCAGTGGTTCCTGACTAAAGCCGTAGGGTTCCTGACTTCCAGTTTTATGCGACACTAACTGGGTAGTAAAGGTGTGGATGATTGGTAGGAATTTACCTGGTAAAAGAATTCAGATACTAGGTACATATAATGGTAGCTGATATGTTAAAGTTTCAGGTTTACATGTTCATGTCACAGAAAGATGTTTTTTTCTTATAGTTACTACCTACAATTCTAGTAAGCTGTCATCAGGTAGGCAATTATACCTGATTAAAGAGAAGTACTTCTGTATTGTTTAGTGTACAGGCTAGGAGGTTGTAACGAGACAATTTAAAAGTACTGCAGATTAAACAGGATGGCAGAGTATTTCCCTTTTATGTAGTAGAATAGAGGTAAGTGATTATAAGGCAGCTCTGCCATTCTCATAACATGTCCTCCAACTTTGGGTCCAGATTAGCCACTTCATTTCTCATCAGTTCTCAGCCAGTTAGTGGGAAGAATATAAAGGACCAGAAGAATCCATCCACATTCCTTTGGAGGAAGCATAACATGGAAATTGGCCACATCATTTCTGATCACATCCTATTGACTGGCACTTGTTTTTGTTTTTTCTTAACATCTTCACTGGAGTATAATTGCTTTACAATGGTGTGTTAGTTTCTGCTGTATAACGAAGTGAATCAGATATACATACATCCCCATATCTCCTCCCTCTTGCGTCTCCCTCCCACCTTCCCTGTCCCACCCCTCTAGGTGGGCACAAAGCACTGAGCTGATCTCCCTGTGCTATGCGGCTGCTTCCCACTAGCTATCTATTTTACATTTGGTAGTGTATATATTTGATTGGCACTTGTTAACGAGGCCTCATGAGGCTGCAGGGGTGGCTGGGAAATGTGGTAATTGGCCAGGCAGTCAGGTGACCATTCGTGTGACTGGCCAGAAGTTGTGAGCTGTGCTATAAAATATGAGTGAACAACTAGTAGTGTCTGCCATAGTTTCAACCCCCCTTGATAACCGAGTCACTTAGTAGGTCGTTTCAGTCCAGCCTTTCTCTGGTGGAGTCCTCATGACTACTCTCTTAGATTGCAAGAATATAAGAATAAAAATATGAAAGATCCACGTAGCATCTATGCTGCTATGCTGTGGACAACATAGCTCAGTTGTCCATGGTCTGTTCAACTACTAATAGCTAAATCTGGGGTAAAGAACAGAGCCAGGGTAGTATGCAGAAAGAACCCTTCTGGACTTCCTGTGGCTCGACTGAAACCGTCATAGCATCTGAGCTGGTAGAGAAGGGGAGGAGCTTGGGACCAGGGGAAGGGAGGAAGAGAGCAAAGCAGCAGTCATTAGTCATCAGCTGCATTCTAAGTCCTTTGGTCGGTGATTTGGTAGGTGATTCATTTATCTCATTAGGCCCTCACAAACCTATTTGTCTAGCTATTTCCATTTGACAGATGGGAAAACTGAGATTCAGTTCTTTTGTCTGCTGTTTAGTTGTAGGGTCAATAGTAGGACTAGGGTCTCTGACTCTATACTTTTCTACCAAAGCAGACTTCCTCCTTGGGATATCTGGGACCTGAGGGAACTGATGTGGCTGTATGGCTGGCCTCCAGCAGGATTAAGCAGAAGTCCGATATTTAGCACCCAAAGCCAGTTTGAGCTTGACTGGAACAAACATCCGTAGTCCACACCTAGACAGGAGTCAGAGTGTGATGGGCTCTCAGCTGATGAGTGGATATAAGTTCACAGGGTATAAAAAGTATTAAAACTTTAAGTCATATGATGGTTGGTTAGTTTTAAAATTCTGGGTATTCAGACCATCTGGAGCCAGCAACGGAGATAGCAACTGGAGAATAGAGTCAGTCTTTTATTCTGGGGGCTGAGGGAGCCAACCAGAGGATGACGGGTCAGGACTCCAGCCAGCCAGACTGGGGTTTTGGACAGTGCCTTAGGTCCAGCAGGGGAAATGGGCAGCCAGACAGCAAAGTGATACTCAACCAAAAGCTTCTGGAGGGCAGGGACTGTATCTGCCGTACCTTTGAGTATCTTGGCATAGAAGATGTTGGTAAATATCTACTGACAGAATGTGTTTGACTTGAGCACAATTGTTTGAATTGAGATGGATTGGAAAGAGTTAAGGGAAAACGGTGGCAAAGAGATATCTCAGGTGTCTTTGTTTGCTCTGGCTGCCATAACAGCATACTATAGACTGAGAGACTTAAACAACAGAAATTTATTTCTCATGGTTCTGGAGGCTGGGAAGTCCAAGGTCAAGGTGCCAACAAGGTAGTTTAATTCTGAGGGCTCCTCTTGGCTTGTTGGCAGCTGCGTCTTGCTGTGTGTTCATGTGATCTCTTCTTTGTGTGTGTGCAGAAAGAGAGCTCTCTGGTGTCTCTTCTTATAAAGACACTAAACCTATCAGATCAGGGCCCCACCCTTTTGGCCTCATTTAACCTTAATTACTTCCTTGTTGACTCTTATCTCCAAATACAGTCACATTGGGGGTTAGAGCTTCAACATAGGAATCTTGGGGACAAAATTTAGCCCACAACCCCAAGGTACTAGTGCACTGGTCATTAGAGCTAAAGCAGGGCCACTAAGTCCTGAGTCCCCAGTCTGGTGTTCTGGAGGCTCCCCATGAGCTCCCTGCCTTGAAGAAGAAGCATCAGGACTGAGTACTAGCGGAGGGGACTCTTGTCCTGTAATTGAGGGGTTCAGGCAAGTTGGGTCTAAAACACTGAACTGGGAGCAAGGGTAGTTTTAGTTTTAGCACTGATGGTATGAACTTAGACAAGTCTCATAATGCTGTATATCTTTATAGTCTTGCCTATGAAAGATATAGTTAATGGTAGAATGAAAACTAATAGTTTACTGTTTCTGAGACGTGATACTATTGCATTACAACCAGTATCCTTTTAAATTTTCAAAACAGTGTAACAGAGTTATTTTTATTTATCCTGTTCTACAGCTGAAGAAACCAAGGTTCAGAAAGGGGAAGGGTGTCTAACCTATGGTTGCACAGTTTGCAAATGGTAGAAGCAGAATTCAGACCTATGTTTGGAGGATTCCAAATCCTGCTCTAATCATTTTGCTGTATTGACTTCCAAATAATGTTTATTGTGTGTGTATAGTAGGCAACAAATAAATGCTAATCCTCCTTCCCCTTCTATATTTCAAGCACATTTCTGTGTGCTTTCACATACCTTGTTGCATGTAATTCTTAAAACCAGTGACAAAAGTACTGTTACCTTGTTTACAGATGAGAATCAGAGATATAAGTAACTTTCTGTAACCACATGCAGAACCAATAAATGATGTCAGGATTGAAACCCTCCCTGTGGGAGGCCCTAGAAGGAGCTAATATTTTACTGGAACACAAATTTCAACTTCAATTGCTTCATTGTTTAAGTGATTTTTAAAATTTATATGTCCACCCTTTCCCTCAAATTTAGTTGTTTGTTCCTGAGTATTCCCGTGGTGTGTTGAATGCAGGTTTATTATAGTACACATTGATTACCTGTTTACATGTCTTGATTCTACTGTAGACTATGAGCTCCTTGACCCATGGATTTTCACTTATTTACATTTGTATTCTGGCCCCAGCACAAGACATGGCACATTTTAGCAGCTAAATTACTCTTTGATTAATAAGTGGGTAAATGAATGACTGGGGTGGCTGGTACTGGGATGTCCACACTTTTTGCTTTTAAAAGCTCTAGTGATGTTTACTGATTTTAGCAGTTATCTTAGGTGACTTGGGTTCAAGTTCAACTCTGATTTTCTGATTATTTTCATCTTTTTGTGCTCCCCTCCCTTCCAACACAAGACCCATGTTTAATTAGTATATTAGCTCTGCTAATAGAGCAATACCTACAGGAAATATTCATTACAAGTCCATAATGCTAATCTAGCAGAAAATTTCCAGAATAATTTTATTAGATTTTGCCTGTTAATGGATTTTTAATGGATGTCCTAAGGAGCCATATCATTAACGAGAATATTACCATACATGAATTAAAACGTACCCAGTCATCAAAATTAATTGTATGATGTTTCCTTTGATTTTCATTTCTGGTGACTTGAACTTGTAGTTTCAGTCTGAACCAGAAGTGGAGGATGTTAAAGAGGACATGCACTCTCAGTTGGGACTTTCAGAAACTCCTCTGGAAGCTACCTCCAGGCAGTCGTAGCAATTCTTGGAACTATGAGAAATGAATCTCGGAAGCCTCCCTATGAAGTGTTAAACATTTCCAGTGGACTCATTACCCATCAAATGTGGACACTACAGTGCAAAACCTTTTAACAGATTTGAACAGCACATCATGGATTTGAGCATTAATATAATTACCATAATTCGCTCCATGTGGAGCTTTTAGCCAAGTCTTAACCAGCCTTCCTGGGCTCATGCAGTAAATAAATGCTTTCCCTGAAAACTGAACACCTCAGCAACTGATAGTCTTATGGAGGGACATTTTTGAAATAAATTATTTATGAAGTGTAAGTTAAGGATCAAATGCAATATTTATATGGTGCATTTCAAGGACAGGGGAAGAAATTTACAATGTTTTAAGTAACTACTTGCAAGTTTCCAAAGATAAAATGTTACTACCTAATGCCTTCCTTAAGGAGGTATTTGGATGGTTTGGTTTGGGAACGTTATACAAAGTAAAAGAAAAAAATAGTTTTGTGAATCAAAAGACTATAGTAGACATTTTTTTAAACATCTTTATTGGAGTATAATTGCTTTACAGTGGTATGTTAGTTTCTGCTTTATAACACAGTGAATCAGTTATACATATACATATGTTCCCATATCTCCTCCCTCTTGTGTCTCCCTCCCACCCTCCCTATCCCACCCCTCTAGGTGGTCACAAAGCACCGAGCTGATCTCCCTGTGCTATGAGGCTTCTTCCCACTAGCTATCTATTTTACCTTTGGTAGTGTATATATGTCCATGCCACTCTCTCGCTTCGTCTCAGCTTACCCTTGATATTTCTTGACAATTAAAACTATACTAGTTGATTTCATGTTCAGAATTGATGGAGAAAACCCAAACCAGTATTTTGTAGGGAATTATATACCCATAGTCCAATTAAATGATCTGTGTCAATAGATTTTGACCTTCAGTTCTCTGTGGATCATTCCCTGGTTACCCATCTAATCCTAAACATGTATCAAAAGCAAACAAGAAGGAAGAGATCAGCAGGGAGGAAGGACCCTTAGGAAGAGAAGCAACATCCCACCTGTTCTAATTGATTATCCAGGCTCTCTTTCAGCAGGTTCCATTGCTTTTTCACTTCCTGGGGAAAGTGCTTCATTGTATTATTGGGGCAGGCCACTTTATGCGTGTGTACAGCATAGATGAATTATAGAGTGACTATCTGCGTTACAGAAAGAGCCTTGTTACATAAAAAGGTACAGTGTGTTAGCTTATAGATCATTCGTTTTATGGGGTCAGGGAAGCCAGGCAATGCAGGAACTAACTGTTAAATGAGAGGCAGAAATGATGATGAAGCCAATGTAAACGGGACCATTCCTTAAGGGGAGGGAGACTGCATTTTTTCACTGGGTCTCTCTCCCTTTATGAGACCACGTTTTAGACGTCGGACACTGTGGGCCCTTCACCTGGCACATGGTACATACTGATGAAGTATTTGTTGAACATATGTTTGAATGAAGGATTTGATTAAATAAGCCCCCCTTTGGCTTTGATTATTCCTAATAGTTAATGGACCCTATAACTTCTTTTGAATTAAATGATACTACAAGTTGATAGACAATGCTTTTGTTTCATAAATTCAGTGTTCACAGTCCTTTTTCACTAACCTGTTTACCACTTAAGAAGGGCTCCTGTGGAAGACACCGCCCCCCGTCTCCCCCGAATGAGAGCTCATTTCTACAACAAGTCTCTCAGAGATTTTCCAGACAGGAAATATTACAGACTCCTTCACAAAAAAAACCCAAATAACTGAAACAACTTATTTGAGGAAGATTGGGAATATCGCTTTTCCATAGAGTAAAATAGACCCTGCAGTTAACTGAAGCTGAATTTTAGATATTTTTGTCCTGTAGGCTTAAAATTATAGCTAAAGAATCTTGACTAATGACATGTATGTGTTTGGGACATAGATATGTCAGAACTCACCACTGTCCCTCTCCAGAGTCCAACCAGTTGAGAAAATTTCACAGAGACACCTGAAGCAAAGCGTGATATTGACTTCGGTTAGACTGAATTAAAGAGCAGTGGGGGGAATCCTACCCTCTTTTCTGGACCTTGGGACCTGCATGGCACTGACTTGATCCATTCATTGACAGGCCAAGGAGCTGAGACAAAGAGACAAGACATCTGGCTGGGCTTGCTTCGGCACTTGATCTGCTGAATTTAAACTCAAACTCCAAGAGCTCACTGGCCCTCAGGTGGTTTAAATCCAAAGAGCCCACAGGTTGTTCAAGTAGACACATGCCAAGCCTTTACTGACCCCATTTCAAGGCTGTTGCTCCACTTCCACATGGCCCCGTAGGTGTTGGGTTTTTCCAGAGTCTCATGGATCAGCTAAACGATTCCTACTTCCCAGGCTGGAAAAAGTAAAGAGTATAGAAGCAGGAGATGAGAGTGTGTATACTAGGGCTGCTCCATCCTCGGGGAAAGAAGAGGAAATGCCCTTGTGGAAACATGCCCAAGGGGTTTTCACCAGCAGTATTTATTAGGACCAGTGTTGGGAGCCTGAGTCCAATAGTGTCATCCATAGTTGTGGAGATTATAAAATCCTTTTAAGCTATGAATACTCAGTGTTCTGAATTTGCCCAATAGAACTGGACATGTTTACAAGGATTTATCCATTCATTCCTTAGAATGTGAAACTTGTTTTTCATTTAGAGTTTTGCTGGACTGCTGCACCCTCTTGGTGTCACAAGATGCCAGTGCTGTTTTTAGTAATTTACATTGGGAGGTCTGGAGAAACCTTTGGCCACAGGTAATCGCAGCATTTTCCAGTCTCTGTTGGGGCCAGTTGTACGACCTCTTCCTTGTCCTGAAGGAGACCATCCCGTGGGTGCTCTGGACTGGGCTTTGCCCTTGACCCTGGGCCTTTGATCTTACCCTGTCTACTCTTAACATCCTTCTCATTCCTGCCCAAGTGGCAGAACATGGTCTTTCCAGGACTTGAGGCAAGAATATATCCTCTGTGTATCATACTGTCTTACTTTACCCTTTAAAATTAAACTTCTGCCTGATGGAGAATGACCTAGAGTTCTTCCTGTCAGTTAGTGACCTATCCAATCATGCATCCATCCCTCCAGCCATACTACTGAGTGCCTCCTATGTGCTAGGTGCTGGTCTCAGTTCCAGAGAAACAAAAATGAATTCATCATGGTCCATCCTCTTGAGGATCTCATGTCTTTGGGGGTGAAGGGTGGAGATAATTGAATTAATAATCTCAGTGTTTTTTGTGTTTTTCAATAATCTAGAGATGTCCAAATTACTTGGGTAAGCAGAGCATGAAGTCACTAACAACTAGAGGCTGTATCAAAGAAGTCTTTGCATGAGCTAGCATTTGAGATGTGTCTGAAAAAATATGAGTAGTAGTTTACCAAGCAAAGAGGGGAAATGATTTGTGAGGCAGAAGAAACAACATAGGCAGAGGCATGGAGGCATGGAAGAGTGTGAGTGTCTGTGAATGGTTGAGTGTGGCTAGAGCAGTGGACCTGGGATGGGGTGGTGATGAGTGGCGGAGGATGGGATAGGAGAGGGGCCTGGGTTTAATTTCCAGTGGGACTTTTATCCTTCCTTGAAGCTGGGGCCGCTGGTAAGAGACTCAGCGTCACAAGATTGGCTTCATTGCTCTCAAGAGATGGTGCCGTTACTATCCTGCCAATGCTGTAAATAAAAGTGAAGGCAGTTTTAGGAGTTTTGTAGCTCCTATGAAGACGAGAAAGAGTGTGTGTGTGTGTTTCCCAAGCCCATTTCTTTCCTTTAATTACATATGGTACCCATTATGTACCTTCCTTTCCATCAAGATTTGTTGGGAAGCTGAAATGACATATCAGATCAGAGGACAATGTCTACAAAGCCTGTAGACATGTTAGCTGTTATCATTTTTGAGTGTACCTTGGCACTGGAGGACAAGTCTTCACTCCCTGGATACTCTATGTTTCCTACCAGTGGGCCTCAAAGAAGTACCTGTGCTCCCCACTCTTCACCACCCTTAGATTCCCAGAAGTACTATTTCAGCTGCTGGCCCTTCCAGGAATAGTCCTGCAGAGCCAGAAGGGCAAGGGAACAGTGATGACCACATCATGTTGTAAGGTAATGGCTTTCAGAGGTTTTGCTGTATACAAGGTTTCATGTAGCTGCTGCTCCTTTCAGTATGGCACCTGGAAGATAATTGGGAGCCTCCCAAAAGTGAGGTCAACCTCCAGCTTCTCTTCCTACCACTGGACAGCCAGTGAATACCGGAGCCAAAAGGGATCATGGAGATTTTGCTCTGATACATAGATGAAGAACCAAGACTCAGGGAGGCAGGATGAATTTCTTTGTCTTGCAGCATCTTAGTGACAAAACTGAGATCAGAAACGAGGTCTTCCAACTCCCAGTCCTGTTGCACTACTGTCGCACTACGACTATTTTTTCAACCAGTTTTGGTCATTTAGCCAATCTGGATACTGTCACTTGAAGGGGACTAAGCACTAGGAGAATGTCACTGAGGGAAAGACTTAGGTGAATTCACCCAACCCGTTGTCCAGTCTTCAACCTTGAACATGAAGGAACCGAACTTTGCCCAAGCAGCTGGTTGCATCTTGGACTATATCAAGCAAGCTTTTTAGTGACTGATGTAGATAAAGTAAAATAATTAAGTACTATATTAGCCATTGCCTATTTCAATAATTAAGGGTTTGGTCACCAGAGTCAGACATTCCTGAGTTCAGTTCTGGCTCTGTCATACGTATTGCTGTATGTGGTACTTGATTTTTCTGAGCCTTAATTGGTATATTTTGAAGATTAAAGAAAACATTGCAGGTAATGTCCCTAACACATACAGAGTCTTCAGAAAATGTTACTTCTTAGTATCTTAACAACTTCCTGTTCTCCTGAACACAAACTCCTCTCTAAGTTATAGGTCATGCATGCCTAGGCCAGTTCCCTTTGAGTAATCCCATGTAATTATTACCAACTTCTTCTGACTTTGGGGAATGTCTTTTTCTGAGCTCCACCTTTGTATTCACACAGGTTTTTTTTTCCAAGTTGGATATAATAAAACTAATCAGATGTCTGCTTCTAAATCATAATCTGTTTCTAAATCATAATCACATTCTTAACTCTTTAAGAGGTTACCTTGGGCTTCCCTGGTGGTGCAGTAGTTGAGAGTCCGCGTGTCAATGCAGGGGACACAGGTTCGTGCCCCGGTCCGGGAAGATCCCACATGCCGCGGAGCGGATGGGCCCGTGAGCCATGGCCGCTGAGCCTGCGCGTCCGGAGTCTGTGCTCCGCAACGGGAGAGGCCACAACAGTAAGAGGCCTGCGTACTGGGAAAAAAAAAAAAAAAAAAAGAGGTTACCTTGATTTGAATTACAGGTTTCCCTAAATTCTTCAGTCCCAAAAATGGCAATCTTTAGTTTTTTCTCATGAACAAAAGAGCACATATCCACAGGCAAATTAAAAAAATACAGGATGCATTGGTGATAATTAACTGGGAAACTCAGTGACTAATGTTCCTACAATGCTTTACAACTTTAGAAGAGTTTTTCTTTTCATGTACTATCACATTTATATTTCCCATCAAATTCGAAAAATAGGCTTTAACACAGATTTACATTTGGGGGAACCAAAAATCATGAGCTTTAAAGTCAGAAAGACCAAGGATCATATCCCAGATTTACCTCTTGTCTGTATAACCTTGGATGAATCACTAAACCTCTCTGAGACTGGATTTCTTCATCTATTAAACAGGTATAGGACTACCTACCTTGCATCGTCCTTATGAAGCAGTGATTATATATATATATATATATATATATATATATATATATATATATACACATATATATATATGTATAAAATATGAAGTGTCTGACTTTTGGTAAGACCCCAGTAAACAGTAACTAAATTAACCAACAAAAGAAGATTCAGTACTCTATATCATAGTGGAGCTAACATTGGGCTCCCCTAATGCCAAATCCTATGAATAACTAAAAAGGATTTATGATAATTCTATTCAAAGGAAGGAAAACAAAGAAGGTTGGGCTAATGGGGTGCAAAGACAAGATCATATTAATGACTGAGTAAAAAAAAAGAGAGGAAAGACTCTTATTTTCCTTCTTTGCTCTTGTTCATCAACTTAACAGTACTAGGCATCATGCTGCATGCTGGAGAATAATGGTGAATCAAAGCCAGCAGGGTTCCTGCCTTCCTAGAGTGTTTAGTCTAGTGGAGAGAGCATTAATCGACCCAGAACAAAATTGCCACTGAGGTAAATGCTACAAAGAATGGGGAAAAGGGGCTTCAAGGGTATAAATATAAGAAGGGGTATGAACTTGTCAGAGAAACTAGGAAATGTTTGAGGAAGTGATGCTGAAAATAGGTTGATATGCATTAACTCTGTGAAGAGGGGTGGGAACAATGCTTGGGGCAGAGGAAACAGCATTTGAATGACTCTGGCAGGAGGGGGCATGGTGAAATGAGGCTAGTGTGGCCAGAGCTGAGAAAGTTGGAAGCCAGCAGGATGCAAGAGGATGCTGAAATCGTTATCCCAGAGAAACAGCTTCATTCAGACCAAGCGTGGCTGAAAGAAAACAACACCTAAGAAGAGTATTTTGACCATCTCAGTCTATTTTGTATATTCATGCCTAATCAGGCATCCACAGTGAAGAAAATAAGTTGTAGATATGATCTTGGAGCCCCTGAGAATAAGACTGAATTGCTGCTTAGAGGTAGGAAATGGTCATATGTTATCCCAATATTCCAAAAGTTCGGTCCCTCAAAACTATTGACCTGTGTCCTTCATATTAGTGATATGATATCTTGGTTTTGATTATTAAGCCTATAATTGTGAAAGGTGTCATCAGGAGGTAGTCTGGGTTCACTATGAATAAGTCCTGCTACCCTAACCTTAGGTGTTGCCTGTTCTTGAAATTCTTTTCTCAGTAACACTCCCTGTCTGGGTGGTTGGTGCATAGACCAAGCTCCAGTAGCACCTGGTGCTTCTATCTTGTCTGCTTTTGTATCCTCTTGTAGACTCTCTGTGTTTTAAGACTCTTTGTTTCCTCTTTGTGTCCTAGCATCACCACTAAATGAATGTTTGATAGAGACATAGATGGATAGGGAGGTTGAGCTCCAACACAGAACTTTTGATTTGCCCACACAGCCCAGCCGCACAAGACGCTGCTCCTTCGGGCATCTCCATCTCAGTAAAAGGAACCACAATTCTCCCAGTTGGGCAGGACCCAAACCTAGAAGTGATTCTTGATGCTTCTTTTTCTCTCACACCTTACATTCAGTTCATCAACAAGTCCTTTTTGCTTTGCTCCAAAAGGAACCGGAATTAGGCTATTCCTACCCCTTTCCACTGTTATCCTCCCAGTTCAAGGTACTTTCATCTCTTGCTGGGTTAGTGCACCAGCCTCTTCATCGGTTTCCTTGGTTATGTTCTTCCCTCTGATAATCTGTTTTCTACATGGCAGCCAGAATATTATTTTGAAAATGTAAATCAGATCATGTTACTCTCCTGCCTAAATTCTTCCAGGGGCTTTTCATTACAATTGGAAAAAAAAATCTAAATCCCTTGCCATGTTATACAAAGTCCTATGTGATATTTCTCACCCTCTCTCTCTTTTTTATTGCTTACCAATGCCCCCATGTAGTCACTGTCCAGCCACAGTGACCTTCTTTCGGTCCTCAAACATTTCTAGTGTATGTTGCCTTTGCATTATCTCTGCCCTCTGTCTGGCTTGGCCCTTCTCAAAATATTCACATGGCTATCTCTTTGTCTCTGTTCAGGTCTCGGCTCAAATGTCATTAGAGGAGAGCCTTCCCTTCCCACCTGTCCTAACATCCCCACCCCCTGCTCTAGCCGTATTCTGTTTCTCTGTTGTGTTTTCTTCTTAGCATTTGTCACTATCTGAAATTGCCTTATTATTATATTTATTTATCTGTTTATTGACAGAACAGCTGCTCATTAAGTATTATTTAATAAATAAATGATTTAATTAGAATTTTGAGAACACAATAGATCAATAAAATGGCATAGAAGAGAAGTATCCTGCATGCTACACATTTTTTGAGAATTTTTAAAGTTTTCTTATAATGAAGGTAGAGACAGTTGAAATGAATATGTTCAAGAATGGATCCCAAAATGGCTGAGAAATCATCTCAAAGACTGTTTGTAAAGGGCCAAATCTCAACCTATTTGTGAGTTCCTGGTATGAAATGCAGAATTGTGTTTTAAGTTGCCCTTGTCAATATTTTCAATCAACAACTTAGATGAATACATAGAAGACTTGATGAATAAATATGTAAATGATACAAAACAAGGAACCGTAATTAATACACTGAATAACATAATCCAAAAATTATTTTGAATATCAGCAGACTAGAAGGTAGCCTAAACTTAACAAGGTGAATTTTTACTAAGGATTTATAGTCATGTCTTTTCATTAGAAAATACAAGGAAGGAATGACAGAAGATATGAATAGATGTTTTTCCAAAAAGACATGCAGATGGCCAGCAGGTACATGAATAGATGCTCAACATCTCTAATCATCAGGGAAATGCAAATCAAAACCACAGTAAGATCTCACCTCACACTCTTGAATGGCTATTATCAAAAGGACAATAAAGTGTTGGCAAGGATATGGAGAGAAGAGAACATTTATGACTGTTGATAGGAATGTAAATTGGTACAGCCACAGTGGAAAACATTATGAAGGTTCCTCAAAAAATTAAATACAGAACTACCACAAGATGCAACAATTCCACTTCTGGATATTTATCTGAAGAAAATCAAAACACTAACTTTAAAAGGTGTATGTGCCCCCGTGTTCATTGCAGCATTATTTACAATATCCAAGATATTGAAGCAGCCTAAGTGCCCATCGAAAGATGAATGGGTAAAGATGATGTGGAATATATACACAATGGGATATTATTCATGGTTGCCAGAGGCCAGGGGTGATGGATGTTAACTAGACTTACGGCGATGACCATTTCACAATATCTACAAATATTAAATCATTGTGTTGTACACCTAAAACTAATATGTTATATGTCAATTATGCTGCAATAAAAAAAATACAAGGAAGGAAAACAATGGTGCATATGTAAACTCAGTAGTAACCTAGATTTCTTAGAGAATACTTGGTTGCTAAGGAGTAATGAACCAAGTAAATATTTGTTGAGTACTTACTATGTACCAGTCACTTCTAGATGCTTTATAACTATTAACTTATTTAATACCCTTAAGCAGTCTAGGTAGGTACTATTATACTTATTTTACTGATGAATAAACTAAGGCCAGAGTAGTAAGTTGCTCAAAGTCACACAGTAAGTAATAGAGCCAGAGACAGGTCTTCTCTAGAGCCTGCATATCTGACCACAAGGCTGCAGAGCCTCCTGGGGCTGGCTGCACTAATACAGCTGCACTGTTCAGATCAAGATAGGAAGAGCCACTTCTGGTCGGATTAGATCTGAAATCATGTGTCCCATTCTAGGCCTCACATTTATAAAGGCCACTGACAAAAAAATTCGTTTATCTGCAGGAAAATGACGCAGATAGAAAAAGATAATTTAGACCCAGTGAATGCAAGAAACAGTTGAAGAGTCTGGGGTTGTCTGATTTAATGAAATCACCTGCCCAAAGTCAAAACATTAGTAAATCATGGAGCTAGATCCTAATCCAGATCTGCTGGACACCAAAGCCCCTTCTCATTGCTGACTCAAGGAGATTCCTCGAGAAGATCACAAAAGATGCCTGCCATCTCAGAGGTTCCTTCTTCCCTTTCTCTGAAATAGCATAGGGGAAGGAGGCCTAAGGATGTGGCTCCCAGATGAATAGAACTATCTCGGCTCCTCTGAAATTCCAGAAGAACAAGTGAACAATATGACATCTTACAAAGCAGCATGTGTTTTAATCACATTAAAATGTACAGTTCAGTTTTGGATTTCCCCCCCCTTCTTCTGAAAGTTATTAGCTTCTAGATCCTGGTTGGACACCTGAGCTCATGCCATGATTGTCATCCATTTAGAGGACATTTAGTTCAGTGTTCTTGAAAGGCAGCCATTTCCAGTGGTTGCCCTTCTCCATCACGTGTAACATGTCAGCTGCTGCCTCTCCTGCTTAGCTTCTCTTGGTCACACAGTGGATGGGTGACGACCTTGGCCTCTGAGGTGGCCCTTACCTCTGACTTCCTAGCTCCTCTGCTTTGCCCTTTACCCCAGTTCTGTAGAGTTTTGATGGTGCGATACCCATGACCTTTTCAGTTTCCCAGCGCTGGCTAACCTTTCTGAGAATCCACATCAGAAGGCTGCTGTGGTCAGGTTGGCGGGTCACCGGTTGACTAATGGCCTTCTCCAAGGTTTGCTGGCAGATATCACGTTGCCGTGAACCCTATTGATCCCAGAAGTTTGCCTGCTGCTCAGACAGCCTCTGCGGGCAGGAGGAGGCCCCATCACCCATCTGTTCTCGTGGCGAGGAGAATGAAGATGATCTCTTTGTGGTATCGTAAAATCTAGAAAGACATTAAAAATTCCGTTAAATTTTCATACCCTTTTAGCTGTTGAAATGTACAATCTATTAGGAGGGGGAAAAAAAACCTCCTGCAATTTTATTTTCCCCGCTGCCCTTACTTCAGAGGCTACTTAAGGGACCAGGTAATGATTTTACGATGTTTATTAATACTTCATGTTCTTCCCTTCCCGCAATCTTTTCTGCCAAGGGCTATGCATTTCTCTTTAAATTGAAAGTACAGAAGCTGCCAGGGGTTCTTTAAGATACAGAGCTTTCACGATATCATATGTTGTCCTGTTATGGACATTGTATGTAGATATCTGTTGTCTCAGAGATGGTAGGTGGGGGACATTTATTTTTAAAATGCACTATCAGGGAATGGAAAGAACATGGGTTTAGGAGCCATACGTACATGAGTTTGAATCTTGGCCCTGCCATTCCCTGGCTGTGTGACTAGTATGAAGCAAGTATCTGAACCTGAGTTCACCCACCTGCCACATTGAGAAAGTAATTCCTGAATAATGTCTGGTCATTAGAATGACCTCATACAGAGACCTCATAATGCAGGCCTCACAGAAAAAACCTTGTCTGATCTGAGTACTCAAATTATTTTTAGTTTGTCTTAGTTTTTCTGAATAATTATTTTTATTTTCTCATGGGCATCCTATTGAGTCACTGGCAAGATATTCCTCACCCCTTTAGCTGCTTGAGAATTTAAAGCAAAATTGAGACTCCTTTTTGGTGGATTTTAAAGCCACTGTTATATATGTTTAGGCCCATCTCAATTCATTTTGTTCCTATCTTTGGCTTTATTTAATCTTTAATTAATCTTTATTTAATCTTTAATCCCACTTCCCTTGTTCTGTCTTTGCCTACTAGTTATAAGCTCTCTCAAATATTTTCTAAGACAAAATAGTATATAGAAAAAACTCTGGAACATAGTAGGTACTCAATAGATATCTGGTAAATGAATGGATGTAGAAGTGTTAGAAAATACACAAAGAAAGTCTTCTGAGGAGAGTTAAAACAAAGGAAAGAAAGTTGAGATCATGAGTCCTGCCTCTGAGATATCTAAATGAAGACAAGGAGTAGGCAGTTGGGTCTATGCTGAGATGAGAGATATGGTTAGAAATAGAGATTTGGACGTCATCAGCATAGGTGATATTTGAAGCTCCTATTATGTGTCAGAGACTCTAGCAGAAGAAGACAAATGGATCTGGGGGAAAAGAAGTGCAACACTTAAAGGCCAGGTAGAGGAGGATGTGCCTGTAGAAGAAGCTCAAGAGTAATGAACAGGGAGCTAATCAGACCAGGAGAGTTGAGAATGGGAGGGAACAGTCTCTGGGGAGGTTGAGAGAGGAAATGAGATTAGGACTCAAAACTATCCATTTGATAAAGTGACTTTATTATACTAGTGGGGGCAGGTGATAAGGGTTGAGAAATGATGATTAGTTCAGCAGCTACAACTAACATTGACCGGATGCCAGACACTGTGCTGCGTGCTCACTATGGATTATTATACTGCAGCCCGTAGTCATCTTATACCTCCCCCCAACCTTTTACAGAAGAGGTAAATTGAGTCCAAAGAAATTAATCACCCAGAGTCACACAGCTGGCTAGTGTGGATTCAAGCCACATGTCAGACATGTAGTCAGATATGTAGTCTGAGATGGCAGACTCAGAATAATAGCTGAGAAGACAGAGCCAGCAAGTGTAGACAATTCTTTTTTTTAATTCATTTTTATTTATTTATTGTTGGCTGTGTTGGGTCTTCGTTGCTGTGTGCAGGCTTTCTCTAGTTCCGGCGAGTGGGGGCTACTCTTCATTGCTGCGCGTGGACTTATTACGGTGGCGTCTCTTGTTGAGGAGCACGGGCTCTAGGCGCGCGGGCTTCAGTAATTGTGGCTCGCGGGCTCTAGAGCACAGGCTCAGTAGCTGTGGCACACGGGCTTATTTGGTCCGCGGCATGTGGGATCTTCCTGGACCAGGGCTCGAACCCATGTACCCTGCATTGGCAGGCGGATTCTTAACCACTGTGCCACCAAGGAAGTCCCCTAGACAATTCTTAAGAAATTTGGTTGGAAGGGAAAGAAAGAGAAATGGGGGCAGTTGCTAGAGGAGGAATAGCTGAAAGTGGATGGAGTTTTCAGTTGCTTGGTTGGTTGAAGATGGCAGAGGTTTGCTTGAGCAGGTCTACTTGCTGATGGGAAGGTTCCAGTAGTGAGTGATAGGTTGAGGATACCAGAGAGAGAAGGGAGAATGGGCACTGTAAGTTCCCAGGGAAGGCAGGAGGCATTCGCTTCTAGACAGGAGCAGGGATATAGCCCTTCTACTGTAATAGACAGGAAGAAGATGGGGAGACCTGGGGGAGTGTAGGCTCAGAATGGGAAATTGATGGAGCTCCCTTCAGGTGACTTCTGTTTTCTCTGTGAAGCTGGAGATGAGATGATCATCTGTGAGTGTGGTAGAGAAGTGGGGGAGTCAGAAGTTTGAGAAGAGTGGAACAGGTTTAAATAGAGAATGTGGGAGCAAGATGATTAGAGAAAACCTGGAGGATTGATGAATGGTACTGAGAGCCTGGGTGAGGGGTGGTCATGAATTTATTATTAATCTGCCCTGTTGTGTAATTTTCTCCAGCAGCACTCAGCATTCTGGTTGCAAGCACAGAGGGCAGGATTGTTCATTTGTTGTTTTGTTAATCTTAGTGAAGAGTAGCACCACCCATCCAGTTCTGCAAGCCCTTGACACCGCTTTTTCCTGGATTCCCCGTGTCTACTCAGTTACTAAGTGCTATCAGTTTCATCCTCCAAACATCTCTAATTCATGCCCTCTCCACCAAGTTTATATTCCTGTAATCTCCCATCTGGGCTATTCAACAGGCTTCTAGCACTTGTCACTGAGTGGAAACTTGCTTTCTTCAACCCATTTTGCATACTGCAGCCTGCATGAACATTTTATAATGAAAATGGCACAAAACAAAAGTTCCACCATGGCCTTCCCTTCTGGCACCATTTTTCCCTCTGATGTCTGTCTTCTGGTCCACTGCCCTTCTTTCAGTCCTCTGCACATCACACCCTTTGCCTCACCGCCTAGCCTCCTCTTATGGTCTTACTGTCTTGCCTCTAGTGTCAAGTCCATGTTCTAGACAGAAGAGGAGCAGGGCCAAGGGCAAAATTGTGCATGTTCAATGAGTCTGATTCCATTTTAGAATGTTCTCTTTGACAACTCACTAGCCACTTCTGCTTACATCTCATTGGCGAGAATCGTATTACACAAATACAACTATCTGCAAGGGAAGCTGAAAAAAGATGTTTTTCACTTGGTTGCATGGCAGCCTCCAATAAAATCAGAGTTGTGTTATTGAGAAAGAAGGGAAGGATGTGTGACTAGGTAGGCAACTCTTAGTCTCTGCCATAGATGAGAAAGTGTTTTCCAGGTGAAGAGTTTAATGAAGGATATTGCTGATAGAAGCGAGAGCATCCATAAAGGTTCAGAGCTGAGTAATAGGGTGTGTACAAGGGAGAAATTGCTGGAACATTGAGTTAGAGGCCAGAAAAGGGGAGGGATAAAACTGGAAACGTAGGCAGGGACCAAAGTATAATGGCCTTTCTATGCACAATGAGTTACTTAAGCTTTATCCTGTATCTTCATGTTCTCAAAATGGTATCTTGTACCCCAAATGACGTCAAGCAAGATGGTCCATTGAGTATGGAAAGAAATTTAGAATTTCTATTTATTTCTTTTAAAATTCCATTTTTATGTATGTTCATAATGCACACATGTAATGCATAAATTCAAGAGCATATGTATGTAATTTATAAGTAATAAATATATATTGGGAACTGGTGCTAAAGACTTAGTGGTATGCACAATCAAAATGTTAGAAACCATTGCATTAGGCAACAGGGAGCTATTGAAGGATTTTAAACAAGGAAATAATGAGGTTCATTTTTGCCATTTCTTTCCTTAACAATGTAAAGTTCTTTAAATTAAAAAGGTATGTTTTTAGAATGTTAATACTTGGAAAAGAACATAGAGAGCATCTACCTGGTTTTACAAGGGAAACAACTGAAGCCCAGGGAGGTGAAATAATTAGGGATGGTCTCTGATTTAGTTTGAGGCAGATCCTGGGCTCAAACCCACATTGTGTTTCCTAATGGTCCTTTGTGTGTTTTCCCTACACAATTCTTCTCTTCCTGATTCTCATCCTCTTTCTTCAACAATTACTCTCCTCATCAGAACCACAGACATGTGGGAGCCAAGAAGGGAGCAAAGGTGTACATATCTATTAAACATGAACAGCCAACAAAATAGAGTTTTTGTGAAAGTAAATTAACCAGTTCAGCCTTCAATTCTATTGACTGTTTTGCTCTCAACCTAGAAGTCTCAAGGCACAGATTCCTAGTTTCTGTTTCCATGATGCTGAAACCATCTACAGTTCGTTCAGCTCACTGGAAAGAACTTTGACATTGTATTTGCAAAGCTAAGGGGCTACAAGATTGAACTGAACAGCTTTCTGACTTGGAAAGATAGTCTTTCTGAGAGGTGCGCTGCTCCGCTTTATCTCAGCTCTGTGCATATGAAGAAACATGTGTTCCCATGGGAATGTGTCTGTGTTTGGATATATTTCACAGAGAGTATCTTGTAAAAACTGATAGGGAAAAAATCTGATTTATAGAATCCTGTTTCCTGATGCTGTGAATACTAGTTCAGGTCTATGTTAACTACTTCTTGGCCAGTGTAATTGATTTATTTCCTCATGCCATCATCAGCCGAGCTATGCAAGTGGGGGAAGCGCAGGGCTGATAACCAGATGGTGAACACGATCTGTACTCTCTCGGGTATTCTAAACTATTCAGAAACTTCAGTTTATAGGGGTACAGACCAAGGGTTAGGTGTCTCTAGACGAATGTGTTTGTCAAGTTGATGATCGTGTTTACCAAGATCCTTTTATCACCAGCTGAGTCCTCTTTTAATGGCTTAGGTCACCCTGGAATTATTTCAAAAACCAGCCTGATGTTAGAACCTCCTGTGGGCTTTGCCAGACACAAATCTGAAATGAAGTCTGTAGTCTTCATGGTAGCAAACTCCAACCTCAAGCTCAATTATATGAATCATGTGCAAATGTTTTCATATTTGAGCAAGTTCTCGCCCCTGCAAAAATGACCATTTATTTAAAAGAGAGACCCTGCTTAAAAACATTAAAAAGTTTGGGGATATAGGAATCTTGACTACATTTCCCAAAGGGGAATATATATATATATATATATATATATATATATATATATATATATATATATATATATGTTTTAATGTCTCTAAGCAGGCTTGCTCTTAAATATATATAACTTATTTGGGATTCTATATAGAATCCTATTTCATATATATATATATATATATATATATATATATATATATATGAAATTGTGTGTGTATATATATACACACATACACTAAACACACTTATCTGTAGTTTTAGGCCCAGATAACAGTTTTTTTTGTTTGTTTGTTTGTTTGTTTCTGTTGTTGTGTTGTTGTTTTTTGCGGTACGTGGGCCTCCCACTGCCGTGGCCCCTCCCGCCGCGGAGCACAGGCTCCGGACGCACAGGCCCAGCGGCCACGGGCCACGGGCCCAGCTGCTTCGCGGCCTGCGTGATCCTCCCGGTCCGGGGCACAAACCCGCGTCCCCTGCATCAGCAGGCGGACTCTCAACCACTGCGCCACCAGGGAAGCCCAAGATAACAGTTTTTATTTGACAGTCCTGCATAGTCTGAGATTTAGTTTGTATATTGAAATAATTGCCTTTTATGGAACATTCTAACCACTTTGGGCACAACAAGAAAGAATCTAGTATATACCATATAATTTTATGGTCGTTTCTGAATGAACATATATATGACTAGAGTTTCTGATTTTTATTACTTAGAATGTAGGCTGTTGCTACAATAAAATCTCAAATTACTGTGGCTCAAACAAGAAAGGGTTCTCTTTCTCTTGGTCCAGGGCTGTACTGCACCTGAATGGATTCAAGGATACAGGCTTTTCAACTGGTGTTCTGCCATTCACAGGGTTTTTGACCGTATGACTGAAGGAAGCCCATTCCAGCCCTCAGGAAGGAACAAAGAGGAGGGGGAACATATAGTTCTCTCCTTCAAGGTCATGAACAAGTACTTACACAGATCATTCTTACTCTCATCCCCTTGACCAGAACCTCATCACAAGGCCAGAACTCGCTGCAGGAGGGGCTTGGAAATACATTCTTTAGCTGCTGGCCATGTGCCCAGCTGTACTATAGAAGGGACAGAGAATGTATATGGGGGACCAACTGTTAGTCTTTGCCATACTAATTAAGTTGATGTATGTTTTCCAACATCTTTTTTTCTATCCTCAGTAGAAATGGATGTCAACTCCTATGAGACTGTTCCTCAGTCTACCCTAAAGCGTGAGGGAACAGGGTGGCATGAGAACTGAACTTAGTTGAACATGTACTCTATTCTACGTCCTTTATTTATGGTATCATTTAATTATTATAACCCCCATGAGTAAGTATTGTTCTTCCCAGGTTACAGGTAAGGAAACTGAAGCTCAGAGAGGTGGAATAATGTCACAAAGCCAAGTGGTAAATTTGGCACCTTTTAATTTTCTAGTTGTTACAAAATTTGATTCTGGGAAAACAGCTGATTTTCCCGTTTTCTGCCTCCATTTCCTCTCCTATAAGCTGAGGGGATTGGACTATATCAGCTCCTCTCAAACTGCAGGGCTTCTTAAAACACTGATTGCCAGGCCCCCTGTAGAGTTTCTGGTTCAGAAGATGTGGAGTGGGGCTTTTCCAACGAGCCTCCAGCCATACTTTGAGACCCATTAGAGTAGATGATCTCTCAGATTTCTTTCAGCTGTTTCCTACTGGAGGGCCAGTGACCTTCATCTCCTGTGTTGGTGGGTGATCAGAAACATTACTACTTCATGCAGTGACTTCCCAATGGCTTTGGCCAAGTTTAATGATGATCCAGGAAAAGTCTCAGTATTCATTTAGTGATTTGTTCAACCAATATTTATTGAGTATTCCATGTGCCAGGCATTGTGCAAAATACTGGAGATAGAGTATGATGAAGACACACCTGGCCCCTGCCTAAGATGTGCACATAGACTATGGAGAAAGCAGATTATTCATTTACTGTTCTTATTGAAAAGGATGTGCAGGGCCCTATGAGGATAAAATATTCTTCTTCAGAATTTGCGATGATAGCTTCAAACTTTAACCTAAACAGGTTTACTTTCTGCTGTGGTCTTAAATTGTCTGTTTTCTGTATCTAGTTTGAATTTTGTTCTTTGCTTTTTGAGGTATTTCTGTCGTGCCAGTTCAGTAAGTGGTATTTTTAATTAATTTTTGCCAATCTTAACGTCGCCTTCCTGTCCTAGATGAAACCTTGGCTTTGTTCAAAATTTGCATTTTCATTTTTAGCAGATAGTGACAGTGTAAATCAACAGCAAGAGCAGAAACCCTTGTCTAAAGCAATTTCCGCACTATTATTCCAACTTCAATGAAGTTAGAAGTTCTAGGGAGATGAATTCAAATAGTCATCTCTATCCCCATCCGTACCTCCAGCAGTTTGGCTTTTATAAAGAATAAAAGTTGAAGGATTCAGAGTTCTTGAAGGGAGGATGTCTAGTATAAAAAGAGAAGGAAAGGGAATAGCGTCTTGATAACAGTTATTGTTTGTTGAGTGTGTATTATGTGCCAGTAACTGTTGCCAAACATCTTACATGAATTATCAAGTAAACTTTCTGACAAACCAGTGAGGTACAAGTGTTATTATCTGCCTTTATAGATATGGAAATCAAGGCTCACAGAGGTTACATAACTGGCCCAAAGTCTCATAGTTATTTGCTGGAGGAGCAGGGATTCAAAACCAGGTCTTTCTGCCTCCAAAAGCTCATGCTTTTTACCAGTAAATTACAACCCCAGTCATTTCAATCCATACATTTTTCATGGGGATGGTGCTGAATCATTCGGTGTACTGGTTTTCTGACTCATCTCACTGAACAGGGCCATATCTGATGTGTCGTCTGCACTTTGCCTTGTATCCTCTTTCTTCTTGCCCATTTTTCTAGCACAGTGCACCTACTCCATCACCTTCTTTCTTTCCATTGGCCGTAAAGCAAATGCTTCTTATGGACTGTCTCTGTGATACTGTAGAAGTCTAGTAAGCTTGCCAGGGGGTAAAAGTGCATTTGTTCAGGACTGTAATGTTTATTTGAAAGGGATGTTCAATCACAGGTCTGACTTTTTTATGAGCCTCATCTATATCCTTGTGATTGGAAAAATGCTTCAGTCAGTAATACCTCCATGAAATTTCACTATCACATGCATTTATTTTTAAAGATTTGGCAATAAAAAGCACTCGAATTATTGATAATACATAATAAATATGAAGTAAATAATGTGTGTTTTAAAATGAAATTTACCACGATAGTGATGAGAATATGGGCTTTTATTTTTTGTAAGTCAAAGACTTGTGAAAGATGGGTTATCCATCACTAAGGAATAGGTAAGCCTATTAATCTAGGGGTTCAGTTTTTCTCTTTTTATTGGCAAAAACATGATTCTACTCTTCAAAAGAAAGAGTTAGGAGTTTTACTTTTTAAGCTCATTAAGATGGTTCCAAAAGTCTTGGCTAGCGAACTCCTTTTTAAAAAATCAATTTTTCAATAATTTAGAGTGAAGCAGACCCATATAGTTACATTTCCCTTAAGGGAGATATGCTTTCAAAATAATTAAAGTAGAGGCAGTTTTATAGATCTTGAGAAAATGTGCTCAGAAAATGTCCTTTGATTTGCTATGAACCCCGAAGCTTTGATAAAACTGGACAGACCTGGGATCAACTTCCCACCTTCATCACTAGCTCATGGCACATGACCTAGAGGTACAGAGAAGCTACCTGCCCACCTCATCTGTATACTCTTATCCCTTTTCTTAACAAAAGTCAGGCTTTCAGCTGCATATAGGGCTCTTTAAAGACTACATTTCCTGGCTTCCTTTGCAGCTACATATGTTCATCTAAGTTTTGGCCAATGAGATATAAGCAGAAGTGTTCTGTGGAATTCCTGAGAGGTCTCCTTTAAAGCGAGGTGAGGGGGCTGTTTGGAAAGGCACCCTCCTGCATACCTGAATCAGGTAGGTTGGCTGGAGTTCTTGCAGCCGTTTTAGATAAGGAAGACAAGGGCCATACCCCAGGGTTGGCAGAGTAGGGAACTTTGGTGGTGCTACCATACCTGCCTTGGATTTGCTATCTCTGGACTTCTCTGCAAGAGAAATTTATTTCTGGCTTTTTTTACTGTCACTATTTTGTGGGTTTATAGCTACATTTAATCATAACTAATAAAGATAGTGATTCATCAAGTTTGGGGAAACAGCAGGAACATTAACATAATAAGTTTAGCTGTCATTATTGAGCACCTTCTATATGCCAGAAACTGTTCTGAGAGCTTTATTTGTAGTAGCTCATATAACTCATTCAACAGTCTTCTAAGAGACCATTATCCCCATTTTACAGGTGATGAAACAGAGGCATAGAGAGGTTAGATAACTTGCTTAGTGTCATACAACCAAGCCAGGAGTTGAAACCAGTCTAGCTCTAGAACTTTCTCTAAACCACTGTGGGAAGGTGACTTGACAACATTTTCAAAACAAGCAAAAGCTAGACTCAGACTCCAGCTTTTCCCCATATAGGAGATTTATCCCCTACACCTGACTTTGTTACTAATTATGTTGAGTGTCCTCTGTCACTTCGTTTAATTCCCCTTGTGCCTTGGAGTCTCCACCAATAAGAGACATGTAACAGTACCTCACCATGTGTATTGGGCATCCACTCTGAGCCTGGCGCTCTGCCAGGTACGAGAATATGTTAGTGACAGTTCTGCCCAAAAGGAGTCCACAGATTGCTCAAAGAGTTGAGACCTGAACCTTTGAGTAAAACTGAGGAACAAGGGAAATGCAGAACAACATTACCACGTCCAGGGAAGTTTTTGCTGCTTGGCACATAGTAGGCAATCCATGAATGTTTCTGGAACTGAAGTGACAGCACATGATTAAGTGCCGTATGAGCAGGAGGAAATAAATGTGAATCAAAAGGAATGGAGACCTTTGGAGTCCAAAATGCTCAGGCGGTAAGTGTCTTACTAAGGGTAAGTTCTCAGTTAATGTTGGTGGGGTCAGTAAGTGAAGGAGTCTTGCAGATTTGGTAAGATTTGGGTCGGTGGTAGGTAAATTCGGCTGCTCTCTCCTTCCTGCTCTTCCCGTATGTCAGGTTTAGTTCCTTGAACACATTCCACGCTTGCCTGCTTTGGTACCTAATACTTTCCTCTCTTCTGGCCACGCTTTCCCAGCCTCTCTCCCTAGAGAAGTTCTGCTTGTGCTTCTGGTCTCAATGACCTACAGGGAGGCTCTCTTGAGTAGACCAGATCTCTCTAACATACCCTCCAGATGTGGTAGAACCCATCAAAATGGAAGACTTGGTTCTATAGGCAGTACATATTGTGAGAATTTTGTCAGCCAGAATTATCCTTGAAAATCCCATAGAAAGTGAGCTCCATGGTGGAAACTGACAAACGAGCACAGGCAATAATTACAGTATTTATTTCTTCTTCCTTTGAGACACTGGCCTATTTTAGGGTCTAGGTTTATGAAAAAAATTAGATCACTTTCAGCCGAGCACCCCTAGGGGGCTACGTAGTAGACCATGATATAAATGGCGCCCTCTGAAATTGTTCAGTGCCTGCAGAACTGTACAGAGTGGGCTTGTTAGAGTCATATGTAGCAATAGGAGACACGTGCACTATGGGAAAATCAGAGCTGAAGCCAACCCAGCTGGGTTCCCTGAGTGGGATGGTGAAATAAATCACTTGCATTATTTATATTGTTTAATTTCTCTCTGCATCTCTCATTTGCTTCCTGAATCCTGTGTACAGTTGAATTCGTGTGTCATATCTATGAAAACCACAAATCTTCTGCACTTCCTTTTATAACGCTCATTATGTTTGAATTTTTCATGGATTGTTTGTAATTATGGGTTTAATGTTCCTACTCGATTATATATTCCATGAGGGTAGGGGCATGTCCACCTGCTGTGGCCCCAGCACAAACACAGTACCTGGCGCAGTTTTTCCAGGCAGTTCCTTGCCAAACATTGATGTGGCTTTCCACTCCCTGGCCTTCAAGACGATCCACTGAACTTCTTTCTCACTTACTCAGGGCCGAGATCTGGAGCTGCTGAGGCACTCAATTAAGTGTAGGGAGAGATAAAACCTGCCTGGGCTGGTGCTGCACTAATGCTGCAGAAACTCCTGAAACTGATAATTATCCAGAGACACTTGATATATGAAGGGCCTTAGGAGCTTTGGACCACCTCGGCTCATCATCACCTCATTAAGCCCCCCCCCCCCAATTCCCACTGCCAACGCCAGGCCCCAAGGCTCCTCCGCAGCCTGACTTTGAGGCCCTTTCACAAGTGAACGTCACTGAAACATGACCTTGAGCATATGTCAATGTTGGTTTCTGAAAAGACTATCCAGTAACACCAGCATTATCTTCTCCCTTTTAATTTTTCCTTTTACTGTGAAAACAGTAAAAGTAAAGGCAACTAAAGAAAAGTCAGAAAGTAAATGAAAGCAGAAAATAATCTCACCACTCTAATACCCCAATACAATTTTAATTAACTTTGCCTTTTTTCTGGCCGATGTAACACAACTGAAACTATATACTATCAATAGTTTATAGTATACTATATACTATCAATTTATATACTATATACTATCAATAGTTTGTGACATGCAGTTTTTAAAGTAACACTATTACATATTCATATTTCCATTTTTCCATTATGCTCTTTATAAGCTTTTTTTTTTGTTTCTTTGTTTTTGTGGTACACGAGCCTCTCACGGTTGTGGCCTCTCCCATTGCGGAGCACAGGCTCCAGACGCGCAGGCTTAGTGGCCATGGCTCACGGGCCCAGCCACTCCGCAGCATGTGAGATCCTCCCGGACCGGGGCACGAACCCGTGTCCCCTGCGTCGGCAGGCGGACTCTCAACCACTGCACCACCAGGGAAGCCCCTATAAGCGTAATTTTAATTACAGCATAAACTGTAAAATTTTCTAAAAACTTGAAAATTTTATGTATCTAATTTTGCTCTTGTAAAGTAATAATAGACACTTACGTGTAGTCACTATTGGAGGAAAGCAATCAGGCTGTGTCATTTTCTCAGATTTCATCTTCCCAGCTCTGGAATTCTGTAAGAAAAGGCTGAGTACACTTAGGATGATAAAGGCAAAATATAATATCTCAACTCTCAGTTGTTTAAAGGCCAATGGCTAGGTTAGTTCTACCTCTCTACCTATCCTTTTGATAATAATTATTGTTCATTTATTTTGTGTGTGCTGTCTGGTCCCACACTGTAGTATGTGCATCAAGAGAGATGTAGTCTCTCTGCAGAGCCTAATTCTGCTGTCTCCAAATTTCTGTTATCTTTTGAATCTGCTTGCCTATTTGGGTTTCTGTCTTTCATGTTAGAGCCTGCCCTCAGAGGGTCAGGTGATCCTTGGCTATCTGTTTACGTTCAAGAATGGTGTAGTAAATAGCTGATTGAAAATTCTGTACAGGGTTTATCAGCACGGTCCTTACTGTAGGGCAAGCTGGATGGTTTGCTCAGTAAGAGAATCTTTGGGTCTCTTCTCTTGCTCTCATTGGAGTCCCCAGAAAGAGTATCTTCCAATATTTTAATATTCTATAGCAGGGATATAGGCCTGGCTTCTTGAGTTCAAGAAGGCAGGGTAGGGAAGAGGTTGGATACCTCCATATCCATTATGAAAGCTTTTGCTGTTTCTTCCCCTTTTTCACTTTAACTTCCCCACTCTTAATTGCCTGGTATCCTGTATCCAGATGCCTCAGTTTTGCTTTTTCCAGGGAATGAGCATCCAGTCTTTGGCCAGATTGGGGGAAGGGATGGTCATGACGCCAGTGTAAAGTCACTGTTGAGTTTACCTTTTTATTAAATAGGCTTTCAAGCAGACCTCCTATTTTCAGCCACTCTTTAACCTCATTTCTAGAGAGAATATGTGCCACTAAATTCCTAAGCCTTTTGGGGTTCTGCAGGGCAAATTGTGTTGCTTCTTAGCTTTCCTTGCAACCAATTTAGGATCCAGGTAGCTTAGGATTGGTAATTACCATTCATGGTTCTTCTTTCTAGCCTCCAAAAGTTTGTTGCTGCTATCACCTTTTACATGTTTTTGGCATTATTTCTTTTAAAAGACATACCTCTTCCATCTCATACTCCTCAGTATGACGACTATCACAAAAACAGAAAACAGCAAGTGTTGGCAAGAATGTAGAGAAATTGAAAGTTTTGTATATTGTTGGTGGGAATGTAAAATGGTGTATCCACTATGGAAAACAGTGTGGTGGTTCCTTAAAAAATTAAAAATAGAATTATCATATGATCCAGCATTCCATTCCTGAGTATATACCCCAGATAATTGAAGGCAGAACTTTAAGAAATATATATGTACACCCACGTTCAAAGCAGCACTATTCACAATAGTCAAGTGTCCATTGACAGATGAAAGGATAAACAAAATGTGGTATATACATACAATGGAATATTATTCAGCCTGAAAAAGGAAGGAAATTCTGACCCTTTCAAGGATGAACCATGAAAAGATTATGTTAAGTGAAATAAGACAATCACAAAAGGACAAACACTATATGATTCCACTTATATAAGGTACCTAGAGTAGTCAGATTTAGAGACAGAAATTAGAATGGTGTTTGCCAGGGGCTGAGGGGAGGGGAGAATGGGGAATTATTGTTTAATGGGTACAGAGTTTCAGTTTTGTAAGATGAAGAGAGTTCTGGAGATGGATGATAGTGATAGTTACACAACAATGTGAGTGTACTTAGTTGCACACTGAACTAAAAATGGTTAAGATGGTAAATTTTATATTATGTTTAGTTTACTATAGTTTTTTTAAAAAAGGAATACCCCTTTACTTTTATCTCATGCCCATTGTGAGAGAGAAAACTGATTAATATGTTCAATCTATTACTTAAATAGAAGTCCATTGTTTCCTGTTTTTTTGTTTGTTTTTTCTTTTTGCGGTATGCGGGCCTCTCACTGTTGTGGCCTCCCCCATTGCGGAGCACAGGCTCCGGACGAACAGGCTCAGTGGCCACGGTTCACGGGCCTAGCCGCTCCGCGGCACGTGGGATCCTCCTGAACCGGGGCACGAACCTGCATCCCCTGCATCGGCAGGCGGACTCTCAACCACTGCGCCACCAGGGAAGCCCTGTTTCCTGTTTTATAGGAAGACTTTTGGAAGTTAAATGACTTGCCCTGGTCACAGAGCTAGTCATAGGCAGGCGAGGATTTGATCCCATTCTGGGAGGAGGGCTGGGGCTCTTACCTGCTACGTTACATACATCAATTCATTCTTTCAGTAACCAGCAAATATTCATTAAGCCTTTTCTTTGTCCCATCACTCTTGACAGTAACAGTGAGCAGGAATGTTTAGCTTATATTACATTACAGTGTGAAGAAGGGATTCCATACAATAGCAAGAACATACATAAACAAGACAGTGGCAACTACTGATACGTGCTACGATGGAAACAAAGTGCTGACAGCATTGTGGTGGGAAAGACTTTTGAGTTGAGACCTTAACGTGTAGATGGTTTCAGCAATGTGAACATGTGGGCAGGAGTGTCCCTGGCATAAGAAACAGCATGTGCACAGGCCTAGGGAGGGGAATAAGCCTGGCTCCCTTGAGGAATTTAAAAAGACCAATTTAGCAGAATGTAGTCAGAGGGGGATTGGTAAGAAATGGGGTAAAAGATGTGTTAAATGTGGAACCTCATGAGCCTTGAAGTAAGGCAGCCAGAGTTTTCCTCGGGGTGATAACAGAAAGCCACTGGAGGTTTTTCAGACGGGAAATGATGTGATGATTTTACTTTTTAACATGCGGTTGGCTTTCACCAAGTATCTACCGTGTAGCAGGTGCTTAGGTAGACACCAGAAATGCAGCAACGAGCAGACGCTTTTGCCCACAAGGAAATTATAGTCTGGTAAGGAAGGAAGAGCAGACAATGCCAGTAACACACAGCAGCATAGCCCACAGTGTGCGCTCTGGCACTAGAGATGAGTTTTAGGAAAAAGTGTTCCATGATCAGTATAGAAACGTGTCTAACTTAGTGCAGCTCGGCATTTCCCAAATTTACTTGCACCAAGAGCTTCTTTTAAATAACATCTTCTAACAGCTCTTTGAACTCATGGAGTGTGAAACACACGCTGGGCAACACTGAATTTAGGAAAGATGACAATTAAGTTATACGCTGGTGGGATGGCTATGCTGAGAAGGGAACTAGCACAGTTCACAGTGTGGAGGAGGCAGGCATTCAGGGTGGCCTTCCAGGAGGAGGTGAGCCCTGAATTGCTTCCTGAGGGGGGAAGAGAGGTTAGCCACGTGAAGAAGCAGGGACGGATATTCCGTAGAGAAAGAACAGCCTGAGTGCAGACATGGAGACCCAAATAACCACCTCATCATCCTAGGAAAATAGATGTACTAATTTCAAGCAGTACAAAGATCCATTTGCTGGTTTTGCTCTGTAGTGGAAAGAGTTGTTTTAAAATGGAGACAGTAGAATGCAGTTTTCCTAATCTGGATTTTAATGTGAACTGCCAATTTCTGCTTTCCAGTAGGCCTCTGTCCTCGGCTGCCACGTTCGGCCTGTCTGAACCTTCACCGTCTCCTTCCCACACCCTTCTCTTCCCCTGCCCTGCACACTGGGCAGCTCTGTCTTGGGAAGGCCAGACAGAAACCCCTCGCTGTGTACCTTTCTTGCCTGTGTCAGATGGCGGAGCCTTCCTGGAAGTGTGGATTTCCTGTTAGTACCTACGGCTCTGTTGGCAGCACTCTGTCTGTATTCTCTCACACTGCCGCCCAGTTTTCCCTTCCACATTCTTCCAGGTTCACTTTGCATCTGATTGGTGTAAGGCAGCATAATTAGAGGATGTCACATTTCCGCCGGAGGGTCTCCCTCCTGTGCGCCCAGCCCCTTCCACCTGATAGAATAGAGGCTCTTTACATGGGTTATGTTTTCTTCATTGTTATTAAGTGATTAATAAAAATAGCTTCCACTTATTAGCACTTACTAGGTACCAGACACTATGCCAAGCACTGTATATTACCATTTAATTTTCATAACCCTAAGTATGTGTTATTAGTTCTGTTTTACAAATGAGGAGAAGGGGACTAGAGAGTCACTTGCCCAAGGTCACTCAGCTGATCAGAAGAGAGGCCATTATTTAAACCAAGGGTGCAGTATTTCACGCATCCAGTACACAGTGTCGTTAAATGCTCTAATTGCAACCATTCATTTTCTGGGGATTCTGTGGTTACATCTGCTGTGTTTCAAACTCACCAGGAAGCTTTAAAAAGTACGGATTCTAGGGCCCCACTTCATAACCACTGAGCAGAAGTCAGATGGGGCCCGGGAATTGCTGTTTTCGAAAGTTCTCTGTGGGATAATGCAGTGGTTCTCATCAAAATGGCTTGGAGGGCCATTGCTGAGCCCCACCCCAGAGTTTCTGCTTTGGGAGGTGTGCAGTGGGGCCCTAGAATGTGCATTTCTAACAGGTTCCCAAGTGCTTTTCATGCTGCAGTTGGGGATCCCACTTTGATAACGCTGGTCTGATGCAGTAGGTAAAAAATGAGGGAACAGAGCCAAGCGATAAGAACAGGAGGGTTAGCATTTGGAAAGCAAACGCTAATGCATTTTTCTTTTCTTTTCTTTCTTTAAGTCCTTGAGGCATTCTTTGGTTCTGACCAAACATTTTAATTAAGAAATAAGAAGGGAGATATGTTGGAGTGGGATTTGGAGTCAGACAGCTGGTATCAATTCCCAACTTCACCACTTAGGAAGGCTCTGGGCTTCAATTTCCTCTGCTGAAAAATGGTGATGCTAATATCTGCCTCCCAGCCATTTCATAAATGGCATTTCAGTCTCCATCTCTTCCCTTTCCACTTACCTCAGGAAAGAATTGCGAAAATCCAAAGACTTAATCATTAGTCTTAGGTTCAGGAAGTTTTTCGGGCTACGGAAGCTAGCTATAGTGTGATTTCATTTTTTGAATTATTTAGACCTGATATAGTTGGTTTCTCTTCTGACTCTTTTGCCTGCTCCTTCATTGTTCCCAAGAGCATATGCGAGGTGGAAAAACGGTAGTATCCTGGAGCATCTGTTGGATAGTACGCTAGTTCATGGCCTGCGGCATTGGCTCTGGGAAGAAAGCAATATCACCCTTCCACTGGAGAGGGAGACTAGAGGTTACTAAGCAGAACCTCACTGAGGGAATTTGCAAGTACGTTTGGAAGACTATCATTTTCCCAGGAGGAAAGAGTAAAACTAAAGCAACACCTGAGCTTTGGGATATCGGTGTTTTTACTCACTGGCTGACAGAAAGGCTTTGCAACCAGAGCAACTAGATCCTAACTCCAATCCTGCTATATATATGAAGTGGGACTCAGACTAAATTACAAGTCCATCCTATATCTTGGTTTCTTTATCCACAATATGGGGATGACCCCCCCTCCCTCACAGGCTTAATAAGAGTTTAAATGAGATGAGAGCTGTAAGGTGCATTGTACCATGCTTGGATCACCGCTGGTGCTTAGTGCAATGTGGCCCCTTTCCTTTGTACCATGATTTGCTTCTGTGTAACTTCCTCTATAAGGGGGAAAAAAACAGGAAAATAAAATACTTATGGAAAATCAGTTAAGTGCCTTGCGGTGTGCTAAGCTCTTTTATATTCATCATCTCGTTCATTTTTTTCACAGCATTCCTCTTGTGTACTATTCTTCCCAGCTTATACAAGGAGAAGCGGCAGTTAAACACATAACCCAAATTCTTACAGCTGGTAAATGATGGAGTGGATTTGGACCCAAGTGTGTCTAAATTCAATACTTGGGCTCCTTCCATCCTATCTCACTATTTGAGCAAGGAACCTGGGACAACATCCATCTAAGGAAGGAGATGCAGGGTTTCAGGTTTGATTTTTCTGGCTGGAGAAAAGTATTCATACTTTTGCCTTGTTTTTCTAGTTTCTTAAAGATGTGAGCTACTGGAGGATATTAGACACCTATTTATGGCTTCCACTTCTAAGTGAGGGATAACAGAGGTGCCATTCCTAAACTCCTCAAGTAAACCATGTTGCCATGCATTCAGAGATGTTCTCGACAGTATTATTTATAAAAAGAATGGTTAGAAATGACAGTGTTGAATTTTATCTGAGCCCTGTGCTCCTGGAAAACAGTGAAGGTTTATAAATGTCCCCAAGCTTTACATTCCAGGAAATGGCCTACTGCAGAGAAGTGTCCTTTCCCATGTGACTTGGATAAGACTCCTGGATGCCTCCTTTGTTTACTTCTTACGAGGCCAGACACAGACCCTCCAGATTCCCATTCTTTGCCTTATGAATGATTAGCTGCACTGCTTGTCCCCACTGATCAGTTGGAACAAAATGCATGTTAACCAAACTTCATCCTTCCTCAGACCCCTGAACTTTGGCCCACCCTCAGCCTGAACCATCATACAGCCCTCCTTCAGAGTCCTGTATTAGGGTTCTCTAGAGAAACAGATTGATAGGGTGTGTGTGTGTGTGTGTGTGTGTGTGTGTGTGTGCACGCACATTATAATGAATTGGTTCATACAGTTGTAAAAGCTGGCAAGTCCCGAGATCTGCAGGGTGAGGTGGCAAAGTAGAGACTCAGGAAGAGCTGATGTTTCAGTTCAAGTCCAAGGGAAGGAAAAAAGCCCCTGTACCAGTTCAAAGGTTGTCAGGCAGGAAGGATTCTCTGTTAGTGGGGGTTGGAGGTAGGTAGAGCAAGACATAAGCCTTTTTGTTCTGTTCATGCCTTTGACTGATTAGATGAGGCCCACCCACATTAGTGGGGGCAATCTGCTTTACTCAGTCTATTGATTTAAATCTTAATCTCTTTCAAAAACACCCTCACAGAAACACCCAGAATAACGTTTGATCAAATATCTGGGCACCCTGTGGCCTAGTCAGGGTGACATATAAAATTAACTATCACAGGTCCCTCCCCCAAAATAGTCTTGCCTCAGGGTAAGATGTTCTCTGATCTACTATCCAGTCACACCACTCTTTCATGCCATTTCTCCACATTTTGTTCTTTCTATCCTTGTTTACTCTGTAAAAGAAAGACCCCTTTTGTCTAGCTCTTGGGACACTTACAGATCTTGTGGTCACAATATTCTCCTTATTGCAATAATTTTCCATCCCTTACTGCAAATGCCCCTTTACCCCCTTACAATAATCCTTATTAAGTCTCTCCTTACTAAGTCTGCATCTGTTTTTAACTTGACAGAAACAAATTAAGTGTCTGAAACTAAGGGATTAGTTAAGTAATATGGCACATCCATACTACAGAATATGATACATTTTCAAAGAGAATGTACTCACTGATGAGTAAAGAAGTCTGTGATGTATCACTGAGTTAAAAAGGCAGACTATAAAATTGCATACTTGTAATATCCCTTGTATCAATACATACAATTAAATACTTGGGTATCTTCATATTTTGGAAGGGTATTCTCTATTAATTTCAGTAGTAGTTATCTCTAGGAGGAGGAAAATAAGGGAAAGGTTTTTTTTTCTCCTATCTTTCTGTATTGTTTGAACTGTCTATAATGAAGTTGTATTATCCTTGTAAACTGAAGAAAAACCACGGTGCATAATAGCTTTGTGATCTTGATTTTTGTTTAAAAAAATAGTCAATTCTGGTTATTCAAGCCAGGGCCTGGTGGACTGGCCTCATGGACACCCCCCTCCATGGATGTCTACCCTTGATCACCTTCTAGAGGCTGTACAATCCCCAAAGTCTCTCCAAAAGGCAGAGTCCTGAACAGTTTGTCTGTTTCTCCTCCCAGCTGAAGGCACTGAAGTCTGTTGGAGATCTGGGCTGGCTTCCTCTGCCCTCGGTTCCCCCTCTGGGAGCCGTCCCTCTGGCCATTGTGAAAGGATGAGAGGGCTGGTGACACTTCTGGGCTTTGGGCCAGCCTTTTTCATTTTGCGCAAGGTCTGTTCAGTCTCCCAGGTCCTGTGTCCAAAGAATGAGACTTTAGAATGGAGAAATTACATTTTGTTTTATTTACAAAGGTTGATCTTCTTATCACTTGAGCATTTTTCCCAAAATCTCCATGAGCCTTCTCCCTCGGCCACATACATACTGGATGACCTAGATGGAGACTTAAAAGACATTAAGTTAGAGCATCATTTTTGGACACCACTTCTGCTGAATTCCCATGGCAACATGGTTGTGGGCTTCAGGGATTTTACTCTGATATTTGGCTCAATGCCAGCCTGGCAAATTCCACTCCTCCCCGTGGGTCCTGCAGTGCCAGCATCCTCCTTCACTCAGAATGAGGTCATTGTCTTTGTGGTTAAATAGTGGACACTTTCTGCTCTTCAGCTTTTGTTCTACAGTACAGCCTTAGAGACTTACAGTTTTACAGCTCCAAATTACCAGCCCTCCCCTCTAGAAAGCCTCCACACTGGCAGCCTCTCACCACAGATTAAGTTCTAGATTAGAACCTCTGTTCCTCAGCCCCCCAAATCTGGATGTCTCTTAGGTGTCAGGGCTAGGGCATCGTCACTTTGGGGCATTTCCTTTTCTAGTTGAACCAGATCGGATTTATATACTGATGCCATTTGTGGGGGCGGTGGGGGGGAGTTCTGGTCCTTAGAAAAAAGTTTAACCACCATAGCCACATTCCATTTTTTTTCATATATTTGAGATGTTTCTGGGCTTTGGTGGTGAAAGAATCTAACGTCTTAGGATAAACAACAACAACAAACTTAGCCCTTTTTGCCTTTATGTTCAGTATTTCTTTGTAGCTTGGCTATTGAAACACAACAGCTATTAAACAGCTGTTAAACTGAGTTCTTCATAGCAGCCTCTCCTTGCCCAGTTCAGTTCCCTATACATTCCCCTCTCCTCCTTTATATGTATATTTGTCTGTCTGTATCTGTGTATTTATTTCCCTTTTAAGGATCTCAAAACACAAAGGCCCTGGTCTTTTAATATTGTGTCTGTATTGTTGAGTTCTGCTGTTAAACCTGACCAAAAGGGACACACCGTAGTCTGCTTTCCATATTCTGTCTAGTAAATGGTTGGTTGTCAGGACAACGGCATAGAAGGTGGAGGGTCATTGATAACCACATGAATTCTTTAAACAAACATGATGAGAGCAAATTCCAGTGTGTGCTTGAAAGCTGCAAAAGAAGAGGAAAGGTTTCAGACAGGTCCATCCTTTTACAAATTTGATACTCCCTTTAAGAATTAGCTTCAGTTGGAGTTGCTCGTACTTTCATTAAAAACCCTGAATCTTGGCAGTGCCCTTGTTGGACAGTGTGCTTGTCCTTCCAGCGTGTTAAGTGGGACTTGAATAGCACTCCAACCTGAGCACCTGCCTGTGCTCTTGACAGAGCCCCTAGCACAGCAAGGTGGTCCTCCACGGTGTCTCAGGAACAGACACAGAGTAAATGCCCAACACACATTGTAGGAATGAATGATCTCAAGTCTTCACAGTGTCCCTCATAGATGCATTTATGATTTATATCTGCAAAGAAACTGAATTCAGAGACTTTAAGTAACTTTTTCCAAGACCCTTAAAAGTGTGAGGGTGGGGATATGCACAGAACTAGAACCCAATTCATCCTGGCTTCTCAGACCACACTCGTTTCATTATAGCACACTGCCTCACTGTAAAAAAATAATAACAATAAGGAAGAAACATTTTAAAGAGGCAGAACACTCCTAAGATGAAGTATATGCTTTTCAAAACAAAGGTGGAAAACCTTTTTCAAAGGTAAAATCGTTGGGGAAAAAAGAAAAAATAATATGTAATTTAATGTTCATTGAGAATAAGCAATTAATTCTGCCCTCCAGGGGTGAATTTATGTCTAGCTTATTTGCACATGAAAGTACAAGATTGGCTTCATTTATATGAAAGTAAGACATCTGGTTGGGAAGCAAAAAATTTGGTCAATTACCTGAATCATGTTTGGTCTACATGATAGAAAAGCCCCAGATGTCTTCAAATCACCAGATGTTTGGCGTTGTGCGGTTAACACCAGACCCACCATCTGACTTTGTCATGTGAGAGCTTGCTGTTTGATTCCCCCATTGTTAGAAGGCTGTTATCATTTTGTAAACCAGCAGTTTGCAAACAGTAGTCTAGACCAGAGGCCGACACTGGCCCCGACAAAGTGTTCACTGGTGTGTGATAGGATGAGAAAATAAATTCATAAAAGGAAATGTATTTAAGTGAATGTCCTTTATTTTGAGATCATCTCCTTTCTCTTTTTTTCAGTGATAGAACATTGTGTCAAATGATCCTGATTCTAGGATTTTTTTTTAATGAATCTAGGGGACCAAGTAAAAAAATGAGAAGCCTATCTCAGTCCCCAGTTTTCTTTATGTGATTTCTATATTTTACTGGATCGTGCAAAAAGAAAATAAAGCTGGCGAGACCACTGCTCTAAACCTGGTAATATCTTCAGCACAATGACAGCTAAAATATTTTCATATATTTCCTGAACTTGCCTTCCCCTAGCAGTGGGGGAACTCTCCATGGCAGAACTGTTTATCTGTTTCTTAAAAGCATTGGTCATCTTAACAGTCAAGGGTTTTGCTGACAAAAATCATAATTTTTCCTTTTGAAGCAAACATTTGGTCCTTAAAATAACTCTGAAGGGAACACCTTCAGCGCTTTTAAAACATTTCACTCTGGAGACATGCCATGGAGACACGACCATGGGGAGACACTTTTTGTGCTTGAAAACTGAATTCCATCACTGTGACTATTTTAACAGATTTTCACAGTTTCTGCAGTTTGCTCTCATAACCCCCAAAGCATATAGCTCTACATGCCCTAACGTTGAGGATCTCTCCTCAAGCTTTATAACCTCAGCCAGAATGTGCCAGGCAGTATCCCACACACCAGCAGTATGGAGTCATAATAACCATGGTATCTCACATTTATCAAGCATTTGCCATGTGGCAGACGGCATCCTAAAGTGCATTATATGTATCATCTTGTTTGATTCTCACAACCTCTTTGGGAGAAAAATAGCATTATTGTAGCCTTTTTAAAGGTGAGGAAACTGCAGCAGGGAAATTGAATCAATCGAATCACCCCTGCCCAAGTCATAAGCCCTGTGATTGTTAAAGCCAGGATCCCCACCCAAGCCTGCCCACCTCCTGACCTGACCTGCTGAGTGCTCTGATAAACCGAAAGAGCTCTGCCCTCAAGGCGGTTAGAATCTAAAATAAAAGAAGGAGGCACAAGGAAAAAAGCCATTATGTAGAACAGAATGATGTAATTCCAAGAAACATGCTGTGGGATGGTACAGGAAAGACTGATTAATTATGATCTACCCAGGAAAGGCTCTTTGGAAGTGGCCTTAGGCTAGGTGAGGACAAAATAGGGCATCAGCAATTAACTAGAGAATTAGGTCACTGTGGGTGTCAAAGTGGATGATTTCAAGCTAAAAAGACTGCACTTTATGCTCTGTATAGTTCAGAATTGGCCACCTACACTGCTGGAACCCACTGGATCCTTGCCACCTCTCCTGTTCTCCCTGTGACTTAGACTCTGATTTAGGTGAGCTTCCTGCTCCCGTTGGGGGAGGGGGCAGGATGGCACTGTCACAGCAGGGAGTATAGAGAAGTGGAGGATGCCTGCCTCTAGTTGGGAGCCCTAGGGTTCAGTCCAGACTCTACTACCACAGGGAGTGACCCCAGGGAACCCACCTTTCTCCTTGGTTCAGTTTTCTCTGCTGTAAAAGGAATACACTGAAGTTGATGGTCCCTAAGGGCCATTTGAAGTCTGTTTTTGAAACCTGCCTAGGAGAGGAAAGGAAGGAGCTAGATGATTCAGCATGCTGGGATTTCATGTTCCTGGACATGACCCACCATGGGAGCCTCTTGTAAATGAAGCTTCCTCCTTTTGTATCCATGACAGTCAACACACACTTGAGATCATTCTCCCTGGCTCCAATATCTACCCCCTTGAATCTATGTGGTATAGTACAGAGATCTCAGACTTTGGAATCTGAGAATCCTGGACTGAAACACAGACCATGCCCCTCATCAGATAGGTGACTTTGAATAAATTACGTAACCTTTCTGTTGTGTTTATTTCTACAACTGTAACATGGTGATTCTAATACTAGCTTAATGGATTTGTTGCTAGCATTGAAGTGGATAGGAACTAAACAATGCTAAGAACAATGACTGAGACTCCGTAGGTTTTGATAAGTAGGCACTATTACTATTAGGATATTTATCTTCCTAAAATACAAGTTGTATTGTATACAAGCCACTTGTATTGTATACAAGCCACTCCTCTGCTCACTGACCTATAGTGGTTACCAGTTGCTTGTTAGAACAAGTCCAAACCCCTTGGCCTGGTGTCCCTCCTTAGTGATAAGACCTGGGGCTTTTCACCTATAAGTTTACCACCGTCCACTTCTTGAATCAGACTTGATCAGGCAAAGAGAATTTGAGAGCCTCTATTTCACTAAGGATGATATCCACAATGTCTTGTCACCATAGCATCACTGTCCCTAGTGAGAGGCTTGGGCCTGCTGGTCAGCCATTTTCTAGGCACGTGCATAAGCCTTAATACATTATATTGTGCCCAAGTCAGAGAGATGAGAGTGTACTACTGGTGGGGATTATATTAGGAGACATGTTCCTTGTCTCAGCAGCATTCAAGAGTTAAACTTGAATCCAGTCTCTGCTCTTGACTCCCGCAACTGCTGATATTCAGCATCATGTGTGTGTGTGTGTGTGTGTGTGTCTGTGTGTGTGTGTGTGTAATCTTTTTGTCTAAGTTAGTTGATCTGTACTTTATGTTCTTTTCTTTCTTTTTTTGTTTTTTAATTTGTTAACATCTTTATTGGAGTATAATTGCTTTACAATGGTGTGTTAGTTTCTGCTTTACAACAAAATGAGTCAGTTATACATATACATATGTTCCCATATCTCTTCCCTCTTGCATCTCCCTCCCTCCCACCCTCCCTATCCCACCCCTCCAGGTGGTCACAAAGCACCGAGCTAATCTCCCTGTGCTACGCGGCTGCTTCCCACTAGCTATCTACCTTATGTTTGGTAGTGTATATATGTCCATGCCTCTCTCTCGCTTTGTCACACCTCACCCTTCCCCCTCCCCATATCCTCAAGTCCATTCTCTAGTAGGTCTGTGTCTTTATTCCTGTCTTACCCCTAGGTTCTTCATGACATTTTTTTTTCTTAAATTCCATATATATGTGTTAGCATACGTATTTGTTTCTCTCTTTCTGACTTACTTCACTCTGTATGACAGACTCTAGGTCTATCCACCTCATTACAAACAGCTCAATTTCGTTTCTTTTTATAGCTGAGTAATATTCCATTGTATATATGTGCCACATCTTCTTTATCCATTCATCTGTTGATGGACACTTAGGTTGCTTCCATGACCTGGCTATTGTAAATAGAGCTGCAATGAACATTGTGGTACATGACTCTTTTTGAATGATGGTTTTCTCAGGGTATATGCCCAGTAGTGGGATTGCTGGGTCATATGGTAGTTCTATTTGTAGTTTTTTTAAGGAAACTCCCTACTGTTCTCCATAGTGGCTGTATCAATTTACATTCCCACCAACAGTGCAAGAGGGTTCCCTTTTCTCCACACCCTCTCCAGCATTTGTTGTTTGTAGATTTTCTGATGATGCCCATTCTAACTGGTGTGAGGTGATACCTCATTGTAGTTTTGATTTGCATTTCTCTAATGATTAGTGATGTTGAGCAGCTTTTCATGTGCTTCTTGGCCATCTGTATATCTTCTTTGGAGAAATGTCTATTTAGGTCTTCTGCCCATTTTTGGCTTGGGTTGTTTGTTTTTTTGTTATTGAGTTGCATGGGCTGCTTATAAATTTTGGAGATTAATCTTTTGTCAGTTGCTTCATTTGCAAATATTTTCTCCCATTCTGAGGGTTGTCTTTTGGTCTTGTTTATGGTTTCCTTAAAAGAAATCTATAAATTCAGTTGAATGAATATTACTGAGAACTTATGTTCTGGACACTGCTAGGTGCTAGGGGGAGGGGAAATGAATGCAGAGATAAATAAAATTGTCTTTGAGCTATTCTCTGTCTAGTAGGAGAGAGGGAAAGAGATAGACACAGGGAAAAAACAAAACATAGCATAAGGGTTATTTAAAATTTGATTTAAAATATATAGTATGTTCATTGATTGAACACCTACTACAGGTCAGAAGAGAAGGCTAAGGATATAAAAATATAAAAAAGAGAGTCCAAATCACAGAAGATCTTACAAGATTATAATAGTTACAAAGTATAACTCAGAAGAGGTATTGGCTGGGAATAGTGTCTACTGAAAGTAAGCCCTATGAGGGCAGAGACCCTTATCTATCTTGTTCTTTAATTCATTGTCAACATGATAACAGTGCCTGGCACATAGTAGGTATTCAGTAAACATTTCTTTAGTGAATGATGAATGCTAAGGATATCATGAGAAAATTATTTACTCAGTAATTTAAAATAGAATATAATTCCTAGTTAAAACAAGATTATTTTTAGGAGGAAAATGAAAGGAAATGAACAACTTAATGTTTTGGGAGATGTCTTTCAACAGGTGGGAGAACATGTCAGGTTTGAGTCTTTCATTACTTTCTCTGACTGAGTGAATAGTTCTGGGTATGTGTACCTCCCATTCAAGAGCAAGAATTACTGGAATGTTTTTCAGTCAGTGTTGTATCAGTTGTGGTTCCAGGTCTAGAAAACTCTGTGAGCCAACCTGCCCAGGTGAGATCTCTGTAGAGGAATTTAGGTGCTAGGTATGCATCAAGCCCCTGACTCTACAAGTTCTTTGAAAAATAAGTTTCCATAGCCAGTCTACTGGCAGCCATGAGCACACAGTAGTATTTTGTTTTGTTTAGTTGAGGGTTCGTGGTTCACATAACTTTCGAGCTCTACCAGAATTGGATCAGGTCTTTACACATCTTTGAAACTACCCCAGCACATAGTATGCCCGTGTGAAATAGCAAACTCATAGAAAGCACCACATTCTTTTGAAATAACTCCAGCCTATTGTTTGAAAGTTAGTCTTGGTTTCCGTTCTCCCACCTTGAAACCAGATTGAAAGTGGATTCAATCTGAAAGGACTCAGAGACCCACTCTGCAGGCAGGGCAGGATGTCACTTAGAACTGTCCCAGCTGATCCAGTTGGCCTGCTGACCTTGGCAGAACTAAGCGGGGACAGGGGGGTCCAGTGCCAAACAAGGAGGAACCGGGTTGCATACCACCCACGCCCAAACCTCTCTCTGACATTTCCACGGGCTTTGAGCCAGCTCTCCCCCTGGGTTTCATCTCATGTTTGTAGGAATACAAAGGAACACTGAACCTTCCAGTTAATACAACACCCCGCCCCCAGCTCCCCCTTCCTAGAGGGGATAACAGTTCTGTTGACCATTATAATGCATTTTCTGTCTCCCAGCAATCCCCACAGTCATTAATTTCTGCGGCTGACGTCAGGAAAGAGGATTATGTGTGTGTCTGAAACTGTTCCCAAAGTGCTCATTAGTCATAGATAATTGAAAAACTGGTAGGGGAAGATTTGGTGTAATAGAATCCCCGCCTGTGAAGAGCGCCTGTAACCACCGGCTAATTGTAGACCCCAGCTCGTGACCCTCACGCCAACTCTGCCCATCAGAATGGGAACCAGTGGACAAAAGCCCAAGAGCCCTCAGAGCAATTGCTTTTCTACACCCCAAGGTGAGGGTGTGTTCACAGGAACAGAAGCCAACCAGATCAAGAAAATAAGTGAACTGGCTTTGGGCCTCTCCTCCACCTTCAGGCTGAGGAGCAGGGTTTGGCAAAGGCTTGCGGTATTCTCCTTACTTTAATTTTGCTTTTATTTTAACCTAACTAGTTTCTTTTGATGACAAAAGGAATACAAGGCCAACGTACAGAAGAAGCACAAATGACAGAGAAGAGCACCCTGCCCTGGATCCCATTCCCCGCTGTAACAATATTCTGCGTATTTTTCTAGGACTTCTCTGAAAGCGTATGTGCTTACATTTCTGTGTCCTCTAACAAAATTCACAAATGGGATCATACTCTGAATGCTACTCCGCATCTTGCCATTTTCACTTAATTTATCTTGGACTCCCTTCCAAATCCATACCTTAATTCTTCCTCATTCATTTTAATGGCTATGAAGGATTCTGCTGAATACATGTGCCCTAATTTATTCACCCTGCACAGATTTAAGGGGGAAAACACCTTCAAAAATATTACACAAGAAACACATGTTCAAGGTAGAACAATTAGAAAGTATAGGTTGGGGACTTCCGTGGTGGCACAGTGGGTAGGAATCCACCTTCCAATGTAGGGGACACGGGTTCGAGCCCTGGTCCGGGAAGATCCACATGCTGCAGAGCCTGTGCACCACAACTACTGAGCCTGCGCTCTAGAGCCCGTGAGCCACAACTACTGAAGCCTACGCCACTAGAGCCCGTGCTCTGCAACAAGAGAAGCCACAACAATGAGAAGCCTGCGCACCGCAACGAAGAGTAGCCCCCGCTCACTGCAACTAGAGAAAGCCCACGTGTAGCAATGAAGACCCAACACAGCCAAAAATAAATAAATAAATAAATAAATTTATTAAAAAAAAAAAAAAAAAGAAAGTATAGGTTAGTAGCAAGAAAAAAAAATCATAATTTCACTATCCAGAGAAAACCTGTTCTCTGTATTTTTTCCCTGGGACTGTGTTTTTACAAATAAGTGCATCTACATCTTTGTTGTTGTTCTTAAAAAGAAGTCATCTCCGGGACTTCCCTGGTGGTCCAGTGGTTAAGACTTCGCCTTCCAATGTGGGGGAGGGTGTGGGGGTGGTGGGGTGGTGTGCAGGTTTGATCCGTGGTCAGAGAGCTAAGACCCCACATGCCTCAGGGCCAAAAAACCAAAACATAAAACAGAAGCAATATTGTAACAAATTCAATAAAGACTTTTAAAAAATGGTCCACGTCAAAAAATCTTTAAAAAAAGGAAGTCAACCTCTACATAATGTTTCACAGCCTGCATTTTTCAGTTGGCTCTGTTGTTTTAAAAATAAAAATGATTTCCTTTTCTCGCCTTTCTCGCTGCAGGCTTATCTTCTTAAATGATAAACAAAGAGCTCAAAGCTGTTGGTCATCAGGCTACATGGCCTTAGTTGGCCCCGCCTGAGGTCCCCTGCTGCCTCTCTTGTCCAGGAGGCCACAGGTCTCCTATCCTCCCTGGTGCCCTTTTTGCAAACATATGAACGCCTCAAACACTCTGTGTCCCTTGGGGCTCCCTGTGGTGAACGCGCTTTTCACTCTAATGGCATCCATCTCCCCGAGCGCTGAAACCAGCAATCTGCCACCTGTCTTTCCAGACCAGGCTCAAATGTCACCTTCATCTTGATTTCCTGCTCTCCCCCGGGCCACCCTCACCGTCCCTCCTCGGTGCTCTGGGATCACCATGCACATTCCCCTTTGAGAGCGTTTCATCTACGGTCTGAAGAGCCTTGGTTTACACAGACCACTGTGTGAGCCTTCTGAGGTCAGAAGCTCCTCTTTCCCTCGTTCGCCAGCACCTAGATCTGGGCACAGGGTAATCGAAAATATCTGGGGCCATCCTCATTACCACTGTTCTTGAAATGTTTGCTAAAATGCGTGAATAAATGGTTGAATGAAGAAGGGAAGAGACTGAAAATGCTGAGGCTGTGAAGTTCTCATTAAGTCTGGGAAAACCGATGCTGTGATTAATTTAATTTTATGGTGAAAGAAGAGCGAAAGGAGGATTATTTCTGGAAAAGTTGTCAAGACACACTAAAGCCTGCTCTGACAGCTCTTCTGGTCCCCAGTGCACTTCTGGCTGATAAAGTGTGATTTCCTGGGATGAATTCTCAGAGATTCCCCCCTGTTTCTATCATCCTCTCTTATGTCAAGCTGTTTCCCTTCAGGCTCTAGCTAAACAAAGCTTCTTCCTGCTTGGGGTCCAGATAGATGGTTCCTGAATGCTGTGGTTCCAGTTCACAAGAGGGTGTTAATCTTTGTGCATATCTTTGTGCATATTTATTTTTGTTCCTAGATGACTGGATTGAGGAGAAAGCCTGGCGTACTGCCCTAGGTCGGGTTCTTTGGAAGCAGATGCTGAGACAGATTTGGGGGTATAAGATGGTCATTAGGGGTTGCCACCTGTGAAAGGAAGGGGGCTGGAGTAGGATTGGGCGGAGGGAGAATTCAAATGTGATGAAGTCCCACGAGACCTTGGCCGACCTGGCAGAGTATTCTGGAGTGAGTGGTGCCCATCAGAGCCCTCTGATCCCACTCTGCTAAGTCTCTAGGTGTGGCCACCCTGGGAAAGGCATCACCTCATCAAGATGATCTCGAGGAGCTGGCACCTGTCTGCTGACAGCTGGCAGCTGAACTGACTGCCCACCGGGCAGCAGGTCCATCCTTAATGGGGATCCAGGTGGTGATGGCTCACTATCTACCATACTCCCCATATCCAAGCAACCACCACGACCTGCCATTTCTTTTTCTTTTTCTTTTTTTTTTTTTAACATCTTTACTGGAGTATAATTGCTTTACATTGTTGTGTTAGTTTCTGCTGTATAACAAAGTGAATCAGCTATACGTATACATATATCTCCATATCCCCTCCCTCTTGTGTCTCCCTCCCACCCTCCCTATCCAACCCCTCTAGGTGGTCACAAAGCACCGAGCTGATCTCCCTGTGCTATGTGGCTGCTTCCCACTAGCTATCTATTTTACATTTGGTAGTGTATATATGTCCATGCCACTCTCTCACTTTGTCCCAGCTTACCCTTCCCCCTCCCCGTGTCCTCAAGTCCATTCTCTACGTCTGAGTCTTTATTCCTGTCCTGCCCCTGTGTTCTTCAGAACCTTTTTTTCTTTTAGATTCCACATATATGTGTTAGCATACAGTATTTGTTTTTCCCTTTCTGACTTACTTCAGTCTGTATGACAGACCCTAGGTCCATCCGACCTGCCATTTCTTGCTCTACAAAATCTCTCCTATCTGCCTCTGTTTCTGCATCTCACTTGCCAATAACGTTAACAAATGCCCTTCTCTTTTCTCTGGTTACTGAGATAGCTTCACCACTGCTTTTCCTTACCCCGTTCTGTCCTCTGCTACAGTGCTGCCAGAGAGACCTTTAAAAAGATGCAAATCCATGTCTGTGAGTCTGGGTAGTATATTCAATATCTTGTAATAAACAATAACGGAAAAGAGTGGAAAAAAAGAATCTAGATATATACATATATGTATCACCAAATAACTTTGCTGTACACCTGAAACTAACACTATATTGTAAATCAACTCTACTTCAAAAAAAGAAAAAAAAAGATGCAAATCCAGTCACCTCACTCCCTGGCTTAATGCTCTTTCAGAAGCTTACAGTGATCTTTGTGATAAATTCAAACACCTTAGTCTGGATTTCCCTACTTTTCTCTCCAACCTTATAGGTCTCCTCCACCCCACGCTGGGCCCCACCCCAGTTTATGTGCCCGTTCAGTCAGCCCAGTTGGCCATCTCCCTTCTTTCTTGGCCTTTGCTCAAGATGCTGCCTCTGCTGGGAAATCTACCTGTGCTCCTCCAGCATGTAATTTGAACCCAGATCTTATGGCTGCAAGCCCAGGCCTCTCTCTGCACCTCGCCAGCCAAGACTTCTTTCTAGATGACTGTCCAAAAGGCTTGGAAGTGTACCCCACCCTGCTAATCCTTTTTCTCTTCTGAACCTTTTTTTTTTTCAGTGAAAATGACAGCCTTTGTGTTTGTTAGGATTGGGGATGAAGATGGAATAGAAGTTTCCATTTTGACCTTCCTGTGAAAATTCACCCTTAAAAAAAAAATCTGAATGTAGTGGGCAGGATTTCTAAATGGTGCCACTTTTTAAACATACATAATGTTTGTTCTACAAATATATCGCTTGATTCCTTCATTCACTTAGAAGCTGCACCAGAATGTAAATGTAAAGAATAAGAGCACAGGTTTGGTATCCATCAGAGTGGAATCCATGCCCTGTGCTCCAACACTTTAAGTGACTTTCCCCATCCATCTGTGCAATGGGGACAGATTGGAATAGTACCCACGTAGGGTATGTTCCCATAGGGTTATTGCGACAATAAAGTGAGAAAATGCATGACATGTCCTTAGCACTGTCCCCAGCATAGAAGTGCTCAGTGAATGGGAATGCTGCCTTGTATGTACTAGCTAGTAGACATAGTGACATGATTGAGACAGTGTCCAGAGCCAGACTGTCCACAGCTAAGGGTGCTGCTCTCCTCCAGGTTTCTGCTGGTTGTGCTTGCAAAGCAGACAGACTAGAGGCTCTCTGTGCTCTCCACCTCATCATTTGAGCATCTGGACCTTATCCTCCAGTCCAGTGCTGTCCAATAGAAATATAATAGAAGCCAATATGTAATTTAAAATTTTCCAGTAGCCACATTAAAGTAAAAAGACATAAGTGAAATTAATTTTAATATCTCATTTAACCTAATATATCCAAAATATCATTTCAATATAAATTGATCTAAAAACTATTAATGAGACATTTTATATTCATTTTCTCATGTGAAATCTTTGACATCTGATGTGTATTTTCCACTTAGTACCTCTCAATTCAGGCTCTCAATTTTCACTGTAAATATTTGATTTAGATTTCCTAAATTAACGTTGAAAAGGTAGATTTGCACGCCCAAGTTGTTCCAAATGTACTCAAAAGTTTTTCAGTAACTGAACTATCAGTTTTGAAATTAAGCTGGAAATGAATTCAAACGAAATTAATTTAGCACCTTGGTTACTCCAGCCACATTTCAAATGTTCAATCCACATGTGCCTAGTGACTCCCATATTGGACAGTGGCACTCTAAGAAGCCATGCAGCGGGTTCAGTCTTCTTCTGCTGCTTTTTCTTAGCTAAACTTTTTCCAAATTGGATAGAATTTGATAAATGGATAAAAATGGAGGAGCTTTGCGGAGGAGCTTTGTTTTCAGTTAGGGGAGGTCGTGAGCCATTTGCCCTCTGCCTCCCTTACTAACCACCCCACCCCCCCGCCCCTCCACCCGCAGAAGTCCTGCAGTACCTCGGCGCATCCCTGGAACTCCATGGAACAATTAACAAGTGGTAGGAATCTTAGCACTGAGCAAATGGCACACATTCAGAATCTTGGACCCTTGGAGCTCAGAGGGATCTTAGCATATATAGAGGTCCAGCCCTACCCTTCTTACAGTGCAGAAATACTTATGATAAATTCCTTGGCTGGGGTGGGTGGAGGGCGTGACTCAGCCCCTGCTGAACACCTGGGAACAGATGGATCCCTTCATTCTCTTCTGACTTACATGGTTCTCTGTGTCCTGATCTCATCTCCCTAACTAGGTTGGAGTCAAGGAGCGCCTCTTACAGTGACACAGCGCCCACACAGCACAAGACAATCAATAAATTCTTAACTGAAGGCCTGACTGACTGCAGGAATTCAAGGTCACCCGAAATATCAGGGTCACTGCATTGCACAACTCCAAAGAGCACCATTCAAATTGTATTCTGTGGTTGTGCGAGTAGCAGCCTTGTAAAGTTTGCAGAGTTTAGACTGGGCTCTCTTTTCCAGCTGAGAAAAACTTCTAAGAAATTCTTTGTTGAAACAAAATAATTCCCTCCCTTATCTTCTGATAGGAAGCAACTACATAAGTAAATTTTCTCAACTTCTTTAGGAATATACGTTAATCAGGGAGTGTGTATGGATGTGTGAATGTGTGTGCGTGTGTGTGTGTGCATGTGTGTGTGTGTGTAAGGTATGCTGGTAGAGCTGCTGTGTTAGGAAGCTCGTTTGGAACAGTTTGACCATTTCAACCTAGGCTCCAAGAGGCCAATGTATTTGTAGCTTTTGGAATTTCTCATGAATGGAATCTTTCTCTGATTTGAAAGATGCCGTAGAGCTCTTGGCTTTGTAAAGCACCCCAGAGCATGACCTATGGGAACCAAGGACATATACCTAAGTCACCAAATGAGTATAGGGACTCTTTGCAGCTGCATGGTTTCCATCTTCATGAAGCTGAGAAAAGGCAGAGGAGAGGGGAGGGGGCAGAGAGGTTCTCTTAAGAAAGCCCTCTGTTTGCTTTTGTGTTTTTCAAACTGACAGGTGTTTATTTTTTCTCCTGTCTACCCAGGAAACCAAGTGCTGCCCCCTGGAACTTGTCTTGGAAATGGGCTCACACCAGAGGCAGCAAAGGACCTTGGCCTTCCTGCTGGAATTGCAGTGGCAGCTTCACTAATTGATGCCCATGCAGGAGGACTAGGTAATCTCTTACTCCATGTCACTACCGACACTGTGTTCAAACTCTCCTCAGAATCAGACACTCCTTTTCTGTTTTTAAACCAAAGACTGAGAGCTGGTGATTCAAGATACAGTAAAGAAAAACCTTTAACGGTTAGGCATGTGGGTAGAATTATAGAACTTTTCATCAATTTTAGGATTCATTTATAATTTTATTAATTTTTCCGTAAAATAATAGAAAAAATGATGTGAATAAATATCTGGGCAGTTCTTTCCTTTACCGAAAATTTGATAAAGATACATTAACTTCCAACTAGCGTGGATGATGATGGTGTACTTACTTGTATTTTTTTTTTTTTTTTTTTTTTTTTTGTGGTACGCGGGCCTCTCACTGTTGTGGCCTCTCCCGTTGCGGAGCACAGGCTCCGGATGCACAGGCTCAGCGGCCATGGATCACGGGCCCAGCCGCTCCGCGGCATGTGGGATCTTCCCGGACTGGGACACGAACCCGTGTCTACTGCATCGGCAGGCGGACTCTCAACCACTGAGCCACCAGGGAAGCCCCTGTACTGCTTTTTTCTACAGATACTCCGAAACCCTTACAATTCTAATTTTATTTTCATATTATATTTGGCTTATATGCTATGTCCAATTACTTGGGTATATTCCTGATTTCATCTTCTAAATAAGTCTCCAACCTGGCATTCTTGTATTCATTTATTCATTCATCAAAGACCCATTGAACACTTCGTATGTCCCAGGCATGGTGCTGGGGGACAGTGACGTTAATTTAAAAAAAATAATAAACAAACAAAATCTCATCCCCAAATGGAAGACAGTGAGGCAAGGTTTACAGTAAAGTGTGATAACTCTATCCTCTTCTTTATCCTTATTGCAGTTTTTTGTCAGGGAGGGAGGCATTGTTCAGATTCTCAATATTTTTCACTTCAACTGTAGCCAAATCTTTTTTTCCTAGCCTTTCTTTCTAAGAGTGTTTCTTTTAAAATTATGGTTCGAACTTCATGTGATCAATTTAGTAGATCATGACCATTGGATTTTCAGAATAGAATGGACCGACCAGAGTAGAAAATCTCAGAGTATGTCTAACACAGTAAGGGTAAGCACTTTTTTGTGGAACTTATGTTTCTACTTCCATTTTATGTGTCTGTGCATGTGTATACTGGGCCATGATGAACGTGAATTTCTTACTATGGGTTACAGTCCAAAAAACTTTGAAAGATTTTTTAGTCCCTACTTCATATTACAGACAAGAGTTATCTATTTGAATGCTTTCATCGAGCTGCATTCCCAGAGCTCTGTCCATGCATATTCACCTCCATGTCTTTGCACGTGTGTTTCTCTGCCTAGGATGACTGGTCCTCCCCTTTGCCCACTTGCTAACTTCTACTCTAAGTTGAAGACCCATCTTAGATGCTTTCTCCTCTGTGTAGCTTTCCATGGAAGACACTTCCATTTATGTTGAAACTCTCTAAGCTGTCCTCCTTTCAGCACTTTTACCTACCCCTATGGAAGAAATGATTGTGTTGTAATTGCTCTTTTATCTGCTTGTCTTTTCCACCAGACTGTAAGTTCCTTGAAGACAGGGGCATTGTATTACTCATCTTGTGTAACCTGTGCTGAGCTGTGTCTGGTTCTTATAGGTGCTTGATAACGTTATTAAATGAATAAAGTCACATTAAGGCAAGAATAAGATAAAATAGCCCTACCCTGTAGAGTGAAAGTTAATCTGTTTCCTTATACAGCAGATTATTAGGCAGTGGCTAGTTCTTCTGCATGGTCTCTGGATTTTCAGAGCAGGATAGCTCTCATCCATCTACAAACATGTCCGTCTTATTCATCTTTATGTGTTCAGGATCTAACACAGTGCCTGAGAAGTAGTAACCAGCCAGTAATGCATGTGGGTTGGAAAATACTGCTTATAGACAAGGGTGTTTCTTTCCCTTTTCAGCGTGGGCAGTGTCTGCTTTTGATTGGAATGTCATGATTTTGGTTTTTAAGAACAGGTACAAAGAGAATTTGTGGTCTAGACAGACATGGAGTGTTCCTGTCTCCTAGTAATCCTGACCTCCCATAACCTGCCTGAGGCCCGGGAAGCTTCCTCCATCATGCTTTTACACTTATCCCTGGGCCAGCAGTCTTTGTCATCTACCCACACCCAGGCGACAGGCACTAGGCTTGGAACACCACATGCTGGAAGTAAGCAGGCTGCACCTTGGGAACTTTGAGGACTCTGGTTCCCTTGTCAGTTTCCCAGACCTCCCTAAGGAACAAACCAAAACACACCTTGTCACTTCTTCCCAGGACTCGCTGCACCCTCTAGGAGGGGAGACTGTGTCCTTACAGGTGCCTGGTACTTGAAGACACTCAGAGTTGTAAGTTGAACCGCACTGAAAGGAATCCAGGCCATGAAACGACCCCTCTCTTTTCCTAAATCAGAGATGGTCAGTAGCAGAAATTTTTACCCTTAGAAGCTTTGGCTGAGATTTTTTTTTTCCCTTTAAAACACAAATGCATGGGACTTTCCTGGTGGCACCGTGCTTAGGAGTCCACCTGCCGATGCAGGGGACACGAGTTCGATCCCTGGTCCGGGAAGATCCCACATGCATCAGAGCAACTAAGCCCATGCGCCACAACTACAACTACTGAGCCTGCACTCTAGAGCCCGCGAGCCACAACTACTGAGCCCGCGTGCCACAACTACTGAAGCCCGCGCACCTAGAGCCTGTGCTCAGCAACAAGAGAAGCCACTGCAATGAGAAGCCCATGCACTGCAACAAAGAGTAGCCCCCGCTTGCCACAACTAGAGAAAGCCCGCACACAGCAACGAAGACCCAATGCAGCCAAAAATAAGTAAATAAATAAATAAATAAAAACAAAACACAAATGCACTTACGTTAGTGAGTTTCCCTTGTGTTTTCCAAAAGTAAGTTCTTTAAGTGGAAAGATAGCCTAGGACCTTGGCTTCTTAAAGGGCTGAGCCTAGGGGCCAGCAGTGGCTGGGGAGGGCCCAGGCAGGCGATTCTCAGCTGCTGTGGGACAGTAAATACCTACTTAGCAACTTTGACCAAGTTTTATCCTTCTTATACCTCCGTCTCTCCCCTTCACCTTACAGCCAGTTTAGGGTTAGGATGTCTGGGAAAAAGAGGAGGCCTGGGAGCAAATATTCCCTCTTGTTTCCCATGCCACCTATGCCCCTTTCAGAATGTAGAAGAGAAGAGAGGCCTGAAAATCTTAAACAGGTCATCCGCCCATCCAGCCGTGCAGTTACTAAAGATAGCTACTGAATGTGTGTTAACATGGTGGTTACTGGTCTAGGCACTGGAGATTATAGCAGTGAACCGAGCAGCCAAAGCCCCACACCTTTTGGAGAGAAAATTCTCATACTCTCCTGGCCTGCATGTTTGTAACTTAATAGTATTGGTTTGAGACAACTAACCCCTGAGACATATCATGATGCTGTAATAAGGGCTCTGAACATGGAATCTGAAGGTCTGGATTTAAATTCTTACTCTCTCTACCTGTGTACCTTAGGCCAAATATCATACCTCTTCACACTTCTGAATTTCCCCTTCTGCCATACAAGACAGTGATGCCCTCCTCACAGATGTGTTATGATATAAACAGGTAAAGCAGCTGATGTAGCATCTGGCACATAGTGGGCACGCAATAATGAGGTATCTTTCTTCAGTTTTTCTCACTGTGGAGTGACAATGCCTGGCACAAAGTAGGAGCTTTATAAATGGAAGTTCCCTGAGTTACTATCCAGGAGAACTGTCTTCCCTTTGCATAGGAAGTCGGAGAAGAACCCCAGGCTTCTGGACTTTATCTGCCGTCCATGGATCTGCCCTAAATTTCCTTCCCCGATATTCTTTTAGAGAACACAGGATTCACTGCTTTAAGATTCTGTACAGATTATGGTCAGAAACAACCTCATGATCTGGTTAGATGAACTCCATGCTAAGAGATTGTCAAGTGTCAGGTTAAGAATCTGGCTTTGGAATTGGATGCCATCCAGGCCTCACACAGACAAGCCACTGACAATCACAGCCCCTTCAAGTGCTGACCTGGTGTGACCTACCCTGGACGCCACATTCTGACTGTTACGAGGGGTCGGAATTCTGCTTTGGAGAAAGACTCCTGGACTCTCAGTCTCCAGGGAAGCCTGGAACGGGAGGATAAAGATCAAAGAAGCGAGTGGAACTCAACTCATGATTTTTCCAGTTCTGGAAAAAGAGGAGGAAGCACTTGGTGGAAATAAAAATCAAAGATAAGAGAACATTCTGTACTTAAGGTGCTGGTTAGTAAGTTCTCCAGCGGATAGCCAGAAGATGGGAGGAGCTGTGTTTGCCCTTTGTGGGGGTGGTTCTCTCTAGGGCTCCTGCCGCTGCTCTCTTCCTAGCTTGTAAAAATAGTGGTAACTTTGTTCCAGGTCTTTTCTTGGCTCCAGCAGCCCAGCTGTCCTGAACTGGCAGTAACAACCTGATTTCTGTCTCAGGCCCTCTCCCCTAGTTGTTCTTCTTTATCAGACCAGCTTCTGATTCTCCATCACATCCTGAAGCCGGGCTGTCTCCTCCAGGAGCCTTCCCTGACTCCCCCAAGCTGACTTAAACCCTCCTTCCTCTCGCTCCCATGATGCCTGGGACTTGCCTTGTTTACAGTACACGTCACCCAGGTTTATGTGCGCAACTTTGTCTCATTTACAAGTTTGTGAACTCTTCGAGAGTGAGCCCCGTGCCATTTCGTTCTTATATCCCAGCAACCAGCACAGTGTTTTGCGTGTGACACGTGCATATTTAGTGAATGAGTGAATGAATGGCATCCCCTGCGTGAGGGATGGATATTCAACTGAGAAGTAGAATAACCTCTCGTTACAGAGGTGGCTGCCCTGTACATTAGGTGTACCTGGCTCAGTTCTCCATGAAGCGGAAGAGTTGTTCTGAGCGCTCCCTGATCTAGTCCTGGGTGTCTGGAAACTCGTGTCCTTTGTGCTCCCATCATGTTAGCAGGTGTTGGCCAAGAGCAAACGTTGTGCCTAGGTTTAGCATCACTCTGATACCAGATACTGGGTTCTTTGCCAGATGTTGATTTGGCTTAAATTGCTCATCTGAGTTTCAGAATCAAACCAAATTGAGGATTTTGAATTTCTCCCTCCCCTCCCTTCCCCTCCTCTCTCCTCTTCCTTCCTTCCTTTCTTATAGCAGAAAAATTGGTTTAGCCCGTCTTGCAAAAGGAGCTTCTGGTTCATGCCCTCTTAGAGCAACACATAGTTAATTCCAGTGAGCAATAAACCTTGCCAACTTTTCATCTCACCATTGTCAGTGCTCTAGAAGCAACACTGATTCTCAAAGCAACTTTATACATACTATTATTTTGTTCCATTCGTTAAATGAAATAATGAGGCTCACAAAGACTACCTAACTTACCCAAAGTCACACGATTAGTAAGCGGTAAATGCATGATTTAAACCCACACCGTCTGATTCCAGAGCTCACACTTCTAATCACTATGCCTTATGGAATGCACACTGGTTACAGTGTGCTCCAGTCTACTCTTGAATTTGACACTTAAAGTAGCATTTGAGCGAGTAACAAGTATTAAAAAAAGAAAGTCTTTCAATAAATATTTATTGATGACCCACTTTACTAGTTGATGAGAGTATAAGGTGAATATGAGAGAGAACTGGACTTGTGGGAACTTGTAGTCTAGTAGAGAAAACAAACATTAAGTAAACAATGCAATTATATGTTCCAAGTATATAAGGCTTTGGAAAAATATGGAATGGGCCCAGAATTGAGACTTGAAGAATTATAGAAGGATTCCTAGAGGAAGTGATGTCTGTAATGTAACTGCAACATTTCCTGCCCTATTATTGCTTCCTGGTAAAATGGAATTCATTTACTTGTTGTAACTCTCCAACTTCAGTTAGGCTTTATTCCTAATAATAATAATAACAATATCACTAATAAGACAAGAATCACTACCCTTATTGGTACTACCTTCCGTGTGCCAAGTACTCTGCTGGACACTTCCTATACTTTATCTCTTGCTTCTCATGATGATCCTACAAGGCAGAGGTTACCTCCCATTCTGTACGTGAGGAAGCTCCATCACATAGCTAGTATCGTGGCAAGATTTGAACCTGAGTCTGACTTCAGAGCTCTTGTTCTTTTTCTTTGTACCAGTGGTTCTCAGCCAGGCGGGATTTTAACTCCCCATCCTCAGGACATTTGGCGCTATCTGGAGACATTTCTGTGATTGTCATTTGGAAAGGGGAACTGGTATGGCATGTGGTGGGCAGAGGCTAGGAGCGCTGCTAAACGTCCTACAGTGCTCAGGGCAGCCCCACAGCAGAGAGTTATCCTGCCTTGAAGTGCTGGGAATGAGAAGCCCTACTCTAAACGGAAACCCTTCCAATGATAGTATTTCCCTTCGTCAATTCAGTTTATTTCCGTAGAAGCCAAAACACAACCCCAAATAAGCGTCTTACTGATAAATTAGTACTTTGTCCAAATAGACTTTGTGAAATTAACTCTTCAGTGAAAATAGTTGTGAGATAAGCCAGTAGAGTGAAGACTTCAGACTAGGGAGTATAAGATGATTCCTGCCCCTTCCGTCTTACCCAGAGTCTAACACGAGACCACTTGTCCAGCTTTCAGCACATCATATACACTTGCCTCCTCCTTGCCTTTGGTCATGCTGTTCACTCCGTTTGGGCTGAGCCCTGCTCCCCACCTAGACAGTCCTACTCATGTGTCAGCAGTCAGGCTAAATGTTACTTATACAGTGGAGCTGTCTCCAAACTGAACCCTGCTCTTAGAAACCAGGATTCACTCCCTCCTCTGTGTTTCTGCCACACTTTCACCTACTTCATTTTTCCCCCCAAATCATGTTCACTCTGCCCATCTTTCAGCATGGGACCCACAGAGTCAGTCCCCTGTGAATCAGTGAGTTAATTAAGATAATAAAAGTGAGAGGATTTTGAAATATCCAAAACAAGGATTGCTAAATCCAGGTAGGGGAGCCTTTAAAAAATATATAGATACCTACGGCCTACCTGCGAAGGATCCTGAGTCTGAGTGTCTGGGGTGGGGCCGGGAAACCGATTATAGGAAGGAAGTTGTCACCTGGTGCCCAGAGGAGACGGTTTGCGGGACAGGTTGGCACTGGGCACACAGGTCAGAAGCAGAAGCGATGTGCAACTCTCAGGTAGACAAATCAGACCAAACCACAACTGTGCTGAGAAGGAGCCAGGCCCAGACTCAGACCGGAAACTGGGGGCAGGAGGGACTGTGTCCAACAAGAAAGAGAAGCTTGGATCCAAAGAGGCAGACGGTCTGTAAGGAGGGGGATTAGAAGAGCAGATAAAGTCTTGCCGGGGAATCTGGAAGGAGAAAAGCGGTGTCAGTGCCCAAGCAGATAGGGCAAGGATGACTCCGGGAGTTCCTGGATGTGAATCAGAAAGGGGGAGGAGGAGTTGGTTGGTGTGATTTTAAGGTTATTGTGTTAGGCTGAGATTTGGTTTAATGAGAACCACTGTTGCCTGAGACCAGAGCAGTTGCATGAGCCTTGGTGAGGGGCAGAGGGGATGGGGGGAAGGACGGCTTTGGGTTTCCTGTCCCCAGACCCCAGGGCTTTCCTGGAACACTGTGCTTCTCTGGACTGTGAGGGATGAGCCTTAGCTGGGAGACCGGTCTTTTCTGTGGTCAGAAATCAGGGATAAGTGCAGCCCTGCGGGGCTACAGCCCCCTCCTGCTGTCCTACCCCTCTCTAAATCTGTGCCACACAACCCAGGATATGCCGCTATGAGCCTACCCTGAAATGGTTAACTTCTTTATTTTATATACAGGCTCGTGTTTGGATAATGAGTGATCATAGGCTTAAGAACTAAAAGGTTGCTTAAAGACTTTCTGTATCAAATTCTTCAATATGCAGATGAGAAAACTGAAGCCCAGAAAAACAGTGAGTCATCCAAGGTTACCCCAGCAAATTACCGTCAGAGTTGAATTTAGAAACTGAGCCTCCTAATTTATTGGTCAGGGGCCCTGCCCCTGTTATGCCACACCATCTCCAAATTAGGAAAAGGGAATGGTTTTGGGTTTCTGGAACTCTATCCATCGTGGAAAATAAGAACAGGCAAGAAGTAGGTGTATTCACACCTGTGCTTATGTATATGTGCAGCTGTATATGCATTGCATGTATATACACGTGTATGTGTGTATACAACCCTGTATGTGTGTGTATGTTATTCCATTCTACCCATTATATCCCATTTAATGGCTGCAGTCAGGATCCTGTCTGGCTATCAGATAGGTAAACTAGTTGTTCTAAGCCACTCATGAGTAAGTCTCTTCCATTTTGTGGTCACAGTCCGCATTAAGGGTCTCCCTCAAAAGCTGGTAATAATAAAAATGCCTGGCATTTCAAGTTCCTTCTGAAAAGTTCAAAACAATTGTTTTTGTTTCAGTCTGTGCCCAGCTTTGCGCTGGGCGCTTAAATAGTAGTGTCATCAGCTCACAAACACACTGTGGGCTGCCATTGTTTTCTGCATTTAATATACAAGGATATCAAGGTTTAATAACTTGTTTCATTGTGACATTTCAGTAAATGATAAAGTTGGATCCTAGGTCCAAGTTTTTTTTTACTCCAGAGCCTATGAGCTTTTTCCTGCTTGCCCTTCTAGTATATTTATGTATGTCTAGATATGTCTATGCATTTACTTACCTTAGCCTATAATTACACAAACTTATGTCTGTATCTAAAGTGGAAGATAGAGCTTCTATTAAACATTCTTCCAGGTAGGTATGTTTCTAGATCCAATTTTTTTTTTTTTTTTTTTTTTTTTTTTGCGGTACGCGGGCCTCTCACCGTTGTGGCCTCTCCTGTTGCGGAGCACAGGCTCCGGACGCGCAGGCTCAGCGGCCATGGCTCACGGGCCTAGCCGCTCCGCGGCATGTGGGATCCTCCCGGACCGGGGCACAAACCCGTGTCCCCTGCATCGGCAGGCGGACTCTCAACAACTGTGCCACCAGGGAAGCCCTCTAGATCCATTTTATGGATGAGAGAGTTGAGGCCCAGATTGGGGAAGGGACTTAATAAAATATACTTCAAACAGCACACATGTTTGGGGCTCTCCCAGTCATGGGGAATAAGACCAGGCTCATTAGACCAGGCTGGCTATTTTTTGACTATGGTGGAAAGATCAGTAATACTAAAGTTGATAATAATTTTGTTGATTATTTTTGTTGGTTAATGTTGAAATGAATGTTGATATTAAACTTATCTGTGTAGTGACTTGCCACTTTCCAACCATCATCCTGGTATTTTTGCTTCCATTAATGGTTGAGCAAATGGACACTCCAGTAGGTGAAGGGATTTGCTTAAGGATACAGGATGAGGAAGGATTGGATCCAAGACTGTAATGCTGATCTGTCTCTCCCCATCATTTCACATTTACTTTGGTGAAGACATTTCATCAAACAGTGGAGCAAGTGCTTCCTTCTAAACAGAGCAGAGTGTGTTGACTCAGTGTGAGTTCCTGTGCCCAGAGGCCCTGATTTCAAGCAAATCTCTGACCAAACTCATCAGCTTCAGAACCTTATCTGGTATCCAGAGGGAATTTGTAACCAGAAGGTTCTACGTATTCACTCATGTATTAATATGTGACTGAAAAGATGAGCTGCTGTTTTCCTTTGCTGAGCTTGGGAACAAAAACAAAAACACACAGAATAACCCAGCCCCAGGTTCTGATACTGCCAACCACCTGTTAGGAGGACTTCCCACCCCAAGTTCAAAAGGTAGAAGACTGCTGGAAGAGTGTTTGTTTGGGGACCCAAAGTCTAAGATTGCACTTGCGTCACTGGCTGTGAGAGTAGGCTTACCCCAAAGGTCCACTGTTTTTCATGGCACAGAAACACAGCACATGGTGCTTCACATCCATGTAATAACCCTGAGCACTAATGTTTACTCTGGGGCTTGCACATCCGCAGCTGTTGGTGGGAAAATGCACATCTCCAGTCATCGCCCCTCCGCGGCAGCCTCACATCTGAACTGCTGTCTGCTTCCTTATCATCTCCCCATGGGCCTGGGTAATTTCCTTGTTTTCAATTTTCTCTTAACTAAGCATTCATATGAGTCATTATAAAGGGTGAAGAGAAAAAAAGATTGTTTTTTCCCTACACTGGGGATCTTGAGGATTGCCTCCTGGCATCCTGCAGCCAGTATAGATGTCTAGAGAAACTAAGAAAGAAAAATCATGCTGTGAGCTATGATGTAGGAATGTGACTTCTAACGACAGTGAAAATGAAAAATCTTGAGGTAACACAACAGTAATTAAGAACACATAACTGATTCAAATCCTGATTCCACTTCCTGTCTGTGTGACCTTGGGAAGTCACTTGACACTTCTTGCCTCAGTTTTTTCCATCTGTGAAACGGGAATAATAATCGCACCCACCTCGTAGAGTTGTTTGAAGAATAAATAAGCTAATATCTGTAAAGCACTTAGAACAGTGTCTGGTAGTGCTGTGTATACTTAGGTATGACTAACGGGATCTCAGCAGATTTACATTATGAATGATAGCAGTGAGCAAGAGAAATTCAAAGATTCACTCCTTTAGTTACCAAATATGTGATAGCTTCCTTTTATGTGCCAGGCATTGTTGTACGGGTGTTGGATATAGTAGTAAATAGAGACAAGTTCCTACTCTGTAGAGCTTCTATCTTGCTGCGGGTGTTCGTAACCTTACATATAAACATATATGTGTATATTTTTATATGAGCCGTATGCATGCATGCATGTGTATGCACACGCATGCACATGTATGGGCGTGTTTGTGCCTGTGCTTATGTGTGTCCACGTGTGTGCATTTGTTATACACTTCTGTATGACCATCCATGTATACATGTGTGTGTCTGTGTATATGTGTGCACAAATGTGCCTGTATCTGCATGCTCATAAATGTGTATGCATGTCTGAATGCTTGTGTGTATGCGTATATGTGTGTGTGCCAGTATACACACACACACACACACACATATACATACACACTTGGGTATATGTGTTTATGCATGTGTGGGTATATGTGTGTATATATGTATGTGTATAGGCATGCATGTGTGTTTATCAGGTACTGCTAAGTGTTATGAAGGACAGGTCTGTGTAAAGCAATGGAGAGTGCCAGGAGTTGCTGCCAGTACAGAGAGTTCTGGAAAGTTTAATCCAGAGTGGTTTAATCCAGACATTTGAGGAAACAGACCTCAGTGAAGTGAGGGAACATTTTATGGTTTAAGAAGCAAGGTAGCAATTAATTCAATCAGCAGATATGTGTTAGGCCCATACTTGTATGGGCCTCAGATGCCATACAGGGCACTGGGCTACCAGAGATGACCCAATCCTCTCTCTAGAGGAGCTTAGCAGCTGGTGGAGAAGGCAGACTTGTCTTCAGAAAAATCTCATTGTAACCTGCATGCTGCTTTTCCCAGATGAGAAGGAAGTGTCACAAGAGGGCAGGGAGTGGATCAACTAGCTCTGCCAGGACAAGTGAGAGAATCATCACCTAGGAGGTGGAAATGGGATAAGCATTTCAAGAGGCAGGAACAGAATGTGAAAAACTTCGGAGTGTGGAACAGCCTGACTTCATCAAGGAGCATTTCAGTATGGGAAGCTTGCTGTTCATGTGTGAGGGGAACAGTGAGAGATGGCCGGGAAATCAGAGCCGGTACTGTGGTGTGGGCTCTGAGCTCCCAGCTTTGCCACTGGTTATTAACAAGTTACTTAACTGCTCAGTGCCTCAGAGTTCTGCTCTATAAATGGTAATGACAGTAGCACCTCGTCCGGTGGTTGCATTTTATAGACGCCTTCTCCTGACATATGGTGAGCCCTTAAGTGTTAGCTCTTCCAGGTCAGAAGCTCAAATGTAAAAAGCCTAGAATTCCAAGTCAAGGAGGTTGGATGCTAAAATTAAGTTGGATCAACCCTCTCTATTCAAATAGCTTCCTCAGCACTGATTGTCATGTGAAAACTATGTCAAGTGTTCTACATGAAGCATTTGCCTTTGGGAGTGCAGCTCTGATTTGTAATACCAATGGGTGATAGTGCAAAGGAACAGTTAGAGCAGTAAAAAAAAAAAAAAAAAAATGCCAGCTCATTTTAAGCTTAGAACAAAACTGTTCACTTCAATGGAATGAAGCAGATGTTTATTTTCCCAGGCCCTGGGAATTCAGAAATAACCCACTTGCTGCCAGGGCTTTGCCCTCTACCTTTGCAACGTCACTTACTCAACCTGCAGAAGCATAGCTGGAAGGGAAAGTGCATTTCCCCACCTCTCACTTCTGTATCTCAGCATCCTTGTTATTCATCCATCAGGCCTGAGGGTGAGCACTGCTACTTTTCACTGTCTCCTACCCACTCTGATCTTGGCCACTGTCTTTGTGAGAGGAGATTTTTCTCTGGTCCTGTCATCTCTCTTCAAATCCAAACAGAGAATGTACAAAGTCTGCCCATGCTCACTGTAGTCTGAGCTGCTGAATATTCTTCCAGAGCCCTTTAGGATTTCTGTGCCCATACTTCTTTTTTCTTTTTCTTTTTTTTTTAACATCTTTATTGGAGTATAATTGCTTTACAATGGTGTGTTAGTTTCTGCTTTATAACAAAGTGAATCAGTTATACATATGTTCCCATATCTCTTCCCTCTCACGTCTCCCTCCCTCCTACCCTCCCTATCCCACCCCTCTAGGTGGTCACAAACCACCTAGCTGATCTCCCTGTGCTATGCGGCTGCTTCCCGCTAGCTATCTGTTTTACATTTGGTAGTGTATATATGTCCATGCCACTCTCTCACTTTGTCACAGCTCACCCTTCCCCCTGCCCATATCCTCAAGTCTGTTCTCTAGTAGGTCTGTGTTGTGTCTTTATTTCCGTCTTGCCCCTAGTTTCTTCATGACATTTTTTTTTCTTAGATTCCATATATATGTGTTAGCATACGGTATTTGTTTTTCTCTTTCTGACTTACTTTACTCTGTATGACAGACTCTAGGTCCATCCACCTCACTACAAATAACTCAATTCTGTTTCTTTTTATGGATGAGTAGTATTCCATTGTATATATGTACCACATCTTCTTTATCCATTCATCTGATGATGGACACTTAGGTTGTTTCCATCTCCCGGCTATTGTAAATAGAGTTGCAATGAACATTTTGGTACATGACTCTTTTTGAATGATGGTTTTCTCAGGGTATATGCCCAGTAGTGGGATTGCTGGGTCATATGGTAGTTCTATTTTTAGTTTTTTAAGGAACCTCCATACTGTTCTCCATAGTGGCTGTATCAATTTACATTCCCACCAACAGTACAAAAGGGTTCCCTTTTCTCCACACCCTCTCCAACATTTATTGTTTGTAGATATTTTGATGATGGCCATTCTGACCGGTGTAAGATGATATCTCATTGTAGTTTTGATTTGCATTTCTCTAATGATTAATGATATTGAGCATTCTTTCATGTGTTTGTTGGCATTCTGTATATCTTCTTTGGAGAAATGTCTATTTAGGTCTTCTGCCCATTTTTGGCTTGGGTTGTTTGTTTTTTTGTTATTGAGTTGCATGGGCTGCTTATAAATTTTGGAGATTAATCCTTTGTCAGTTTCTTCATTTGCAAATATTTTCTCCCATTCTGAGGGTTGTCTTTTGGTCTTGTTTATGGTTTCCTTTGCTGTGCAAAGGCTTTGAAGTTTCATTAGGTCCCATTTGTTTATTTTTGTTTTTATTTCCATTTCTCTAGGAGGTGGGTCAAAAAGGATCTTGCTGTGATTTATGTCATAGAGTGTTCTGCCTATGTTTTCCTCTAAGAGTTTGATAGTGTCTGGCCTTACATTTAGGTCTTTAATCCATTTTGAGTTTATTTTTGTGTATGGTGTTAGGGAGTGTTCTAATTTGATTCTTTTACATGTAGCTGTCCAGTTTTCCAAGCACCACTTATTGAAGAGGCTGTCTTTTCTCCACTGTATATTCTTGCCTCCTTTGTCAATGTTAAGGTGACCATATGTGCGTGGGTTTATCTCTGTGTGCCCATACTTCTGAATGTTCCATCTTCATTTTGTTGGTGGCAATGACAAATTTTCCCACATAACTTCTTTCTGTTCCCATTTTGGTTAGAAATTACTATTTACTGAACACTGAGAATGGAAAATTCATAGAGGGGCAACGTGAGAAAATGCGTTATTTACACTATTTCCAATTACCCGTAGTAAATCGAAATCATAATACAGATAATCCAAAAAAATGAGTATTTTAATTTGAACATAGTTAGGTTTTTGCTTCGCTTATTTGTACATCTGATTTCTGTCCTTATTTACGTATTATAGTGGTTTTCAAATTTGAGTATGCATAGTCAACTAGGGAATTAGTTAAAATGCAGATTATTGGGTCCCTGCACCCACCACTATGACAGATTCACACCAGTAGGTTTGACGGGGGCCTGAACATCTGCCTTGTCTCCGGTGCCCACATGATTCTAATGGACTTCACCACTAATGCCTTAACAGATGTGGGAGGGCTGGTCTAAACTCAAGTTGGTTACAGTCAAAAGTCATCCGTGTGTAATCCAGAAAGAACAAAACTGAGTCCAGGCTAATTGAAAGACTGCATTTTAAAATTTTTTATTTCAAAAGCAGAGCAATGAAGAGCTCTTCCAATCTGGTACACTTACCATGAGCTGGGTGCCACCTAAGCGTTTACCTAGACAGCACTTGATATGGGCAACAACTATGGCTGCGTACATTCTCCCCACCCCCATGTAAGGGCCACAGTGAGACTTACCTTTGTTCAGGCATGTGGGTGGGATGGGAGGAGAATCTAGAAGGTCTGTCTGACTCTAGGTCTCCTGCTCTTATCCTCAGATAGCTTCAGCCAAGCCTCTGTTAACTGAATTAGCCATGGACAATTTTTTTAAAATGTTCAATAAACAGAAAACATGGAGCATCTTTGGATCAAATGCTCAGGTCCAGGGAAAGCTGTTTGTTTTAAAGAGATTGTGTTAGGCTGTTAAGCTGTATTGTTACAGTTTCCTGGGCTGAATTTAGCCTAGAGAGTTAAAAGTATGCCAGCCTTGTGATTCACCACTGTGAAAACTGAGGGTAGGTGTGGACTCCGCCACCAGTATCAGTAACATGAGTGAAGACTCTATACACCTTTTATATTCAGGCCTCTCACCACTGAAAGTTGTAAAGAAAAACCCACATAGCTCAGTTCTGCGAAATGCATTAAATATTCTGGAATAATTTGGCTCTTATTCACAAAATGTCTGCTTTACTGTGGTGTAACCTTATTGCCCAGCCTAATGCGTGTGGGCTAATAATTCTTTCCCCATGTGCATATCTCTAAGTGTAACACATAGACAATAACATTTAGACATTTAAGTAGATGATTATATTACTGTCTCCCCCACTTAGACTGTGAGCTTCCTGTGGGCACTGTATCTGGTCATATTCATCTCTGTAACTTCAGACCCCAGCACTTAACCCAGGAAGCATATGCATCAGTTAATGTTTTTGTCTATAAACAACATGCTGTAGCAAAGTCAGTGATGTAAAGAAATAGAGATATAACATGAGGACTAAGTTCTATAGGAATTTGAAAAAGGGAGAAGTCTCCTTCAGTAGAAACATTAAGGCAAGGGAAGAACAAAGATACTAATATTCCTTGAGTGACTTCAGCATGGCTGGAATGTGCTGGGTAGGCTCCTGGTATGATCTTCACATCAACCCCAGCCGCTTGTTCAAGGTCACACAACTAGTAATGAGAACCCCGGAACCTCAGCCGCCATGGTCCTTTGGGGAAGTGGGAGGGGTAACCTGTGAACTGTACCCAAAGTAATGGGTATCTTCTCCACTGGAAGCAATGAAATGTAGAAGAGTCTGGATGGAGAGAATAGCAATAGCATATGTGAAGGCACTGAAATGTGTTGAGAAATGGTAAGCGTTTCAATTTGGCCAAAGTCTGTGGTATCTATGAGAGATTCCTGGAAGATGAGGCTGTCAAGGTCAAATAGGTGGGGAGAGAATGGCAGTACCTGAGCACCATGTTGCAAAGTCTTTGCCACCCCGCTCTTTTCCCCAGGCATTGTCAAGCCACTGAAGGTGGTTTTAAGCAAGAGACTTATTCCACGCAGGACTTATGTATTTCTATTCACAATAGTTTGGGAAGAGGAAGGTGTGAAGGAGAAGGGGTAGCCTGAAATAGGGTTGTGGCAGAGGGCCTTGAAAGGAAGACAGGGAATTTGACATCTTCTTCTTCCTTCTCCCCCTCCCCTTCCCCCTCCTTCTTCTTCTTTCTAAATCCATTGATTAGGCAAGAGTTGTTTAAAATTTTGGATGCTCTTTATATTTCTCCTATTACTAAATTAAATGTATGAAAGTATCTTTTTAAGTTTGAAATAAAATTTCTCTCATATTTGGCAGTAAATAGTAAATAACTTTTTAACCTTAAAGTCGCAGAATAGTTAATCCAGTTTCTAAGCTGGGCTTTCATGAAAACCTGTTGTCTTTCATGGAGATATCCACTTGACTTGAGGGGCCATAATCAAAAGAGAAGCCCAAAGAATTGGGCTTGATACTTCTACTGCTTTACACGCTGGACATTTGCTGATTTGAAATCTGCAGCTGAGACCCTGGTAAGGGTAAGTGAAACACCAATTTGGTAATCTCTCCAGGCTGGAAAGACAACTTGAGTTCAGGGATCATTAAGGATGAAGAGTACTGATAAACACTCTAGGCTTTTAGTTGGGACCGTAAGAGTAAACTGAAAAAGACAGACTTTACAAAGGCTGAAGCCTGGCTTTGAATGAACTCAGCACTTGATTAAATTCTGTTAATCTGTCCCTACTTCAGCTAACTGCAAGAAGGAAAATTATATTTTTTCTGGAGGAAGATAACATAATCAGAGGTTCAACTTATAAATAAAATTTTTCATATACAATTTCTCTGTTGAACAATCTAGTTATACAAAGTATAAGAATTTTCATAAAGCAAGGGAAAAACCAAACCCACAGAAGATCCAGATGTTGGAAATATTATACATGGATATTAAAGTATCTTTGAGTAATTTGTTCAAAAAATTATAGGAGAAGATGGAGAATTCAGAGAACTGGGAGGTATAAAAAGAACCAAATAGAAATTGTAGAACTGAAAATTCAATAATTGAAATTAAGAACTGAAAAGATGGTATACAGTTAACAGCAGACTCAATATAGCCGAAAGGAGAATTAGTGAACTGGACAATAGGTGGGAAAAATATCCATGCACACTAAGAAATATCTGTGGAAAAATATCCATGTATATCCATGCTACAACACAGTATACAAAGGATAGAAAATACACAGAGGAGTATGAGAGATGGGCATGGTAAAGGGGTCTAGCAGAGATATAATTGGAATCTTAGAATGAGAGGAGATATATAATAAAGCAGAAGCTGTATTTGAAAAGATAATTTCCAAAAGTTTTCCAAAACTGGTAAAAGAGCTCAAGTGAATTATTTTAACGTTGGAAAAAAAACTATGAATGCAATTTCATATTGGAACAGAGGAAAATGATATGATAATTTTAATAGTTGTTTAAAAAAAGACCTTTCATAAAATAATTTAAGACAGAGTCATGACTTTAAAAATATCTTGGTGGGCTTCCCTGGTGGGCGCAGTGGTTAAGAATCCGCCTGCTGGGCTTCCCTGGTGGCGCAGTGGTTGAGAGTCTGCCTGCTGATGCAGGGGACACAGGTTCGTGCCCTGGTCCGGGAAGATCCCACATGCCGCAGAGGTTAGGCCCGTGAGCCATGGCTGCTGAGCCTGCACATCCGGAGCCTATGCTCCTCAACGGGAGAGGCCACAACAATGAGAGGCCCGCGTACCACCAAAAAAAAAGAATCCGCATGCCAATGCAGAGGACACAGGTTCAAGCCCTGGTCTGGGAAGATCCCACATGCCGTGGAACAACTAAGTACATGCACCACAACTACTGAGCCTGCACTCTAGAGCCCACGAGCTACACTACTGAGCACGTGTACCACAACTACTGAAGCCCGTGCGCCTAGAGCCCGTGCTCCACAACAAGAGAAGCCACTGCAATGAGAAGCCTGTGCACCGCAACAGAGTAGCCCCCTCTTACCACAACTAGAGAAGCCCGCACTCAGCAGCAGAGACCCAGCGCAGCCATAAATAAATAAATAAATAAATTTATTAAAAAGAAGAATCTTGGCAAACGAAGAATAGAAAGGAACTTTCTTATTCTGATTAAGGATATATAGAAAACAAAACAAAAAACCTAATTCAAACATTAGACTTAATGGTGAAATAACACTTTCCCATTCTCACCACTTCTATTCCACATTTTATTGTAGGTCCTAGCCAGTGCCGTAAGTCAAGAAAAATATAAAGATTAGAAGAAACAAATAAAACTAACATCATAGGTGACACAGTAACACACATATAGAAATTTAAACATTTTATAGATAAAATATTAAAATTTATAGATAATTTAGCAGGGGTGCTATTCAAAAAGTCAAGACAAAAATAAGTTTCTTTTTTGTAAAGAAGAAACATTTAAAACATTAAAATTTTAAGTAGCATAATTACCAATAATATAAGAAATATAATACCTAGGAGTAAATTTAATTGCACATGTGAGAGACATCTATGCAGAAAGCTATAAAATATTATTGAGAGAAAATGAAGAAGACACAAATAAATGGAGGGATATATGATGTTCATTGATTGGAAGACTCAGTATTACATAAATGTGACAGTTCTCCCTAGTTTGTAGTATAGATTCAATGAGTCCAGTTCAAAATTCTAGCAGATTTCTGTGTGAGGGGCTAGAACTTGATGATCAGATTCTCAAACTTTTATGGAAAGAGCCAATCATAAACAAGACAACCTTGGAGAAGAGCAAAGTTGGGAGGACTTAATACTAACAGATATAAAAAAAAACTTGTTATAAAGTAATTAAGGCTGGTATTAGGACAGGGGTAGACAAACTAGAGGAAAAGAGATTAAGGAATCTAGAAACAGATTCACAGTCAATTTATGACAAAGGTAGTACTGCAGAGCTGTGAGGTATGTTAACTGGATATCAATATGGGAAGGATTGAATGTTGCCCCTTGCCTTATACCATACAATAGAGTTTATATACAACTTATAGATAATGGAATATTATTTAGTCATTAAAAAGAATGACATCTTGCCATTTGTGACACATGGATGGACCTCAAGAACATTGTGTTAAGTGAAATAAGTGAGACAGCAAAGGGCAAATACTGGATGACTGTATGAGCTCTCTTACATGTGGAATCTAAAAACAAGCAAACAAAGAAATCCCAAGCTCATAAGTACAGGGGACAGGTTGTGGTTGCTGGAGAAATGGCAGAGGGGTTCAGAAGGTACAAATGAAAACTGAGAAATGAGGGGTGGACACCAAACCTTCCCAGCTGTGTCCTGATACTTGACAATGGTTCAGTACTTCAGTGAACTGTGAAAATGACTTTGAACCCTTGAATCGTTTGTATTTTTTACATGTTCCTCCCTCTGCCAGGGTAAGAGCAAAAGCAAAAATTTACTCCTTTTCTGTTGGTTTTTTTTTCCCACTAGAGGTTTTCTTTTCTTCCCGCTATTATAGTTTAAGTTTTATCCTGACAAATTCTAGGACACTAGTCAAATTCTTTTTCTTTTTTAATGAAATGTGGTTGCATTGCTTGATTGATGATAGCCCAAATGGACTCAGGCCACACAGTGCCATAGAAAGAGGATGGTATGAAGGTGGAAAGAACACCTGTGGACCTGCCAGAATTTAGTCTGTAGGTTGGCACGTAGATGGCAGGATGTGGGGAGGATGTGGATGATGATGAAGACCAGCAAGCTTTGGGGCACCGTGCCCAGTGACAGCATAACAGCTGTGCCAGGGCGACGCAAGGTTGGAAGGCCTGGCAGGTGGAAGCTGCTTCATGTTGTCTGTTCGGTTGATGCCTCTGGTCTGCGCTGCAGGTGGCCTTGGGAGTCGTCTCTCCAAAGAGCCCACAAGGAGAGGCGCTGACATGGACACACTCCAGAGGTTTGCCCAGAGGTGCTTCGAGAAGATGGACTGAGTGTTATTTTTTAAATCACTCAAGAATTCTTCCCTTTGGAATACAGAATTTAGAAAGAGAGCAAAGGACGAGTGAGAAATAATATGAATATACAGCATATATCCAACGGAAGTGTTGGATACCAAAAAACCGCCCAAGAATACCCACAACTCCATTTCTACAGTCTCATGGTTGGAAAACATGATCTCCAGAGCCAGACTGCCCGAATTCCTATTTCACACCATCACCTGCTCTCTGTGATCAAGGGTCAGTGACTTACCCGCTGGCTCTCAGGTTCTCATCTCCAAGATGGGCCTCATAACAGTGATTGTGAGGATCCAATACCACGGTAATTTGCATAAAGCACTTAGAAGAGCTGCCTCCATATGTATTAACTGTTATGATGATGGTGATGTAGAGAAGACCTAAGGCTTTTGAGGTAGGCTGCAGCGGGACCCAGGGTGAGTGGCCACAGCCAAGGTGGAAGAGATCTCTGACCATCAGCTCAAAGGGGAAAAAGGTCCTCAGTGGAGAAGCCTGTTTGGACCCACATGGGGTGAGTCATTCCTCCTGCTAGAGACTTGCTGTGCCCCTGTGACAGCCATGGTTAGGCTGCTGTGTACCAGTGTCCTTGGCTCCCAGGAGACTGTAAGCCCTTTGAGGACAGTGATTATGTTTTTCCAAGTATTATTTCTCCTGCAGTGCTGAGCATGGTGTCTCATGGAGAGTTGTGCTCAGTAAAGGTTTGTCGAATTGGATCCTACTGAACGGAGGAGAGAGAGAATATTATTCGGGGCCTAACATGTGCCAGCACTTTTCTTTCAAAACAAGATTGTATTTTTACATTTTACTTTGAAATCCTCACTTCCCTTTTACAGAGGAGGTACTAGAGGCTCAAGGAACTCCACTCATTTGCCTGAGGTCATGTGGCTGGAAATGACTCTCTGAAATCCAGTGCCCTGTTCAGGCCATTCGCCTGTCCCCCAGGGCCTGGGGCACAGGCACAGAGAAAAGAGAGCAGAGCCCGGCTGGAGAACAGAGCCCAGGGCTGCTGTCCTGAGAATGTGGGTGTCAGAAGCAGGTGCGTAGGTGGAAAGGGAGGGCTGAATCTTGATCTCTGCTGAAGCAGCAATGTCGTTTCAACTACAGTTTTTGAAAAATGCCAACGTATTCCTGTGGGATTTGCTGTAATTCATTTTTGCTCTCTCTTCCACACTATTTATTTACCTAAGCCTTTGTTCTCTTTGAAACTATTTGAGCCACATGTCATTCATTGTGTTAAAACCCTGGGCCCGTTATCCTGCTCTGGTTTTTTTTCCTCTCTCCAGCTGCTCTGCATAGCACTTAATTCTCTGACTCTGGCCTGACTCTTATCCGGCAGTAGGTCGCCTTACACTCCCACCCCCATTCTCCCAGGAATGGGGGCCAGGAAAGGAGGATCCAGCTTCAGACTCTATTTTTCTTTTCTGTCTCCTTGTTGTCTAAGCATGAGGCAAGGTTAGATCAATCAGTCTAGGTGTGGTGAAGCCCCGTGACCCTCCCCAGGGGAAATCCTAGCCCCATAGCAACTTGGCTGGTTTTGGCTCTGGGAGTGAATTCCAGGCTTTGAAGAATCTGTCAATGTTCAACTAACCCCACAAAACCTCTGGAAGTTTTTGATGGAACCGAAACTCACACCAAGGGAGGAGGCCCTGAGCGTGGCATCAGAGGCTGGGGAGAGAGAGAGAGAGCCAGGGAGCCAGCTAAGATCTTTTCCTCTGAAATTTCAGGCCTCTTCCCCGGGTTCACGTGTCCTAAAGAGTCTGTCTGAGCAAGTCCCAACTCCCCTTAGCATTTTCCTGAAGCCTCTCACTGGCCTGCTCTGTGTCTTTAAGGGGATTGTCAGGGTGTCTAGTGCCTTTTTCACCTGCAAGGAGCCTTCAGATAATTTTATGAATGAGACCATTTGTCTAGGGGCAAGACAAGATTGCTGAAGGAAACCTAGTCCTGCTGTCTCCTGGGAGAAGTTGGATACTGATATTTATTTAGCAGTTCTTCTATCTTGCCTTATGTGTAGGGTGACCAGGTATTACAACTTGCTCAGGACTTGGTTTGGTGCTTCCTGGGACACTGGGAGTACAGTACTAAAAGCAGGAGTAATGACCCTGTAAAGTAGATACCATTGCTCTCACCTCACACCTGAGAAAACTGAGGCGCACAGAGGTGAGTTAGCTTCTGGCAGGCCGCACAGCACACTTGGGGTGGACCTGGGAATCCGTACTATAAACTGTCCGACTTCAGGCCCTGAGCTTTGTCCAACCACGTTCTTCAGGACACAGGCTGCATCTCCATCAGACTATGCAGCCCAGCAGCTCGCATCATCTATTTCTCTCTCCCGTGTCTTTGTTTAACTGTCGCTTTTGTCTCCAGGGCTACCTGAAATGCCTTTCCTCTGCTATCCCCTTCCCCTGCTGACTGAGGAAGCTCCTGGCTCACCTCCTTCAGGAAGCCCTTCCTGACCATCCAAACTAGGTCAGGGGTCCTGGCTCCACGCTTTCATTAGTCATATTCAGCTCTGAGTCACTGCTTGTTCCATACTATCTTTATATATATATATATATATATTTATTTATTTATTTATTTATTTTTGGCTGTGTTGGATCTCCTTTGCTGTGCGTGGGCTTTCTCTAGTTGCAGTGAGTGGGGGCTACTCTTCACTGAGGTATGTGGGCTTCTCATTGTGGTGGCTTCTCTTGTTGCAGAGCACGGGCTCTAGGTGTGTGGGCTCAGTAGTTGTGGCACGCAGGCTCAGTAGTTGTGGCTCACGGGCTCTAGAGCGCAGGCTCAGTAGTTGTGGCAGACAGGCTTAGTTGCTCCGCAGCATGTGGGATCTTCCAGGACCAGGGCTCGAACCTGTGTACCCTGCACTGGCAGGCAGATTCTTAACCACTGTGCCACCAGGGAAGTCCCTCCATACTGTCTTTTTCTTTTGCGGTACGCAGGCCTCTCACTGTTGTGGCCTCTCCCGTTGTGGAGCACAGACTCTGGACGTGCAGACTCAGCAGCCATGGCTCATGGGCCCAGCTGCTCCGCGGCATGTGGGATCCTCCTGGACCGGGGCACAAACCCGCGTCCCCTGAATCAGCAGGCGGACTATCAACCACTGCGCCACCAGGGAAGCCCCATACTGTCTTATAAGTGTCTGCCTGTATACCTTTCCACTCCTCCTAGACTGAGATCTTATAGAATAAAAGGAAACAACTTTCATCTTTAGAGTTCTAGCTCCTCACACAGTGCCTGGCTTATAATTGGGGGTCAATAAATAGCTGATGAATTAATTAATTTATAAAACATCGGAAGACAACTGTGTTATTTAGAGTCACAGTTTGAGATCTATGTAAGGATTTATTCCATAAATACATTTGTGGTACTTGGATCAGTTCTCTTATTTTAATTTTTTTTTATAGTGCTGCAATGAACATTGGGGTGCATGTGTCTTTTTTTAATTTTAGAAAGTAATTTTTTGTGAGTTAACTTGGCTGTTTAGATTGGATTTCAACTTGACCCTTTACCATGTCTAGTGCCTGCGAGTGAAAAATTGTCTTTTATGAGGTCACAGGTGAGAATGTCCAAGTAATCTAGAGGCCGTGTTGAGGTTAGGAAGAAAGGAGTTTCTGAAATCAAGTTTTTGCTTTGTCTTTACTGTGGATTTTGCTAGTGTTCTCTGAGTCTCAGATTTCCAAGTTACTGCCTATTAGCCTACCTTTGAGATTCAATCTTTCTGGGTAGAAGGGAGGAACAGAGTAGTGAGACCCAGTTATCTGAGGGTTTATGCTTTGTTCTCTGACCCTCCCAAAGCTCTTGTATTGACGTCTGATGGGTGCAAGTCATGGATGAGTGTAGCACTTAGACAGAAATGACATTTGCCATCACCAAGTTGAATTGCAGGATGAATGGTGCTACATGTTATCATGGCTTCAGGGATATAAACAGCTTTTGGGTTATTATCAACAATGTTTAAAATGTTAGCCTGGATCATTCCTACTACCTGTTACCCCATTTTCTTTATTCCCCTGAGCCCCCCATTATACTGTCATCAGTTGTATACTCAAGGACAGAAAACAAATGTTCCAGTCAGTCTAAGTAAGCCCAAATCCCTCTGGCAAAGCACGCACCATGCTAAAAGGGAATGCCTGAACTGTCAGGCCAAGCCCTGCTCTTAACACCAAAGACAGAGTGGTCAAGTAATGACAACAATGGCACAACTATATGGAGTAAACTATGATCCAGGTACCGTTCTCCTCACCTCATCTTCACAGTAGCCCTATGAGCTACATTCTATCATCATTCCGATTTTATAGACGAAGGAACTGAGGCCCAAGAAGGTTAAGTGGCTTAAGACTTGCAGCTTGCAGACTTGAAGTCAGGCAGTCTAATTCTAGAGCCCTCTTTGTTCACCATTATGCCCTAAATAGTGCAAATATCTAGTAAAGTCTGTTCACATCTCATTTAAACCAAGACCTTCCCTATTATGTTTCCAGCTCTGTGGTGGGGTGGAGTGTAGGGGACAGGGATGGTGGCAGTGTCAAGGAGTGTAAAATTTCTTTGTAGACTTTTTACATAGGATTTTTTAAAAAGGTATACCTACTTTAGGATTTAGATTGGATGCATTCTAAATGGCATTTCTTTCAAAGCCAAGGTGATGCTTCATTAAACGCTGGGATCACAGAAATCTTTTCAGCTGTTTCACTCCCTTTCATTTGTTAGGATTGAGATGAACCCTTTGGGCTTGCTTTAGTGGATTATAACAATAAATCCTGAAAGAGATCTGAGTTCAGCTCTGCTGTTTGTGAGTACCTAGAATTCTTATAAGTGGTTGTAAAGAAAGGAGCTAGTTTCTGTAGCTCCATGAGATTTAAAGTTGGGTGGATCTGCCTGTGACACTGTCCTCCCCACTGTAACTCTGGGAGACCTTGGACAAGTTCCTTGAACAACTTTTGGTCTCATTTTCTGAATTAGTAAAACAGTGTGATAATAACTACCTCCCAAGCTTGTTATAAGAATTTAATACAACAATATTTGTAAAGTGTGAGGCACAAAGCAATCTTTCAATAATCAGAAGGACCATAGGACCTTTACTCTTTACCAGTGATTTTGACAGTTCTAAACAAGGTGTGTTGTGAGATTCCAGTAATCTTTCACTGTTAGGCATATTTAAGACATGGAGTATTTGCCCATGATTAAATCTCCTACCTTATCTAGAAAATGTCTTGTGTTTTACTAGTACATGCCTTGTGCCACACACATCCATTCCTTTGTTAAACAACAGCAACAAAAATTGGTGAGTCTGCCCTGGCCTCCGTCGGCTCACAGTATGGTAGAACTCCTTCTCTGTGCAAACAAATATGTTACAGATACAATGATAGAATCTGTACCGTGTCAGAGGGTGGGGCATAAGGAAAGAGGCTTGGCCAGTTCTCTCTGGCTGGGGTGCCCAGGGGAATGGGGAGAGACACGGTCAGGAAAGGCTTCTGATGAAAGAGTTGGGTCTTCACCATGGAGTCCGTGTTCCCCAGGGAGATTGTTTGGGGATGGAGTGTACTGTGGAAAGAACATTCTAAGAGGAAGGAAGAACATGAGGAAATGTTCAGTGGCCTGGCCAAGCAAGGCCCATTTAGGAATAAGTAGGAAGTCTCTACACTTCTGCCAAGCACTCCTATAGGTCGCGGATTTCGTAGTCCCATTTACTGAGTACTGGTAGGTCCCACATACATCTCACTTAATCCCTACAGCAATTTTGTAAAGTAAGTGTTGTTATCCAGAATCTTCGGATATGGAAGTTGAGGTTCTAGAGATCAAGGCATTTGCCCAAGAACGTGTCAGTGGGATTCAAGCCTAAGTCCGAAGACAGTAATAGCAACAGTAATAAAAACAGCAAGGATTCCTGTAGCGCTAGGCACACTCTAACCAGTACTGTCCTATACAGCACCCACTAGCCACATGTGGCTACTGAAATTAATTAAAGTGGAAGATTCAGTTCCTCAGTTGCACTAGTCACATTTCAAGGGCTCAGTTGCCTCCTGTGTCTGGTGACTGCTCTATTGGAACATGCAGATAGAGAACATTTCCATCATCTCAGAATGTTCTCTGGACAGCATAGGTCTAAGCACTTTACATATGTTAACACATTTAATCCTTTTAACAGTCCTATGAGGAGGATACTGTTATTCAAATTGTACAGATGTGAAAACTGAGGCATGAAGGAGATAAACTTAACCAAGGGCCCATGATGAATGAGTCCAGGTTTTTAAGCACAGCAGTTCACTGCCAAACCCATATATTATTTTCTATATAAAATGAATGAATATTAGTCAAAAGAATAAACTCAGTATCTTCTTGTGTAGAGACTGGTGTTTGGTCCTCTTCAGAGAAAATGCCTTTGATGTGATTCTTACCATTCCGGGAACTTACAGTTATTGAAGCAGGCTTGGCATACATGAGGCTTTGCATACATGAGGCTCCAGAGAGCCTTCTCTCCAGGGACCCTATAAACCTCTAGGCCAGCTTAGTCAAACAACTCATTTGATGCAATTTATCAGTCAGTTCATTCCTCCAAATGGCCGATTCAAGAGCCTTAGGTAATGTTCGAAATCCTTCGTGTCCTTTCTTCCTTCAGAGAGGGTATCTGGGGTTGTTATTTTAAGAGCACCTTTTTCAAGATACCGATGCATCCAAAGCAGACCTTTTTTGTTTTTCAAACATAGGGAAAAAACCTCAGACTAGGAGACTAAAAATCCTAGTTTGAGCCCTGCTTCTGCCTCCAAGTAGCTAAATAAACTTGAGTAAGTTACTTTACCTCTCTGAAATTCAGTTTCTTCAACTGTGATCTCAAAATAAAATAACACATATTATAGGATTTTTTAAAAGCTACATGAAGGGTACAGTGTTTAAGGATGCTTTGCAAGCTATAAAGTACTTTTTATAGCTGTAAAGTATGAGATAATTATAGCACAAATGCTAGAGCTTGGGATGTTTTTCTTCTATATAACCTTTTAAAGTTTTCAAAGCAGTTGTGGCCTGATAAATTACAGGATAACCCACTCTTAATCATAACATTTGCAAAATATCTTTCTTCTTTGACATAAATAGATATTCAATAAATGTTTGGATGGAAGGATGGATGGTTGGTAGATGGGGCAGAGGGAGGGAGATAGCACATAAAGGAAAAGAAGTTTTCATTTTTTTCTTTTTTTCCTTTTTAATTTTGTGCTTTTAAAACATATTCCTTGATATGAACTGTGTTCTTGTATATGTGGAAGGGGAGGAGTCATTAAATAAAAGGTCCTGAATTGATTCATTGAATCAGTATGCTTGTTTTTCTGCTATTTGTTTTTCATTCAACAAAAAATTTACTAAGCAACTCCCATTAGCTGGTCATTGTGCAAGTTTCAGGGAGAACCCAGTTGAACATCTCACAATTTGATTTTTTTTGGTGCCTATTTCTTCAGCTGCTAATTTTGCCCTTTAAACTTTCTGAGGAATGCTGAATTCACTGACACATGAACAGTCATGTGAAGGGCCCCAGCAGTGCTGAGGACTGCGCTTATCAAAACCCCGTCTTAGGAATTGTTTCCTGATGTACACGTGAGGCACATGATCCCTCTATGGATTGTGAAATGTGTTTATGCAGAAAGGAGAAAGCTCCTCCTCCCCTTTGTTGCTTTCCCTACTTTGGACCTCTTTTCCCCGGGTCGGCCCCTCCGCACTCCATGTGGCCAAAGGAAAAATGAGATATGTCAGGGCTGGGATTCATGTGGTCTCACAGAGGCATCAGCCCTGCACCACTCTTGGATCAGATCAGTTAGGCAGAGTGTAGAGAACCTCTCTGGAGGGGAAATTGGGCAAGACCTGCCTCTCACCAGTGCTGTACCAGCCTGGCCTGAGGTTTTCTAAGTCTCCTCAGGACTTGAGAATATAGGATCTTGGGAGGGATTTTTTTTTTCCTGCCCTCCTGTTTCCAGGCAAGGAGACAGTGGACTTGGTATTTAAAAAGAATCACTGTGTATATTATGTACTGAAAATGGCTGGAAAAGAACCTCAATTTGTGATCCATTTCTCTCCTTGTGGATGTGAGGGAGCAGTTTAGACTTTCAGGTGGTTTGTGGCAGAATCAGGGTTCAGACCCAGATCTTCAAACTCTAAACCCATGGCTCTTGCTAAATGTTCCCTGGTGAACTGATACTTCCAAATATATTTCCTTTGTATAAGACAAGTGTCACTTCATAAAGTGAGGGATTCTAGAAAGAACATGGGTTTTAGGGTCAGACAGAACAAGGTCAAGGGGCCATATCCTGGCACTGGTCTTACGTCTCTGTGACCTTGGGCAAGTTACTTTGCTTCTTCTGTGTATGTCGAAGGGAAGAAAATATATTTTGTAGATGTTGCAAAGATTAAATGAGACAGTATTTAAAGATTTTAATGCAGTATCCAGCCTATCCTAGCTATCTAACATGTTTTCTAAAAATGTGAGAAGAACACAACTGTCTCTTGAGAAAGAGTTCAGATGATATTGGTAATATCGATGGCGATAGTGATGGTGGTAGTAGTGACATAGCAACCATTAATTAATCATTTAATTTTAAACATTCCCTCTGTATCAGAGCTACCATGTGATATTGTTATCTTCTTCATTTTATAGCAGGTCTTTCTGTCTTCAAATTCCATTCTTTTTTCATTGTAACACACTTGTTCCCAGATTTTAAGGCTAGTAATATCAACAATGAATCTGCTAACCAGAGAAGAAACAAAGAAATATTTTCCACAAATTTATTTTTTCCCATGTTTAACCCCCTTTCAGGATTGAAGTACCCTGTAAAATAAACTTTGTCCATGCTTTACATACGTGGGACCAATAAAGGCGGTCACCATCAGGGATTCCTTGAACTTACGTATAACACCGTGGACGCGCAATGGCCAACCCCTTTTCTGTCAAGGATCTTGGGATCAATATATTTAAGGCCACAATATTTTGAGATATGCAGATGAGTAAACATCGTCCGCCTGGTTATTGGGTTTTTATCTTAGAGAAAAACCTGAGACCCAGCAGTTCGGAATCAGACTACGTGGGTGTGATTCCCAGCCCTGCTTCTGGTGAGCTGTGTGACCTTGGTTCAGTTACTTCTCATGTCTAAGCTTCAGTTTCCTCCTCTGTAAAATGAGGATAATAATAACACCAATCACGTTCAGTGGTTGTAAGAATTAAATGAGACAGATGCAGAGAGAGAGCATGCAAATAGAGCGCAATTAAAATTATCTCATATCTAGGGTTTCTTCCTGTTCGAAAGCCTTTGTGCCCTGGGTGGGGAAATTTATCACCCAGGACTTCCCAGAAAAATGTAAAGCACTCTAAGTACTTAGAAAAGAGGGAATTTAATACACAAAAACGGTGACCCAGTTATGAAGGAGCCGTGAAGGGCTATATTCCCTGTGAAGCAAGCCAGGGGTCAGCAGAATGGAAGCTATTACGACCCCTAGCTGGAGTAACATAGGAGGAGGTTGTGTGACCAGAGACGAGGGGCGGTGAGCACAGGCCAAGTGGGAGCATTGGTGACCCTGTCAATAGAGCTGAAATCATGGAGGAGACGCAGCCACCTGACCCGGGGGAAGCGGGGGAGATGCACTCTGGCTCTCCAGTGCCTTCAGCCCTCAGACCTCCTGGCAGGGCTGACCTGGTGTCTGGGAACCATGGGCTGCAGGGACAGCCCCACGATGCCGAGCAGAGCAGGGGACTTGGTGAAAACTTCAGGTTGCTTCCATGTCTTGGCTCTTGTAAGTAGTGCTACAATGAACATTGGGGTCCATGTATCCTTTCAGATTATGGTTTTCTCCGGGTATATGCCCAGGAGTGGGATTGCTGGGTCATATGGTAGCTCTGTGTTTAGTTTTCTAAAGAGCCTCCATGCTGTTCTCCATAGTGGTTGTAGGCCCTGCAGTTTTTCTTGTCCCATCCTGATCCCTGCATTGAAATGCTCCATCTAGGCTTCTCCCTCCCTCCCACAGGACCGTGAGCATCCCAAGGAAAAGGGACTGTCATCTTATCCTCACAGCCTCAAGCGCTGGTACTTTCACTTTCTACTCTATGCTGGCCACTGTGGTCGGTGCTGGGGGACTAAGCACGTGGGCGAGACAGTGCCAGCTTCCTGCAGCTTTTATGATCAAAGGAGAGGCAGACGGGCTGTGGTAATTCTGTAAGTTACCAGTGTCTTGTATGCTAGCGAAGCCCAAGGGGGACTGGGAGCTGCATCTTTCCCGGAGGAACAGGGAAGCCTTCCGAGGAAGTAACATTTGAGTTACGAAGGAATTGGAGTTCACCTGGCAAAGAGGTTGGGAAATGGCATTTCAGGCAGAGGGCAGAGCAAATGCAAAGGTCTGGAGGTGGGAAGGAGCGCTGAGGATTGGAGATGGAGAGCGGAGAGGCATGGAGCCGGAGGGAGCTGTTCTCTCCCGCGTCCGGCCTCTGTGCTCTGCCCTGATGCTTCCCACCTCCTACCTGTGTCCTAGCTGGGAATGTTTGCGTGTTTTCGGCTCCCACATCACACCCAGTATATCGTTTTATGTGTACAAAGTGCTCGTTGGATATTTGAATAAGTGACAGACGACTCAAGGCTCTAAATGGTCTCTCTAACTCTCCCCTCGCATTTATAACTTCACTCGCCCAGCAAATATCAAGGAACACAATCTGTGTGGAGAAGCAGCCTGAGCTTATACCATTTATGGGAAACTCTCTACCACCTGGCATTCTTTCAACAGAAACTCACTGTCAGTCACTCTATCCTTTATGCCGAGAGTTCTGGGATGAGTAGTACTAAGAATGGTGAGCCAGAGATGCCGAGAAGATCCAGTCATCAAACGATTCTTTTGCCTTCGTTGAGACTGAAATGTGATGTGTTAAACCAGATTCCCTTCAGCCCTGCTGCTTACTAGCAGTGTGACCTTGCACGGGTCACTCCATCCATAGGTGGGCCTTCCTTCCTCCACTGATGCGTGGGGTTAATAATATCAACTTGACAGGCTTAATATAAAATGAGACTATATATATAAATATTCAGCATGGTGCCTGGTAGTTCGAGAGCAAAAATCACTGATGGCTGTTGCTTTTATTATTCGAATTACAGTTACTATTATTATTCCGGTGTTCGAGGCTGTACACTGAGGAGAGTAAAGCAAAAGCAGAACGTGTTTCCCTGCTCCCCTGGCAGAGGCCAGTTATGCTCTTTTGGTTTCTGTTTGAGACTGGCCTGCACGTGGAATGCTTTCTCAATGTTGTTTGGTATTAAAAAAAGAGTATTTTATGTTTGTTTTAGTTTTCTTTCCTTCTTTTTTTTTTTTTAAGAGGATTTTGTTTTGTTTTGGTTTCTCACAGGAGTGATTGGAGCAGATGTGAGGGGGCATGGCCTCGCCTGTGAGGGACAGCCGGTGACGTCGCGGCTGGCTATCATCTGTGGAACATCTTCTTGTCACATGGGGGTGAGTCTGCCCAGCAATCGAGCGAGGGCGGGGCTACCACACTCCAGGGAGGATGGCCCGGCCAGGGAGGAGATCTGAGCTGTTGGCCCCTCCCCACCTCAGTTCCTTCCCTTCCTGCCCGCCCCCCCACAACCCCTGTGCTGTGTCTAGCCGAAAGCTCAGCCCTCCTTCCAACAGCCTTGCTTAGATTTGCCAGATCTTTTTCCAGGGGCCAAATTCTTAAAAAGTGTGAAAAGGGTTGAGTCTGCCTTTGACATCACCCTGGCCAGAGAGCCGAGGTGGAAGGGGTGAAATCGGATCCAGAGATGGCCAAGCCTCGCTCCCAGACGATCTGTCCCTAATGGGTAGCTGAGTCTTCTCTGCACAGGGGTGTCTATTTTCCTTGGCCGCTGAGCTCTCTCTCAATCAATATAAATCCATCTCCCTGGGAGCAGTCTGATGATGTATAGAATTAGGCTGCATATCATGACTTCAAAAGAACACTGATAAGCAGTTTTCACTTTGTTAATTTTTCTTCATGAATTAGTGGAAAGGCTTTCTCCAAGATTGCAGTTAAAATTTAGTGCCTGCCCTAAAATTTATATCTTCTTTAAATGCATGAGTCTGAAAGCATTCCATTTCGATAAGTACCCATTTCTACCATATTTTTATTTAAGAGTCGTTACTCTGTTAAACTAAGATGGACGATGGACGACTCCTTGGATTTTTCCTAGATGAGTAAAATAGAGGGGAGGGTGGGGGAGGAGGAGGAAGGCAAATGGGAGAGTAGCAGGGACATGCGTAAGGATTAGAGTGGGATCTGGGATACAGTCCAGGGCAGAATCTCTACGACGATGGAGGGACTTATGTGCCATGAGAAACTGTGTTTAGTTACCGTGGGGACCAGTGAGTCTTTTGTACCATGAAATATTTTGGTTGAGTAAATATTGATACCTTTACTTATCCAGTGATCCTCTGCTCTTGTGTCCAGGGCTGTGCTAAATCCTGGGGATGTAGGGATGACATAGGGCCTCCCATTGGTGAGATAGATGACGACAGGTATTACGGTACAAGGCCTCACAGTATAGATTCAGACTGAACTCGAGATACTGAGCATCTAGTATGTGCTAGGCATGGTGGCAGGGGTTCTCACACATTTCATAAAGATGATGGGACCGCCCGACTGGTTTCCAGTCCCAGTTCCTCCACTTCCTAAGGATGGGCCCTCAGGCAAGGCACTTAACCCCTCTGGGCCCCAGATTCCTCATCTGTGAGATGTGGAGAGTTGTAGTACATGTCTCATAGTATTGTGAGGATGGATCGAGGTGACATTGCCAGGGTTAGCTCTCCATCACTTGCACTGGTGTTGCTGGGCAGAAAGGACACAGTGGCTGCCTGGGGAGGGTCCAAGATTAGGGACAACATCCTAAAGGGACAGTAGTGCTGGACTTCTTGCACCCCCTCCAAAAAAAATTTCCTTCTGTTTGTTTCCGTGGACGAACTCTTAGATGGAACTTCTTAAAGTTTAAAAGCCCTGGCCTCTTTCTTCCCCTCAGCAGCCCTATTGTAAGGCTTGGCTGTCACTGAAGGGAGAGATCAACGGAGGCCTAAGGCCGCCTTGAGCCGGAGGTGCCCACCAGGGCAGTCAGCCCTTATCTCCCCCGACATGAGTCTACACTTGCTAGCTTGTCTTCACTGAACACTGTTTTAAACCTTTTTAAATCACCTCCCATTTTCACAGGGACACATCTGATCTGGTTTCTCCTGTAAAGCCTACATTTCAGGCATTTTTACCCCACTCAGTTCGGATTTATGAGCAAAAGCAAATCCATATGAATGTGAGTCTGTGACATCCCCATGTCTCAGTTTCCTGGTCTCTTAATGAAAATGATGCTGGCTTGTTGTACAGCATCCATTTTAGAAATTAAGCAACTAAGGCCTAGAAAAGGCCAATAATTTTCCCAAGGTCACCAAGCTATTCAGCTGGAGCTGAAAACTCAGGTCCAGCTCTGTCTGCGTCCCAAGTGCATCCCCCTCAGTGCCTTACTGTGTTGTGCATGATTATGATGTGTCCGTACAGGAATGGAGAGAGCGTGGGCTTCAGAGTCAGACGGGTGTAGGTTTGGACATCTGCTTATGTACTCTTTGGGCCTGTGACCTAAGGTGAGCTACTTAAGTTCTCTGAGCCTCAGATTCTTCATCCGTCACACTGAGGGTGAGGATGCCAGTCTCACAGGGTTTCTGGGTAACATAAGTTATGTACATATATCTGTAGTACATAGTAGACACTCAGAAATTGTGGGGATTCTTATTACACTTTCCTAGTGATATAAAAGGCTCACATGAAGCAACTGTTGGGCTTTAATGAGTTTGATGGGCAGCTGCAGTTGGTTGCAATGAATGAAGGCCATAAAATGCCAGTTTATTATGGTTGTGTTGTGCTGGAAATAAAGTCCCCACTCCCACCCCGCTTTGTACTTGGGAGTGGGAAGGGACCTTCTGGGCCAAGGGGATTAATCATCAGCTTTAATGTTATGTGGTGAGGGCGAGACTGTGGTCATGCTGGCGTCGGAAAATGCCTTTGATCTGGCTCAGGTGCTGGACACCCAGCAAGCCAACAACAGTAACACCTCTGTGAGATCTAGGAGAGGTGCAGGTCTGAGGAAATGCTCCCAGGGAAACTTAAGGACCCTCTTTGTTGTGGTTCTGGCAAATAAAACCACCAACTGTCAGGAAAAATTCACCGAACAGAACACAGGGACCAGAGGGGTCTGTGGGCTTTTCAAAAAAGTGACTTCCAACTTGGTCTGAAGGATTCTCTTTCTTCCTGTCTGCTCACTGCTGATGTTTCTAATTCTGTAGGTTGATTGGGTCAAAATTCCCAGGAATGTTTTGTGTATGATCCTGGTTGCTTCTTTCTAGCTCACCCAGAATGAATGAATGAAGGAATGTAACAAGTATTGGTACTTAGGAGTTGCCTTCCTTCACATCCCTGTTACTTCCAGGAATCTGGAGAAAAAGCCTGAGGTTGAACATAAGCTTCACTAATCAGGCCTTTGATATTTTACAAGATACAAGTGTGGGCTGCACATTTATCTTCCTCGTAGATGATTTAATTAACAAGGAAAAAAAAATACTGTTCTTTTTTTAACTGCATGAAAGCAGAGCTGCTTGTTCAGAGTTAATTCCTACCAACTCACCAAAACCCAAGATCATACACAGCAGGGGTGAGCCAGAGGTTGAAAAGTCACAGGGTCAGATGGAGCTGATCCCTGCCATCGCTCCAGCACCCCTTTTCTCAAGCTGTCAAGTCAGGTTGTAACTTGGCAACTTGTCTTTAGTCAGCATGACAGATGGAGAGGGGACCGTGGGGAGGGGGTGGGGAAGACTGAAGAGGTAAGGTTTGAGCAGCACGATAGTTGGTGAGAGCTGGGAATTACATCTGCATCTTAACTCACTCAGAACTGAAGTTTTCTCAAAGTCTTTGATGAATGTAGGCATGGTGGTTCTCGATCACGCAGTAGGTGTGGAATTTCTAAACTAGGCTTCTACAGAAAAGCTGGCTTCACCACTTACTTTGTGAGTTTAGGTAAGATACTTTATCTTTCAGTACCTCAGTGTCTTCATCTATTATATGTGGGCAGTAGTGTTTACCCAGAATGTTGTTTTGAGGATCAAATGAGGTAATCTTTGTAAGCAGCTTCGCACTGTACCTAGCACCATATACCAGATATGGTATTATTGTTAGAAATGGTTCATTAAAGCTAGAATGATCCATGTGACAATGGATTTGAATTAAAGACATCAGGATGAACTCAGGTTGAGCTTAATGTAGATTACAGATGGATACATACAGAAATATTTACAGACGTGCAGGTATACAGGTTAGTAAACATACATGTATTTCCTAGCTGTGACAGTGGAGGGGGCCTAGAAACAAGGACGCCCTAGCAAATAGTTGCTACAAGCACTCCTGGTGCCCAGATCTTGGTTTCTAATACCATTCTCCAATAAAAGGGTCAGGGCTTCTTGGAGAAATGGTTGATCCTAGGACTAGGGCTGGAAATAGACAAGATGAGCCTAGGGTATCTTGTTGTAGCACCAGAAAGTAAGATAGCGCTCAAAACAAAACAAAGTAAAAACAAACCCCGCCTCCCCCCAACCCCACAAACTGAAGGAATTATCAGGAGCCAACCACGGGGGCTTCCAGTGGCCAAAACTGTAACAATTTGAGCAGAAAAATAAAGTGTATTGGAGTATAACCCAAAGTATAACATAACTATTATGAGTCCATGCTGATACCAATAAATGAACAGAAGAGACAAATCTATCATGCAGGAGAATTTATATAGATATTCCCCCCTTAAGGAAGTGGAGCATACCTTCCTATTCCTGCACAGCAAAGGAAACCATAAACAAAATGGAAAGACAACCCACAGGGTGGGAGAAAATATTTGCAAATGACGCGATCGACAAGGGATTAGTCTCCGAAACTTACAAACAGCTCCTGCAGCTTAATATCATCAAAACAGACCAATCAAAAAATGGGCAGAAGACCTAAATAGACATTTCTCCAAAGATGACATACAGATGGCCAAGAGGCACACGAAAAGATGCTCAACATCGCTGATTATTAGAGAAATGCAAATCAAAACTACAATGAGGTATCACCTCACACCAGTGAAAATGGCCATCATCAAAGAAATCCACAAACAATAACTTCCTATTCCTTAAGCATGAGCTGCACATGGTGACTTCCTTTCAAAGAGGAGAGTACAAAAAGGGAGAAAAAGAATAATTTTATAGTGGGGAAATCTGACACACTAACTTCAGCCAGGTTATCAAGGTCAACACCAACAGTGATAAGTCATGTTGATAGTATGTACTGCTGACATGGTGTGAAGAGAATGGCACTTTCTCTCTGTTATCTTCCTCCCAAAAACCCATAACCACAGTCTAATTAATCATAAGAAAAGCAGCAGACAAATTCCATTTGAGGGACATTCTACGAAATACCTAACTGGCACTCTTTGAAACTGTCAAGGTCATCAAAAAACAAGGAAAGCCTGAGAAATTATTACAGCCAAGAGGCGCCTAAAGAGATATGTAATGTAGCATCCTGGATGGGATCCTGGAACAGAAGAAAGCTGTTAGGTGAAAACTAAGGAAATCTGAATCAAGTAAGGTCTTTAGTTAATGATATCAATATCTTTCTTTAATTGTGACATATGAACTTAATGTAAGATATTAATGATAGACAAAACTAGGTGTAGGGTCTATGGAACTCTGTACTACCTTCCCAAGTCTTCTGTAATCTAAAACAGTTGTAAAATTAAAAGTTCGTTTTAAAAAATTATCCATTAAACCATTCACTCATTACCAAAACATTTTCTTGTATTTGCACGGCCAAATACTCAGGGTATTAAGATAAATAAGATAGCGTGTCATGCCTGCCTTCATTGAGAAAGACAGACAAGAAGGAGATGACTACAGTTCAGAGTGGTAATTCCGATGGTAAGTTTAGGGCTGAATATGGAGAAGGGGACGACTCAAGCTTCCAGTAGACAGGGAAGCTTTCCTGTAGGATGTGCTATTTGTAGGACTGTAGTTCCCACCCCCCACACACACACTGGGATGCTATTCCTGCCCAGTTTCAGGCACTAGACCCTGGCCTCACCCTTCTCTTCTTTCTCTTCTGTGTCCACATCACCCACAGCAATACCAGTTTGCTCCTGGGTGGGATGTGGGTATTGCAGGCCCATTGGGAGAGCACCACAGGAAGGGAAAATGTCACAGCTAAGAAGAGTGTGGGCAGGTTTCTCTGTCTTGGACTCTTTAGCAAGTGGCATTGGCAGAGGTCACTGAGAGAGGTGGAGAGGGAAGGGAGTCCATAAGGCACAGATAGGACCACTGTTACACCTCCCAGTGAAAGAGCTGAGCTGCTGTGCATGATTCGCCAGGACTCGCTGTTGTCAGCCTCTGGGATCAGTGTTCTCAGTAGTCAGTCTCTCCATACTGAGGCTCGCCCTGGGCCCTGCAACTACATGTATGGAAAACAGACTGTATGCTAGGCATCGATTAGCAAGGAGAGGTTTGATGTGGTTCCACGAGCAGGAAGACAGCTTGTGCATTCTGGAAGCTCAGCGTAGTGCTTCTCCTGGCATTTGAGGCAGGACAGTTCTACACTGCGCTGGACAGAGGATGTTCAGCATCCCTGGTCCAGCCTCAGTCATTATAAGAAGACGTTAGCTGCCACCATCTATTGAGCACCAGGCACTGTGCTAAATCCTTTATGTCATCAGTTCAACAATCCTGTGAACTGGGCACCATTACTCTCCCCATTTCACAAGTGAGGAAACGGAGGCAAAGAGCAGTTAAGTGGGTCACACAGTGTGACACACAAGAAGCGGGGACGCTCGTCTGAGCCCTCTAGGGGACTGACCCTAGAGTCCTTGCTCTTCCCTTTCAGGTACACAGCTTCTCCCAAATGCCTAGAGGAGAGGGACAGCAGACTCAACTGGAATATGGGCAGATGTTGGTGCATACATCTCACCAAAGAAAAGGTTTGAATGACAAACACCTGAGAAGATACTCAACATCATTGGTCACTAGAGAAATGCCAATTCAAACCACAGTGAGATCCACTACATGCTTGTTAGAATGGCTGACACTGTGGTGAAGATGTGGGAGAGTGGAACTTATGTGCTGCTGGTGGGAATGTGAAATGGTACAACCACTGTGGAAAATAGTTGATCAGTTTCTTACAAAGTCAACGTACACCTACCGTGTGATCCAGCTGTTCCACTCGTAAAAGCATATGTCTGTACAGAAACTCATAGCAGTTTTATTTGTCATAGCCCCAAACTGGAAACAGCCCAGATGTCTATCAACAGTGAATAGTAAAGTGTTGGTCCATCATTAGAATGGAATACTACTAAGCAGTAGAAGGGAATGAGCTATTAATATAAGGTACAACATGGATTAACCTCAAAATAATTATGCTGCGTGGGAGAAGCCAAACAGAAAGAGTACAAACTATGTAATTCCATTTATTAAAAATTCTAGGAAACGCAAACTAATATATAGTGACAGAAAGCAGAATGAGTGGTGGCCTGCAATGGGGCAGTGGGCAGGGTAGGATTACAAATGGGCACAAGGAAACTTTTGGGGATAATGGATATACTTACCTTGATTGTAGTAATGTCTTCACTGGTGGGTGTCTGCTGTGTCAAAACTTATCAAAGCAAATGTTTTAAAAATGCGCAGCTTATTGAATGCTAATTATAGCTCAGTAAAGCTTTTTTACTATTAATTAATCAGTTTATTTGTTTGGTCGCACCAGGTCTTAGTTGCAGCACACGGGCTCCTTAGCTGGGGCTCGCATGCGAACTCTGAGTTGCGGCACGCATATGGGATCTAGTTCCCTGACCAGGGGTCAAACCCAGGCCCTCTGCATTGGGAGCACTGAGTCTTAACCACTGCGCCACCAGGGAAGTCCTAATAAAGCTTTAAAAAGAAAAAAAGAATACCAGAAAAAAAACCAACAATAATAATAGCGTCTGCAATCACTTATATAGTGCTTACTGTATTCCAGGCACTGATTTAAATCTATCTCTAAAAATTGTTTGGTCCTCATTTTAAAAATAGTACATAGTAGGTGCTCAATAAAAATACTGGTTGTCACTTCTTTCCTTCTAACCCAAGTTAATTCTCTAGCTACTCTGACTTTATGTGGGCTTCTCACTGTTGTGGCCTCTCCCGTTGCGGAGCACAGGCTCCAGACGCGCAGGCTCAGCAGCCATGGCTCATGGGCCCAGCCACTCTGCAGCATGTGGGATCTTCCCGGACTGGGGCATGAACCCGTGTCCCCTGCTTCGGCAGGCAGACTCTCAACCACTGCGCCACCAGGGAAGCCCCTCTGACATATTTTACTGTTCTGCTCTTTTGATCCTTAGCACAGACCAATAGGTATGATTATTTGTGTTTTAATGGTAGCAGTTTGTACCTCAGATGAAGCTGACTTGCCTAGTGGGTCCATGTCTCCATTTCCCCCCTTGACCCATGCTGTCCAGTTGAGAGCTGGGGCATAATAGATGCTTAGCAACCGTATGTCTGGATTGCTTCCCACCCACACCCCTTGCTGACAAGTGTGCAAGCGCTTGGATTTTCCTAAGTCTCCTTTCACTCCTTCCCAGTCCACTGGGGCTGTCTTTCAGCATCTGTCTCCGCTGAGTGGGGACCAGCTAACTGGGAGAAGACCCCCGTGTCTGAGGTGCTGTCAGTCTCGTTTCCCACACCACCTTACCGGGGACACCTGCGAGTTCACTCGGCCTCTCTGGGAAGTGAGAGTTTTACTGAACAGCTTTACTTCAGTGGGGCCTGGGAGATACAAACCAGCCACACCTGCCCTCTCTTCTTTCCTCCACCACACAGTCCTCTGGAACTCTCCATTCCCATCCATCACCCCCCTGTGCCCTTGGGGGGAGAACAGGATCCATTCCCAGCAGCTCTTCAGGAGGCACTTTGGCTCAGAGTGGATCTGCAGCCTGATCTCTGTTCTGTTGGGAAAAGAGGGTTCAGGCGCCCTAGCGTCTTGGGCTCTAACCAGAGAAAAGCCACCCTCAGACCATGCCATGTCGTTGGAGCTGCATTCTTTGGGTGATGACTGTAGCAGCTCTGTGTTTCACCCAGGCCCAAGCTAGAGCAACAAAGGATGCTGTGCATCATTCCTCACAAGGGAAATGCAAAGGCAAATGCAAACCCCAGTGAGACCCACTACATGCTTGTCAGAGTGGCTGAAGTCCGGCAAGGATGGGGAACTGGAACTTTCACACGCTCCTGCTGGGAACGTGAAATGGCACAGCCCCTTTGGAAAATAGTTGAGCAGTTTCTTACAAAGAAACTCTCATACCTATTGTATGATCCAGCTGTTCCACTCCCATAAAAGCTGGGCAGGGCTGTCTGGTCCCATGTTTCTGGAAGCCCACCAGGAACGCAGCAAAGCCAGGTGTAACACAAGGCCTTTCATAAGGTCAGAAACAAAAGCCTCTGATGAGAGTCTGTCAACTGGCCTGAGCTCAGCTTTCCACAAAAGACGGCAGCTTGCCTGGAAGAATGGTAGAAGCAGAGGGAAAAAACAAAATTAGCAGCAGTAACAATAGCAGCTAATATTTACTTCATGATTATCATGGGCTAAGAAATGTGCGTCTATTATTGTGTCTAACCCTCATAATAACCGTATGCAGTTATCAGCATTATCCTCCCATTTTACAGGGACTGAAACTGGGTCTCAGAGAGGCAAAGTACTTACCCAAGTCATATAGCTCGTAAGTCCTAGAGATAGTTTCTAACTCAGGCTGTTTGATTCCAGAGCTCACATTCTCAGTTCTTTGCAGAACGATGAGACTGGGGCCATAGCATGGGTTAGTCATGCACACGGGTGTTTTGCAGAAATGGGGTGAAGTGATTACAAGGCAGATCTTTCCCAAAGGCTGGTGAGAACTGCAGAGCGAGGGCTGGATGCAGCTTGACCACAGTGTTCTCATTTTCCCTCCTTCCCAGTCTTTCAAATCTCTGCCTTTCAAGGGGCCCCCAGTCTAACGATAACAATAAAAATAAATAGCATCACTTGTCACCATCATCCCCTGGGCGGAGAGTATTTATGAGACTTTTTATTTGTCATCTTCCCTGTTTCTGTGCTGCTTTGTGGTCAAGTACTGAATTAGGCAATTTGAAGACATGTGGCTAACTTCCCAAATCACAGAGATGTTTTGTATTCGTTTGGAAGAGCATGAAATGAAAACCACATTGATTTTATTTTTCCCTTTTTCTATTTACCACTCATCTGCTGTATGGGTGACTGTGATACTGTGGCTGCTGAGGACGACCTAGCAGTGATGGAAGTATTTGTGCTCTTCCAGCGAATGAGTGAGGAGGAAAAGGAGGCTGAGACAGCCAGGGCAGAGCCCTCGCTAAGTGTCAGCTACTATGCCACGGGCCTCAACACACATCAGCTCATCTAGTTTATTAAACTACGTAGTCACCAACCGAACGAACTTTTTGGCCAACCCAATGCATACATTTGGTTCAGGGGTTTCAGGATTTTCGCCTTGTTGCTTCCCCCTTATTTTTTCATCCCCATCTCCCACTCTCCTTGTGTGCTCCACCAAGGGCCTCTTTTTTCACCTTAATTAAATTTTCATATTTTTTTGTCCCCCCAGAGCCATCAGAAGTTTGGTGTAATATTCTGTTCCTCTACTTAACCAGTGTTAGAACACCAGGAGAAATAAAATCTAAGAGACCAAAGATCCCAGAAGAACCCATGAGAAATTTTTTGAGCAATCAACGCTGAAGGATTGAGGTTGAAAGTCTCCTTCTAATGAACAGTCAGTGGCTCCCTATTGCTGATAGAAATAAAAAGGTTCAGTGTGAAAACTGAGTAGACATTTTGGCCATGTTATAGATTTGAGATATATTCAGTTGAAAAAGAATGGAAGTCTTAAATCCCAAGGAGGTGAAAGTTACTGCAGTGCTGTGATGCATTTTTTTAAACTTTTTTTACTGAAAGATAATTCACATACCATAAAATTCACCCCTGCCATGTATTTTTCAAGCCTCTAGAGAACTGAGTATAGTGATGTTTGAGAAAGAGAAATTCTCAGTGCCCAGGTTTTAGGTTATACTGTGGAATGATACCAGCACGGGATCTTTATTACTTACAGAGGTAACAGAAAGATACCACAAAGCAGTAAATTTCCACTTGCTTGCACTTAGGGTAGCACCTGACACATGATATGGGTCTAGTAAATATTGGATTGATAGATGGGCAGAAGGACAGACAGAAATATACTGGGCAAACATCAAGGTTTGTTGAAGAATAAATCGTGCCATACCAGTTTGGTGTCCTTTTTTTAAATTTTTTTTTCTTTTTTCTTTTTTTGATGGGTTGATAGGCTGTGTGGTGAATGAAGGGACATCTAGCATGTCAGCTCTCTGGTCTTCAGGAAGGCTTCAGTTTCTTTCTTGATGAACTGACCCTTCCCACTTGACACAGCAGCGTTGGTCCATTCAGTCACAAAATTCCACCCACCTAAGAATTGATTCTTTTCACTGAATTATACCTTGAAGCAGGCCATAAGCAAAATCATAAAACTGATTGAAAAGTATTTGTATCATCCAATTGCCAAATTTGTGTTTGGGCCTCCAGCCATTGGTTTTAGCCTTGTGTGGAGCCAGGCAGAGACTGAGCCTTGATTCTGTTGGTTGGGGAGATGTTTAACTGGAGAGTGCTTTTGAATGATCGATCAGCCGTCCAGGAGTTGCTTGACGTAGACAAGTCACAGGCCACCCTGACTTACGTACCTGCCATCCACCTTCACGTTAAACTCCACTGCAAGTTCCTCAGGTTTCTATGTAACTCTCAGCTGAGAGATTAGCTATGATCTTCAAAGGCAGGGCTAGGGTTCTCTGGAATTAGGGAGATGGCCCACGAAAAAAAAAGAGGGAGCCCACAGAGAAGATGGCCAGTTATATTAATATATGTACTCATTCTTCTGTGATATGTAAGACCCTAATTTGCATGGACCTACTTTGACAGACTCATAGTGAAGATGGTCCTGAATACTAAGTCTGATGGTTTCACTCTCCCGATTAAAATCTCTCAGTGATTCTCCCGAATTCTAGCTCCACGTAGGAGATCTCACGTGATCTGAGCCCTGCCCACCCCTGGCCTCATCCCCTGCTATCCCTCACTTTTCATCCTGTATTCTAGCAGGTACATCTCATATCCTTATATGAATTCCATGGGGACAAAGTTTAAGAATAGAGAATATCCAGATTTTAGAAAGTTAATACTGTACGTCTACAGTATATTACATAACTATGCCAGTGAGATCTGGGGTAGCACCCATAATCAATCACATTTGTATTTCTGTAGTAAAACTTGCGAATATTCAGACCAAGTAGGTTAAATAGGTTCTAAAGAGCAAGATATTTATTCATTTTGCCATCCAATGAATCATGAAAATACTTGGGTATTTGGAATGCTTTGAATTGAAGTATGCACTTCTTGAAAAGAGCCTGTGCTTTCTCACTTGGCCTTAAGGCATATTTTTCTCTCTGCCTGGAGTGGCCACATCTCCCTTCTACCTGGTGAGTATCATTACCACCAGAATCATCATCATTATTATAATTCACATTTATTGAGCACTTACTATGTTATTTGATAATCCCAGTAAACTCTGGGATGGCCCGCATTGTATTATCCCAAATGTTCAGATGAGGAAACTGAGGCTCGGGGAGGTCACAAGGCAAGGAGGAGGTAGAACTGAGGTTGAACCAAAGCCCAGGGACCCTAGAATCTGTGTTCTTAGTCACTACAGTATCCTCAGTATGTGTCTTCCCCAAAGTTCCCCAAAGGTCAGGTGGTACTTCCATGCAACCCTTGTTCCTTTCACCAGCATGTCTGGTGAGTTGTACCTCCTCAGAGGCCCTCAGAGTTCTTTAAGCCCAGCTCTTGGGCAGCACTTACCACTCCCTGTCTTCCCCACAAGGCTGAGCTTAGTGAGCAGTCAGGGAAAAGCCTGCTTCATGCTCTTTGACCATGGCACATAGTAGGCACTCCACACATCGTGTGTTATCAAGTTCACCCAAAGAGGTGTGCTAACAGATAGCAAATAATTTGTATCCCCTGTGAGGTTAGATAGTGAACACCATCACAATTTCAAGGATAAAAAATTTGGATCTAAAAAAGGAAAAGAAATATTCACCAAGAAAAAGGCTACTCAAGTTTATGTGTGGTATATGTAAAGAAGAGGAATTTGCTGGGGACAGTATTTTAGGGATGAACAAGGAACATGTTTATACTTAGGAAACAATAGCTAGGATTTATTAAATAATTACCATGTGCTGGTTTCTCTGCTAGGCAGTCCGTATATAGAATATCTAATCCTCACAATAAATATGTGAGATTAATTTATGAAAGAGAAAGATGTAGTAGCCATGTTTTAGGTTAGAATAAAGAGTAATACAAATCTATTCAGATATAACAAAAGTCAAATGTCATTAGAGGGCGGTAGCCTAAAATGACCCAATAGGGTATATTTCTCCATCTAAGAGATGATAGAATGGAGGTCAGAAAGATTACAGAGCTAGGACACGGCAGGGGAAGCCAGGTCTGGCTGGTCTCCTGTCTTTTATATTCACTCCTTGAAAACGTTAACACGGTACCTAAGTATATCCCACTATCCTACCCAGAATTGGGTCTGGTTTCGAGTTCTGCTTCTGGAAAAAGCTGCTGGAACTTGGAAGGAAGCACATAATACACAGCTACAATGTGTTAGGGAAAGTGAGCCCCACGAGCAAAGTTTGGGATGGTTAAGATATGGGCTAGTTCTGACTGCTTAAGAGAAACCTTATGGGTTGGCTTAATTTTCTTGTTTATTAAAGTTTTTGTGATCATAAAATGACTAACTCTTTCTTGGTGCTTTAGGTTTGTAAAATGCCTTTTGGAATGTAATGCTCAGAATTACTAAGTGAGGCAGACAGAGCAGGTGTTTTCTTTTTTTAAGTGAGGCTCAAAGAAACTGAGTGATTTGTCCAAAGTCCCACAGCTAGTGAGGGTTAGGGCCAAGACTCAGATACATATGTGAGCAAACCCCAAGCCTTTTCTGCCACGTGCTTAGTTGGTTCATCTTTGTTTACTCAAATTGAAGGATCCTGCAGTTGGGGAAAGCCTGGTTCCTCACAGGAAGGGCTCTCGATTCTTAATCGCTAGTCCCCATTTGTGACTGTAAATTCTCCATTGAACTGCCAGCCAGTGGTTCTCGATTACTACGCATAAAATGTCCCTGGAAACTCCTTACAAATGCAATTCTTCAGGTGCGACTCCCACAGGGGGTGATTCATTGAGTCTTGCTGGGAAGGAGTATTTATGAATCTGTCATTTTAACAAGTGCCCCAGTGATTCTAATCAGGAACTTTCAGAAAAATGGCTTTAAGCTCCTTCCGAGTACCAGTGATATCTTTCCGTCACTGTTTCCTCAGTGCTTAACAGAGCGCCTTGTACATAGAAGGTACTCTAAATTTACTTCAGTGAATTATGAAGTAAATGAATGTAAAAGTAGTATAAAATGTAGTAAATTAAGTTGGATGGTCAGTCAGTCCCTGCTGGTTTGGGTCACTCTTGGAGGTTTCTTGAGTCTCCATCCTTTCAAAGAAATCCTCTCTTGGTAGGCTTAGGTCTAGACAGATTTAGAAGTCAGGACTTGGAGAGAGTACCTCGTAGAATCTGCCAAAAATTAGAGATTGTAGAATTCTTATTTTCTTATGAAAAGCAGGATGAAGTGAAACCATGGGGGACCCCATTTGCAGCTCTGTGCAGACAGACTCAGAAACCAAAGCATAGACACACCAGGATGCAACAGGAAACCACAGGGGTCTAAGATCTTTCAGTGTAAATAGGAAGTTAGAGTTTACTTTTGAACAGGCAAGTGCCAAGTTGAAGTGCAGTGTGTAATCCACCTCTCTGCCCAGCCCTTCCTTGAGCCCGGGCACAGATGAAAAATGATTCCATCTGGGTAAAAGCGTTTTCAAATGTTTGTTCTGATCAGGGCTTGGAGCAAGCTTCTTTTGTTTGTGCTGGTGAATAATTTGGGACACAGGTGCAGTTTGGACTTGAAAGCATGAATTGCTCTCCCTGGTTTTCCCTGTAGTGATATCTGAAACTCCCATCTTCCTCTACAAAGTCATCTTAGTTCACATACGTTCATAAAGCATTTGCCATTGACAGTTACCTTTCATATACCCCATCTGCGGACCTTTGTGTCCAGGTGCATAGTAGTGGAACGTTGGTGGACACTAAATAGGTACTCCGTGCCAATCGGGTTGACATCTGTAATCGCATTTGATTGCTACCATTGCATTGGAAACTAGTAAGTAGGATACAAATGATCATCACCGTTTTGAGATAAGGAAAATGTGAGAGTGATAGAAAAGACATGGGTTTTGAAGTCAGTCATGAATATACTTAAATGAATAGTTATTCATTTAAGTATATTCACATCCAACATACTTCAACTTTCTTACCCAGGGTGCCTTCTTTTATTCAGCCAGTTGTTCTTGAGCTTCTACTGTGTGCCAGGCCCTGCAGTGAAAATGGTGAGCAAAAGTAGACACAGACCTTACAGTCTAGTGGGGAAGAAGGGTTCTAAGCAAACAATCACAAAAACAGGTAATTACAGACCTTGATAGGTGCTTTACATTCATACCCTGCTGCTGGGAGTACAAATTGGTGTACTCACTTTGGAAAACAGTGAAGCGTTGTTGGAACATGCACATACCCTGCACTCTACCAATTCCATTCCTAAGTAAAAACCTGGAGAAACCATTGTACCCTGTACCAGTGTGTACCCAGAGACAGGTCCAAGAGTATTCATAGCATTATTTTTCATAGTAACTCCAAATTTGAATCAACCCAAATTTCTACTACTACTACTAATAATAGAATGAATAATAATAATAGAATGAATAATAGAATGAATATACTTAATTGTCTTATATTCTTACAGTGGCACACATACTTAAATTGAAGGAACTACAGCTACATAAAACAATGTAGATGAGTCAAACAATTTTAAGTGAAAGAAACAGGGCATGAAAGAAAATGCAGAATTATTTTATTCATATAAAATTCAAAGAGACAAGAGAGTCAATACATTTTAGGAATGTATGTATAGGTGCTGAACCTAGAAAGACAAACAAGGAAATAATTTTTTTGCCATGAATATCAGGACACTGGTTACTTACATGGCGGTGGGTGGGGTGCTGGTTGTTGAGGTTAAAAAAAAAAAGTACCTTCCCAGAGGGGCTTTGGAGAAGTGGCATTTACTGGTGAAGGATGGATGAGTCTTTATTATCAGTTTTTGGATTGTGCACATCTGTTTTATACACTCTTCTGTATGTATGATATGTAAGTGCTGTGAAGCAGGGGAACAACCGTGGGAACATAAAGCCAAGTGACTGATAAAGTTTGGGTGGTCGGCTTCTGTAAGGCAGGGATGTTTGAGCTGAGATACTTTGATTAGGTAACTAAGCAGAGTCTAGTAGGGAGCAAGGAGGGTTATATGTGGCGGTGGATAAGAGGAAAGTGGTCCAGGAAGAGTACAGCAGGATAATGGGAGGGAAATTGTCAGATTGTGTGTGGGACAGGAGAGAGGCGTGACACAAGTTAAGGCTGGAGAAGCAAAAAGGGTCAGGACGTGCTGGGTTTATGAGCCTTATGAAAGATGTTTATCTAAGAGAAACTGAAAGGTTTTAATCACAGTGGGTAACATAAGTAGATTTACAAAGGATCAAAATAACTACAGTTTGGAGAACAGATTGGAGAGAGACCAGAGTGGATGCTAGGAAACCAGATAGAAGGAGATTGGAGATCGGGTGAGAGATGATATCGCAGTAGCTTGTCTCAGATTATGGCGGGGGAGATGGAGAGAAGTGGATATATTTGAAGGATGGTTAGAAGGTGAAATTTATGGTACTTTTGGCAGGGAAAATGCCGAGCTTGCAGGGTGGATGCAATTGGGGCTTCCCAGGAGAAACCTTGCTGGTTAACATGGATGTTAAGGAGACAAAAGAAACATGACATATAAAGGCAGTGTATGATCCTAAATTGGGTCCTAGACTAGAGAAACTGTTTTTCCTTTTCCTGTAAAAGACGTTTTGTGGACAACTGATGAAATTTGAATAAGATCTACAGATTAAATAATAGAATTGTATCCATGTTTATTTCCTGGTATGATCGTTGTACTAGGGTCATATAAAAGAATATCCTTCTTTTTATAAAATGCATACTTAAGTGTTTAGGAGTAAATGGGCATTATATCTACAACTTACTCTCAAATGGTTGAAATTTTTTTACATACACACAATGTGTGTGTGTGTGTGTTTATGGGTGTGGATGCACAGATGGATAGATAGATCAGACAGATAGGTAGATAGATAGATAGATATTCTTTTTCATATTCTTTTCCATTACAGGTTATTACAAGATAAGTAATATAGTTCCCTGTGCTATACAGTAGGACCTTGTTGTTTATTTTATATATAGTAGTTTGTATCTGCTAATCCCAAACTCCTTATTACCCCCCTGCCCCTTTGGTAACCATAAATTTGTTTTCTATGTCTGTGGGTCTGTTTCTCTTTTGTAAGTAAGTTCATTTGTGTCATATTTTAGATTCCACATATGATACCATATGATATTTGTCTTCCTCTGACTTATTTCACTTAGTATGAGAATCTCTAGGTCCATCCATGTTGCTGCAAATGGCATTATTTAATTCTTTTTTATGGCTGAGTAGTATTCCATTGTGTGTGTGTGTGTGTGTGTGTGTGTGTGTGTGTGTGTGTGTGTGTATCACATTTTCTTTATCCATTCATCTGTCAATGAACATTTAGGTTGCCTCCATGTCTTGACTATTGTAAATTTGCACTTTATTAAATTATAACATGTGCATGTATTATACACTCTCTGCATGCATGATAGCTTTCACAGTAAATTTTAAACTATAGAGCCAGGTGATCTTTTGTGGTTTGGATAGTCAAGGAAGGCTTCTGTAAAGCAGTGATGTTAGAAGTGTCATATTTTGGTTAGAGAAGAAAGAGGTCCAAGCAGAAGGGACAGAATGAGCTTCATCTGTGAGATCATTATCACCTGCAAAATTTCTTCTCTCTCTTCCCTTCTTTATACCTTTTGTTGTTGTCAATTTTTGTATAATTGTGTTTGTCAGGACCTCCAGTATTACATTGAACAGTTATAATGATTAAAAAGCCATCTCATCTTGTTCCTGATATTAGAGGGGCTGTGTCTGAAATTTCTCTAGTGAATATGATATTTGCTGGAGATTTTTTAGATATGTAGATATATCAATCATTATAGATATAGATATTCCTTTTGTGAAATTGAGAAAATGATCTTCCATAGCAGTCAGGACAGATGATCAGTAACCCGTGCTTGAATAACCACTAAAGTTGATTTTATTTGACAGTTCCCTTCCAGGGCCAGTGAAGAGCATCACTGTGAACTTCACAAAGGCAGGGACTCCATTGTATCCTCTGTGTCTGTTCTAGTGCCTGGGACTGAGTTAGGCATTCAGTACTTATTGAATGAATGAATGGAAGATACTTGTTGAATGAGTGAGTTAAAGTTAGAAATTATTTTTTTAAGGGGAGCCAAAAACCTCGCTGCTCTCTACAGCTTCCCCCCACACACACACTGTGAACAGAGTCAGTGGTGCTGCCGTCCTTACGTTCTCGCAGCACGTGGCACAGTCAGCTGGGCATTTGACGTGGGGAGGAAGAAATGAATGATTCAGTCACAGAACATTCCGTTGCTGGCTATTAGACTTTGCCTCTAATGATTCACCTTTATTTGAACTGGAGCCAGGTGGTTAAAGATGATTTAATCAGGACAAACATAAAATACTCTCTTTAATGGAATAATTGCTTATTTCATTTTCTCCTTAAAGTTGGCCATTCATCTCATGCCAGTGTCTTTCAATTTATGTATGTTGCCATGAAGTATTGAAAGTGATTGTTCTGAATTAAGTCAAAAGTACTCACGAAGAATTGTCTTAGTGTGTTAGCAGAGGGTTCAGAATTCCAGTATGAAATTGGAAAGTGGTTGGTAGAGTGGCAGGCTTACGTCCAAAAAGACTTGAATGCCCTAGTAAGGTTATATATAGGTTTATTGGTGAATAACTGAGGGAAGTTGGTTGTCATAAAACAGGCAGTTAGGTAAGAATATCTTAGTAGTTTTGAATACTTTATGGTGGTTCTAATCTTATATGTACTTCTCATTTTAAAAGGGATTTCATTTGATAAGTTAGTTAAAGTAATAGACAGTGTTAGAATGTCTAGTGTCCAGAAACTGATGACATTTTCCTGACTTGGGTCTCTGTTCAAAAAGCCTTTGATGGGCTTCCCTGGTGGCGGCAGTGGTTGAGAGTCCGCCTGCCGATGCAGGGGACACAGGTTCGTACCCCGGTCCGGAGACATCCCACATGCCACGGAACGGCTGGGCCCGTGAGCCATGGCCGCTGAGCCTGCGCGTCTGGAGCCTGTGCTCCGCAACGGGAGAGGCCACAACAGTGAGAGGCCCGCGTACCACAAAAAAAAAGCATTTGATGACTCCAGAAAGTAACTGTTAATTTATGGAGCCCTACCTAGCTCTGTCCACCTCCTCTCCCACATACACTCTCCGCTCCAGCTACCTGTAACGAGATCTTATAATGGGGGTCTTCCTTTCCTCGAGCTTTAGGAAGAGGCCCTAGAGACCAGACCACCTACGTAGGGCTTCCTAAAAGACTATAAAACTAGTGTTAAAAGCCACCCTGAGGATGTAAAACAGAAGTAGAAGTCCGAGGGAAGAAGCCAAGGTTGACTGTTGTATCTGAGGTAGTAAGTCAAAAAGTGAGGGCTGCTCTGGGAACGGGCTGTATGTCCACTGAAGACAAGGCAAAGGTGTGTGTGGGTCCAGCACAAGGGATCCAGCTGGGTATGTCATAAATGGGACCCCGTCCAAAAGGAATGAGTGAGGAGCAGTTGAGTTTACCCCTGAGGTCCAGGAATGAAAGGGAGCCACGAGCAGAGCAATGGAGAGATGGAGAGGGATAGAGAGAGGGAGAGAAAGCACACTCCAGGCATACTACTGTGGGATTATGGGAGTCCCCAGAACCGCATCATGAGAGTTCATATTGGACCTGCACCCCACCCTGAGGACATGTCGGAGCCAGATCACGATCCTGTCAGTCAAGTAAGACCTCCCCGAGGCACCTGCCCCGTGTGGAGCAGACTGAGCAGCAGGCAGCTAGCCAGCAGAGGAGAGGGTGGAGGAGGACAGATAGAAGCACCCTGAACCCCATGCCCCCCTGCCCCCAGGTATGCTTCCAAGTCAGCTGTAGCCAAAGGAGAGAGACTTTTCAATTAGATGAGATGGGAGTTTTCAATATTATTGATAAAATGGAGTGTTCACATTTAACGTTGAAGGTGGACCGAGGACTTTTTATTATTTGAGGGTGTAGGAATAGTATTGCTCTGCCTGAAATTTCATTCCAGAACTAGGAAGAAGAGTTCACAGAACAGATTTTACAGGGAGTAGAGAAGTGAACAAAGCGGTTTTCCTCCCGTACGCCGTAACTGTGTGGGCCCTTCCATAAACTAGGACATACTCCAGGCTCTGGCCGTTCTTCCCTCTCTCTCCTACGTTGACAAATCTTTTTCTACTTAATCATATAAGACAACAACATGCTGTAATAGCTTCTTTCTAAAGAACTGAAGAGAGCGAGGAAAAAAAAAACTCTCTCAACCCCATGTCGGACTCCTGTATCCCCATTTATCCGCTGTCTTTGCTTTTCTGCCCTCATCTATCACTTTTCTCTTTGTTCACACCACTCCAGCTGCACTGATTCTTTGTTGTTCATGTAAGATAGCAAGCACACCCCTGCCACAGGGCCTTTGCACTTGCTCTTACCTCTCTGCCTGTATCACTCCTAACTCCATGCTTCCCTCCCTCATTCCCTTGCAGTCTCAGTTTAATGTAACCTCATTGTTAAGGTCCACCCAGATCACCCTGTATTAAAATAACAACACTTGCCCTCATGGCACTACTTAACCTCTCTTTCCTGCTTTACTTTTCTAAAAAGCCTTATCACAGCTGACAGATTATATATTTGAATTTTCCTGTATTTTTATCACCCCACTTTCCACCACACCATATAAATTCCATGAAGGTAGGACTTTGTTTTTTCCCAGCTATATCCCTAGACCCTTGAACAGTGCCTTGAATATGGTAGCCACTTACAAATACTTCTTGAATCAAGGAATGCTTCCTGACTTGCTTTGGCCTTTCCGTATGCTATTTCTTCAGGCAAGAAAGCTTCTCTTTCCCTTCCTTTTTTACACCTCCACCCCAATGAGCCTGCTAAAATCCTGTGCATCCTTTGAGACCCCATTTCCATACCACCTCCTCTGTGCCTCTGTCTTAGTCAGATGTTATCGCTCTCCCCAGAACCCTAAGCTCTCGGTTATGTTTCACTTTAGTCTTCACCACTAGATCGTCCTGCCTCAGGCTCATGTTCTTTCTTGATGTTTAGGTTTCAGAGATGACTCACTCGGCAACCGCAGGTCCTTCTCATGTTGTAGAATTGCAGAGTAGCTGTCTTTAAACTCCATACAACAGGATAAATCCTAAATCTAGACTCTCTAATCCCTCAGCATTTTCCTTTCTTCTCCTCTTCCTTACTTTTCCTCTTCTCTTCGTCATCATAAAGTCCCAAGCACATATATGTAGGTCATTTTCTTCAAGCTTCTTTCATTTACCGGTCAAGGAGATAGCCCATCTCTTCCATTGACTGGCCTTCCCTGTGACCATGCTACGTAAGGAACCCTTCTCTCACTTGGCCTATGGAACAGTTGAAATGCCCCCAACCATTAATATTATAAAGCGAAATGGTGTCTCTCAATAATGGCTTTGGTAAACTGGTCATCTAATTTTTTTTCAAGTGTACAAGTTTGTTTATATTTACAATACCCTACAAAAATGGAAATTTAGAAACTTTAGTTTTTATTAACTTTTTAAATAATTTTAATTCATTGAGTAATTTTAACGTAAATTAATTTATACATGGGGGAAATGATATTGGGTTGTTGAGCACATGAAATCATCTTCTGTCTTCCCTGAAATGGTTTGGGAGATGAGGCTGGTCAGTCATTTTAGCTCTGTGCCTCCCTCATAAGATCCCATTAAGGTTTTGACCAAGAAGATGGTAATATTTCATGATGAAACTTGGAGAAGTTAAAATTTTATAGATGAGCTTATGCTTTTTCTCACTTTTTTTTTTTTACTTCCTCCCTATTTTTATTCCCGGAGACCATTTGCTTGAGGAGGAATTTCATCAGAATCCCTAGTTGAGAACCACTGTAATGGACAAAATTGGACCTGGAGATAAATTCTCTTACAAGTTTTATGGAGTGAGATGCATTGAACAGTAGATTAAACAGCTTGTTTATAAACTATCGGTCACCAGCTTAAACAGCACCTCACCTGTATTAACTGAGCCTCCTCCCATGATTCCAGGCAAAAGTCATCACAAGTTCCTTTGTGTTACTGTAGCACTTTATTCATATGTATGTTGTTGCAGTCATTTTATTTTATAAAAATGTAGCAAATGGGTGTCTCTGCCACTAGACCTTGAGCTCCCAAGGGCTGGGACAGTGACGCATTCATCTCTGATACTCAAGGTCTAGCATGTAAGAAACAGTGAAAGCTGAAAGGATATACTGAGCTACAGTCTGCCCAGTCCCATTAATAGTCGGTGGGCATTTCTTGAGTAACTGCTGTGTGCCAGGTATTTTGAAATACTGGTGTTCTTTATTGCTTATAGTGACCCTAAAAAGCTTTGTTATACCTGTTACAGATGAAAGAGGGTATAAGTGATTTACCCAGCCACAGAGTCAGTCAGTAGCACCCCTGGCCCTGAACTCAAGTCACTGGGAGCCAAATTCTGTGTTCTTTCTCCCTTCTCAGAGCTTAAAAGATCTTTCAGGCACCCGTTGATAATGCTTAGCTACCAGCTCTATAACAGCATGAAAAATATTTCTAGAACTGTGATCATCCATTCAGAGAACAGTTAAGAGACCCAGAGGGAACCTTTAAAGATCACCTAATTGCATTCTCCCATTTATAGGTGACAAAGTGGAGTCCCAGAGAGGACAAAGGTCTTGGCCACCATCTCCCCTACCAGCTTGAATCATATTATTCTTCCCCTTCCCATCCGCTCTGCAGTCAGTACTCTTAAGTTCTCAGCAAGTTTGATGACCCTGTGTATGGCGTAGCCCATGTTGACCTCTCTAACCCCATGTTGCACTCTTCTCCTTCCCCTTCTCTCTCCTCCAGCCCTGCTATACTACACTCTCTGCTTCCTCTCCTTCTCCCTGAAATGCCCTTTATTTCACTCCTCCTGGCTAACTCGCACTTAGCCTTTAAATTTTAGTTTGGGTGTCATCTCTTCCTGGAAGCTTTCAGACTACATTAGGTGGATTTCTGTGTGCCCCCATGGTACATGCCTCTATCACAGTGCTTGTTGTGTGGTTTGTTTGTTGTTAGTTGGGTATATGTCGTCCTTACTCAGTGGCTGTGAATTCCTCAAGGGCAGATATTGTGGCCTGTTCATTTCTGTATCACTAATGGCTGGTATAGCCCCTGACACAAAGTTGGCTTTCAGTGAATTTTGAATGAAACAGTCGCTCACTTAGGATTCAGGTCTGAAGTGGGACAAGCATTGAAGATGTGGTGGTGCTGAATGCTCACCTTTTTTTGGTGTCTTGAAGGTGTTCTTGAAGGCTCTCCCAGTCTTGAGGATCCAAAAAGCCCACCATTCCATAACGCCCAGGCGGTGGTGTTGAACTGCACCAAGAACTTCTGTAGAAAGGTCTGGCATGGCCTGTGCAGCCTCCTCGCCCAGTTTTGAGGCTCTCATAGTATCTGTTCTTCACTGCCACTAAGGGAAAAAGCACTTTCAGAGCAAGGAGAGCTGGGGGAGGGCATCTAAGCCAAAGTTGTCAAGAGGAGTCAGGACATAGAAGACTAAATTCAAAGGCCAGGCCCTTGAGATCAGGCTTGTTGTGAGTGAGAGATGGAGATGAAGGTCTTGAGTGAGATGTTACCTGAATCAAGGCAGAAGCGGGTCTGAAGTGGCTGACAGTTTCCCCTGCCCCTTTGAGATGTCCGAGGCTCACATTTATGTATCGGCTTTTCTGCCAGTGCTGGTCAGGTGGTTTAAAGGTCCAAGGTCAAAGTAGCAAGTTTGAAACATTCAAAGCATGGAGTGGCAGAAGGTGGTAGAGAGCACAATTTGGGTCAGCGTAGATGGATTAAATGAGGTGAGGCAGTGAAGGGCTTTCTGGAGAAATATATTAGAGGCAAAGCCTCTTTCCCCCTGCCTAGAACTGTTGACTTAGCAAAGCACAAGAAACCACACATGCTTACACACCAGGAGGCTGATCCAGAGCTTGGAGGCTCCAGAGGGCCAGGGAAGGCCCAGCTCTGTGTGGAACACTTACGTAGCCTGTGACCGCAGGAACTTTTGGGCAACATAACAGATAATCATCATTCACTATGCATTCAGTTGTGAATCAAAACAAACCAAAATGAACCACTGTGCAGTTTCAGCCTCTGGTAATCCAGAATATGTGCGCTTGAGAGGGGGCATCAGTGGGTTTGTGGACTTCTAGCTACAAAACAACCAAAACATAAATTGAGATTATTTCTCCCATTGCCTTCAAGAAAAAAAAAAAAAAAATCCCTACTCTTTAGCATGTTGTGAAAGGATTTTCATCATCTGACCTCTGCCTGCCCTCCACTCATAGGTCTGACATTAAATACTTGCATGTCCTGCACCATGGCTGCCTGACCTTGGGCAAGTTATATAACCCCTCTGAGCCTCAGTTCTCGCATCTGTAAAATGGGGATATAGATACCTATCTTACAGGCCTGTAATAATTATTACATGAGATAGTGCAGATAAAGCCAGTAACCCAGGCTTTTGCTCACAGCATGTGCCAATTCAACATTTGTGTGATTTACTGTGCATTCTACATTCCAGCCGAATCATAACACCTTCTTCAAGCCATTGTTGTGCTAAGAACTTATACCTTTATTGAAGTGCTTATCAGAGTCTCTTGCCATTTTGGGATTAGCAGTCAGACATCATGATGACACTGAAAACTAGGACAAGGACAGTATCTTTTTCATCTTTGTTTCTCCAAGGCTTGACACATAGTAGGTGTTCAATTAAATGTTTGCTAAAGAAGTGTGTGCAGTGTCTCTGCTCTAGAGAGTCTTGATTCTCCACAGGCCCCAGATGTTTCCTGGGCCCTCCTCTCTTCGCCTGTCTTAGGGACCTGCTCGGTGTCAGAAACCACACCAAGTGCTTTGCATGCATGGTCACAGCTAATAGCCCCACAGCCCTAGAAGGCAGCTGTGGAAACTCTTCACAGATGAGTGCAGAGCCTCAATTAACAGAAATGCTTCAAGTGTAAACATTAGATGTGTTTTTTACCATCAACCCATTAGGGACACAACTTGAGATCCAAGCCATCCTCTGGGTCTGGCATAAAAATGAGACACAGATTTCTTCCACCTAAAACCTACTGAATCTCCAGCCATCCGCACCCTCTGCCGGCACCTCTGTTATTTACACATGAGCAGGATTAACCAGGCTGGTCTGCACTCTTCCCTCAGAAAAAAGTAGATTAAACATTGCCTGGCTTAACATTTCCTGGTTCAGAAAGTTAAATAATCAGCTGTCACTTGTTGATTATTTACTGTGTGCAGGCAGTATGTCAAGGATTTCTCTCTGTTGCCTCTGATCTTCCCAGACCTTCTGGAAGGTGAATACTCTTGTCTGTCACTGACATGGAAGAAACCGAGATTCATCAGGCTCTCATAACTTGCTGCATGGGCTGTGATTCCCAACCTGGCTGAACCGAAATGCCTCTTCTTCATGGCACTATTCAGCTTCCAGGAAGCAGTCTCACCGCCCCCCAGGCCTCGTTAACCAGCACTCCCCTCTGTGTATCCCCCAGGGGCAGGTATAGAGGGTGGAGGAGTATTTCCCCCTACCATGGCTGAGTGCTCAGTCACCACCCTCCAAGAGCAGGCCAGTGAAGTGGAAAAATAGCTCTTACCCCTAACCCTGACATCTGTCCCTCAGGTGAGAGCC